>NC_081425.1:92273506-92573506 GCF_949786415.1 Peromyscus eremicus | reverse complement strand
GCCATTCTTAATCTTGGTCTCTTTAGTCCTAACTGGTGACACATGGGCTGAGTCATGATAGCTTTTCCTCAGGCTCCGGTGGCACCTGGTCTTTCTTCCTCTCCAGACTCTACTCAGACATTCCCCTCAGGGACAGTCCACCTTTGGCATGCTCTGTGAAAGGAATTAGCTTTCCTGATGACCTGGGGCTCAGGGTTTGAGGGACTGGTTAGCAGCATTGGATGGTGGTGTCCTGGCCATAAACAACTATCCTCTGAGTTAGACACCAATGGTTTCTCTGAGGGAAAGGACAGGAGCTGGGCAAAACTCTGAATGCTACCTTTAAATATCTTCTGTCTTGACTTTCTCCGAGCCTCCACCTACCCTCTACATCTAAGAGGCCTCCCTGGAACGCACATGGCTCGCCGGCAGCCTTTCTATGGCTCACCTGTCATTCCTGGTCTGGCTTATCTCTCCAGCCTCATCACTTTTCCTTCCTTCTTCCTCCTGGGATCCAGCTGTTCTGAGCTACTTGCTTGTCTCAGGAGGCTGCTGTCCTTCCGCCTCTGCACCTCTGTGGTATGTGCGATTTCCCCTGCCTCGAATCTCTCTTCCCCTTTGTCCAGTTGATCCGTTTCAGCCTGTGGGATCTAGGCTCTACACCGTCTCTTCTCTCTCCCTGCCCTTAGCTCCATCTCTGATCTCCCAGGTCCCAGGTACACACAGTACTGACTGTGGCGACAGCACTGTGGCCTTGAGGTCCACCTGCAGTCCCAGTGGTCAGTTTCTCTGGTCTGGGGGTTCATGGCTGTATAAGCCATTTTGTGACCCTTGTCTTTCTCCCGGGGCTTGGCCCATGTTGGTCAAGCAGATGGTCAAACCATTGGTCACCGTCTGGAGTTGTCCCTGTCTGCTAACTCCCCTGTGGTCGTGCTGATGCTGCCCTTCACTGATGTCCTCACCTGGCTGATGGTCAGACAGAGTCCGGCTTCTGTTCCTTTTGCTGTCTCACAGACGGGGCATGTACCACAGACTTACGCAGCTCTGGCTTCCTTTTCCTCTCAGACCCTAGTGCTTGTGTTTGGCCTGGTCTATTTCATCTTGCTATATTTGGCCAAACGCTTTTTGTCCAGAAGACTGTGTTACTGGCCAACCCCCGTTTCCCTGGAGAGCTGGCAGCCCAGATAATCAGAGTGTAAACTGTCAGTCAGATTCATTGATTTTGTAAATGGCCAGGTGAGACTCACTTCTACAGGTCAGGTCAAGTAAACAGTGAGTGACGTTTGTGACAGCCGGAAATCCTGCTTTTTGTCAAAACTGCATTTGATCATGAAGGTAAGTGTGTATGAGAATGGAATGTATATTTAAAAACAAGCATAGCTAACATATGACACCAAAAAATATATCAAACAGACTATTCTGCTATGAATAGCATTTCTCAAAGGGTCCCCAAACGACATGCAGCAAAGTCTTACAGGTTACTTGCTAAATACAGATTTCTTGGCTCCATCCCATACTCACTTAACTGGTTCTTCTGGGGAGGGCCTTGGAATCTTCACTTTGAACATATCCCTGTGATGACCCTGACGTTTAGTGAAGGTTGAGAATGGCAAACTTGTAGGATTAATGATTGCTGGAAAATCTAAGTGATGATTTCCAGGGGATAGTCAACAGTAGGGCGGGTGATCCTCCATATCAGGCTGCCCATCACTGACATTACTCTTTGAAGGATTTGGAGCCCAGGGTCTGAAGAGTCAGTGTCGTTAGAGGATCCACTTGTTCAGGAAGCCCATGTGGAAGGGTAGCTAGTGCCAGCGGGTGGAGGCATGTCAGGTGACTTGAGCATAGGTATGCTGTAGGGAGGGTGATGAGCATCGTGTATTGGTGGCCAGGAGTGCGCATGAGTAGTGTGGGCAGCACTGAGAAGGCAGTGTACCGATGAACCAATCTGTATCCCTGGAAGTCTTCTCCTTCACCGTGTGCCGCCTCGGAATCAAGGATGACAGTGTGTTAGGGTCTGAAACCAGGAGGGTGCACTGTGTGCCAAGCCCCCGAGTTCAGGTTCCACGAGCGTCATGAAAGACTGCCAGGGTCACTATATGCAGTAGGATCTATCGCTGTCTTTGTTGGGATAACGCTACAAAAAAGTTTTCTGTGCTTCAAGTTCCTTCTCATCAGAACAGCCTCAAATCCTGAGGTCAGAGGGAGCTTGTCAGGCAAGTTATGGCATTAGATAGTCAGATACCTTATTAGCTGTGAGAGTGTGGGCAAATGGCTTCCTGTGTGGCTTTTAGGTTTTTCATCAATGAACTGGGTTGATAATACTTGTCAGAATCAAGTAGCTAATATGCAAAGCACTGAGTACAGTCTCTGGCACACAGCAAATGCTGCCTACAAGGTAGTGATTATTGGATACCAGTTTATTACCTTAACTCTTATATGATAGCTCTTAATGCCATGGATAGAAGGAGCCAAGAACCTTCTCCCTCACCCTTGTTCTTACCTGGGTTCCATCCTAGAGACATGATCTCGGAATCCTATTTGTTTGCTTTGCAGGCTGCACCTCTGCACTGGGCCCTTCAGTCCTGGAGTTCCTGGATCTTCTCACACCCACCATGAATACCTCCCAATTCCTGACCTCCCTCTTCCCAGGATTCCTGCAGGGTAAGAATGGGACCCATCCACTGGATTTCCTCTACAACTTCTCTGTTGGCTGCCAGGATTCAGTGGACCTGTTAGCCTTCATCATCACCACCTACAGCATCGAGACCATCTTGGGGGTTCTGGGAAACCTCTGCTTGATATATGTGACCACCAGGCAAAAGGAGAAGTCCAACGTGACCAACCTACTCATTGCCAACCTGGCCTTCTCTGACTTCCTCATGTGCCTCATATGCCAGCCGCTCACAGCCACCTACACCATCATGGACTACTGGATCTTTGGTGAAGTCCTCTGCAAGATGTTAACTTTCATCCAGTGCATGTCAGTGACAGTCTCCATCCTCTCATTGGTCCTCGTGGCCTTGGAAAGGCACCAGCTCATCATCCATCCAACAGGCTGGAAGCCCAGCATTTTCCATGCCTACTTGGGGATTGTGATCATCTGGTTCATTTCTTTCTTCCTCTCTTTGCCCTTTCTGGCTAACAGCATCCTGAGTGACCTCTTCCACCACAACCACTCTAAGGCTGTAGCGTTTCTGGAGGACAAGGTGGTCTGCATTGTATTCTGGTCCTCAGACCACCACCGTCTCATCTACACCAGCTTCCTGCTGCTCTTCCAGTACTCCATCCCTCTGGTTTTCATCCTGGTCTGCTATGTACGCATCTACCAGCGCCTGCGGAGGCAGAGGCGTGCTTTCCACAAGGACACTTGCAGTTCACGAGTGGGGCAGATGAATCGGATCAATGGCATGCTCATGGCAATGGTGGCTGCCTTTGCCGTGCTCTGGCTGCCCCTTCATGTGTTCAACACTCTGGAGGACTGGTACCAGGAGGCCATACCTGCTTGCCATGGCAACCTCATCTTCTTGCTATGCCACATGCTTGCCATGGCTTCCACCTGTGTCAACCCTTTCATCTATGGCTTTCTCAACACCAACTTCAAGAAGGATATGAAGGCCCTGGTGCTGACCTGCCATTGCAGGTCACCCCGGAGGGAGTCGGACCATCTGCCCCTGTCCACTGTGCACACGGACCTCTCCAAAGGATCTCTGAGGCTGGGTAGCAAGTCTAACTTCATGTAGTCCTGTCCAGGCTTTTCCTTACCATTTTCTTTTGACAGACCCTTTCACTTAGCTTAAGTAGACCCATTGCAGACCGGGTTAGCATCCTGTTATTTTTGGCTTTGGGAAAACTAAGATAGGCTGGCAAGAGACTTGAAGCTTGGCAGTCAGATGGTTTAGACATTTGCTTGTGGGAGAATTTTGAATCCAGATTCTGCAGATTACACAGTGAACTTGGCGCTTGAGCTTCAGGGTGTTACAGCCAGAGACGGTGGGCGCTAACAGCCACTCAGCACAGATGCCCGGCCTAAGAACCTTCATCCACGTCCTGGGCATTCAGCTAACTTATGCTCTTTCAAGGGATGCTGGGTGTCCCAGTAGCCTTCGACAGAAGCATGTTCAGGGAGTCGGAAGTCTGTTTAATAAAGGAACAGGGACAGTAGGAATGGGCTACAATGAATGTGACTATCTCATCTATGGAGGTCAAAGTTCAGTGCCCCTCCTGGCTGCTGAACTGGGTTCGAGGCATCCTCAGTGTACCCACGAGACAGCTTGTCCTTAGAAAGAAGGGAATGCCGACATTGCTCTTGGCCCACATACGATGGGATATTGCAGCCCAGTTCTGTCTGTGTAGAGCCACCTTCCAGTACAGTGAATACACCAGTCCCATGGAAGGCCTGCCCCCACTCTGAGCAGTGTCTGATGGGCTTCCCGGCCCTGGTCCCTTACCAAGCACATGTGTAACTGATGTCCAGGACAGGTGCTTCCGGCCACCACTTCCTTCCAGCTCGTGTCAGCGTTGTCACATTTCCAGTCTAACTCCTTTGTTCCTGGATTTTGAGATTTCTTTTCTTTTCTTTTTTGAAATGGGGTCTTACTGTGTAGCCCAGGCTGGCCTAGAGCTCCTGCCAAGCCTCATTTCTCAGCACTGGTTGAAGCATAAGTCATCACACACATCATGAGAGATGAGTGTTTGAGGCACTCTTGTTCTCTGCTAGAGGCTAGTGCTGACTATTTCAAGTGACCAACTTTGAGCAAAGGCTAGACTTTCAGGACCACCCTGGCAAGATGTCATTATCCAAACCACACACACACACACACACACACACACACACACACACACACACACCACACACACACACACACACACACACACATACACCACACACACACACACACACACACACACATACACCACACACACACACACACACACACACACACACACACACACAAACAACCAGGACCTCAGCCTTCTCCAGATACGGTTCTGGTTCCTAGAATTTATGCTTTTCATTAATTAGGCTCAATGGGGCCAAGATGCCAATGGTTCAGGTTAGATATTTGGTGAAGGTGTTAGGAATTGAGATGCTATATAGAAGCTGACCTGAGTGTCTATTCTGTCCCCGTCCCCCAACCCTGGTTAGGATGACATTAGCCTACCCGGATGGCCGTTTCCTGATCCTAGTGTCCTGGCGTCTAATGGCTCAGGATTTGATGGTTACCAGCTTCCTTGATGTTTGCCAACCTGAGCATGTTCTGCAGACCAGTCGCCCTTGCACCTGGAGGCTGTTAGATGTGCAGTCTTTGCTGCAGATGTGCTGAAGATGAACCTGCTTTTGGCCAGAAGATGTAGGTTAATTGTAGGCACACTGAAGACAGGAAGCTCTGCTTAGGAAGTAGGTCATCCCGGGGCTTGGGTGAAAACCTGTAAATGTACACTCTGGGGGCTGAAGTGGATCTATGTTCTGAACAGCGCTTTAAACGTTGAGTTGCTAAAAAAGAGATATTCTGTTTTGGCTGTTGTTTCTCTGGCCACATGTGGACATATTTTTTGTGCAGCTTTTCCATTATTACAATAAATACTTGCCAAATACATAGGGTGCAAACCTCCATTCACAGGGAGCCTGCCCTTTGTATTCTGCTCTACGTCACATAAAACTCTACTGCTAACATTTTCCCATTGGTTTTGTTAGCTGCTTACCAGTTCAGAAACTGCTGGCACCCCTCAGCATTCCTATGTAACTCCTCGCAGCGGGTGGTTGTGGGGAAGGCTCCTATGGCCAAGTTAGTAGCCCTTCCGCGTGGAGGAGGGCTGGGGTTAGCTCTGGAGACCTTCCCACAAAGCAAGCCTGGGAGGGAGTTCTGAGACTATGTGAAGCCTTATCAAATCCTGGCAGTAAGAGCTCAATCTTGTTTGACTCTAGCCTTTTCCTCTTCAATAAACAACCTTGACTTGCCTTTTAAAAGTAATCCCGTTCAAAAGTAAACATGTTCCAAAATAAAGTTAAAGAAAGAAATTGTCCACAGTTCCATTGTTCAAAGATAATCACTGCTTATATTTTTGGGGCTCATTTTTAGTTAGTACATGCATGTGTCCGTTTAAAAAATATTACTGAGATTAAATTGTGTATGTATTGATATTTACATTATATAGTATTTAAGGATCATGTACATAATATTTAAGGATTATTTCACCTGAGACAGGCTACTGCTATGTGACTTAGGCTACTGTGGAACTAACCGTACAGTCCAAATTGGCCTCCAACTTGTGATTCTCCTGCCTCTGTCTCTTGAGTGCTGGGATTATAGGCCGGCACCACCACACGTGGCTTAGCTTGATTTTTTCTTTTTTTTTCAAGACAGGGTTTCTCTGTGTAGCCCTTCCTTGGCTGTCCTGGAACTTGCTCTGTAGACCAGGTTGCCTTTGAACTCAGAGATCTGCCTGCCTCTGCCTCCTGAGTGCTGGGATTAAAGGTGTACACCACCACTGACTGGCTCTTCTTTCTCTTTCTTTCTTTCTTTTTTTTTTTTTAATTTTTAAAAATTTTTTATTTTTTATTTTTGGTTTTTCGAGACAGGGTTTCTCTGTGTAGTTTTGGGCCTTTCCTGGAACTCGCTTTGTAAACCAGGCTGGCCTCGAACTCACAGAGAGAGATTCACCTGCCTCTGCCTCCAGAGTGCTGGGATTAAAGGTGTGCGCCACCACTGCCCAGCTCGCTCCTTCTTTCTTTCTTTCTTTCTTTCTTTCTTTCTTTCTTTCTTTCTTTCTTTCTTTCTTTCTTTCTTTCCTTCTTTCCTTCTTTCTTTTCTTTTCTTTTCTTTCTTCTTCCTTCCCCCTCCCTCTCTTCCTTCCTCCTTCTCTCTCTTTCCCTTTCTCTCTCTCTTTCTGTCCATATTTCTTTCACTAACTTGTTCACCAAATTTGCTAGATGCTGTACTAGCTCTGAGGGGTACAGTGGTGAGTACAGTAATTATTCCAAAGCTGTTCTCTGCTCTTTCTCCTTTCTGTTAGGGTGCAGCCATAAAACACATACAAGATGGAGGTGGGAAAGAGAGATTTATTTATTAAAAAAGATTTATTTTATCTTGAATTATGTGTAAGCATGTGTATCTATGTGTTGGTTTGTGAACATGAGTGCAGGTGCCCCTGGAGGCCAGAGGTGTTGGGAACTCTGGGGCTGGGATTATAGACAACCAGTTATGCAGCACCTGATGATGGAGGTCCTGGGAACCGAACTTGGGTCCTCTGTAAGAGCAGTACCTGCTCTTAAGCCCAGCCATTTCTCCAGCTCTGGGCTGCTGTTGAAGATTTACCATTTACCATTACCAAAGTCTTTGTCCAGAATTACCTGGTCTAGAGTATATCTGCTTTCTTTTTTCTGTGATCCACCCAGCCTGTGAACACTGACCTTTCTAGGTTCAGCTGCTATCTCTGTGAGGCTGCAGGGGCTCCACATGGTTATGCAAGACTGTGGTTGTGGTGTGAATGAGAAATGCCCGATGTAGGCTCATGTATTTGAATACTCAGTCCCCAGTTAGTGGAACTGTTTGGGGAGATGGAACCTCGCTGGAGGAAGTGTATCACTGGGGGTGGGCCTTGGAGGGTTTATAGCCTTGTCACATTTCCTGTGCTCTCTCTCTTTTGACTTCCAGTGTGTGAAGGAAATGTGATCTCTCAGCTTCCTGTTCTTGCTTCCACCTCTCCCCTATATTATGGACTCTCTCCGTCTGGAACCATGAGTCAACATAAACCCCTTTCTTTCCTGTCTAGCTTCTTGCCAGGGTATTCTATCACAGCAACAGAAAAGTAGTAATGCAACTGAGTACTTACTTCATCATCTAAACTGGGGTACTTGAACCCTGATAATGATCAATCTGGGACAGCAGGAGAAAATACCCCGGGACACAGGAGTGTGAGGGGGTCCCCACTGGAGATAAGCCCAACCCTTGAACACAGCTTGACCCCAGCAATCTCTCTCTCCATCTCAGCTTCCCTGTCCTTTGCTTTATATTGTATCATATAGTCTCATTGCAAAGGACACACAATTCCCCAGCAGGCCTGGGTTTCCCACTCTGTACATTTACTCCTGATGTTTTCCCTCCTGCCTCCCCAAAAGCCTCTGCCCCATCAATGGCCAATGTTTTACTCACCGTTCAAATAAGTCTAAATCTTCATTTTCCTTCAAAACACAAGTCCACTGTCACTATTGATTATTACACCCATCCATCAAATACTGATGGCTCATTACATGGCAGGAACATGGTGAACAAGACTGAAAAAAAAGAAATCTAAACTAAGATTCTTCATGCTGCCTGTACTGGCTGGTTTTGTGTGTCAACTTGACACAAGTTAGAGTCATCAGAGGAAGGAGCCTCAGCTGAGGAAATGCCTCCATGAGATCCAGCGTAAGGCATTTTCTCATTTAGTGATCAATGGGGGAGGGCCCAACCCATGGAGGGTGGTGCCATCCCTGGGCTGGTGGTCCTAGGTTCTGTAAGATGGTGAGCTGAGCAAATCATGGGAAGCAAACCTGTAATCAGCTCCCCTCCATGGCCTCTACAATAGCTGCTGCCTCCAGGATCCTGCCCTGTTTGAGTTCCTGTCCTGACTTTCTTCAGTGATGAACAGCAATGCTGAAGTGTAAGCCAAATAAACCCTTTCCTCCCCAACTTGCTTTTTGATAATGGTGTTTTATCACAGCAATAGAAATACTAACTCAGAGACTGCCTTTTATGGATCTTTTAACTTACCTGTGCAGTTGTAACAGCTGGTCCTAGGGGTAGCCACTCTGATGTGCTGCACAGTCTCCTGTGCTATGGATGTTGGGTTTCAATAGACACACCAATTATACCACAAGACTATGAGCTCTTGGAGAGCAAAGCCCAAGAAGCCCATTCTACATCCCCGTGACTCTCACATGCCCTTGGATAGAGTATGAACTCAACAAATGTTTGCTGTTGTGGGTTATTTGTACACTATGTGAAGATGTATTGCTGTGATTGGTGTAGTATAGAGCTGAATGGCCAATAGCTAGGCAGCAAGGATAAGTGGGACTTCCAGGGAGAGAGAGAGAGAGGAAGAGGAGGAGGAATCTAGGCATGTGGAAGATGCCAGCAAGACACCAATGAGACACAGAGGGAGACGGACATATAGAATGAAAGAAAGGTAAAAAGCCACATGATAAAACGTAGATTAATAGAAGCAGGTTGATTTAAGTTATAAGAGCTAGTGGGACAAGCCTAAGCTAAGGCCGAGCTTTCATAATTAATAACAAGTCTCCATAACATTATTTGTGAGCTGGTGACCCAAAGAAAAATCTGACTATAATTGGCCAAGGGCAGAACTAAAGAAGGTTGTTTACTTAGTTTAAAGAGGACTTTCCTTTTTAACAACTAGTTCAAGGTTTCCTTGAATCTGTGCAGGATTAATCAAAGGAGCAGGATTATTCAAAGGAGCAGGATTAATCAAAGGAGAACCTGAATCTCCATTGACCCTAAAGGACCCCCTCCCCATTCTTCAAGTTTTGTGACCTCAAGGAGGGTGTGTGGCTGGGTAATCATGGCTTGTTTTCTCCTAGTCTAAATATCACCACTTACTTGGAATTTGTTCCCTTTGACTCTGAAAAGAGTTTATCAAAGTAGTCAATTGGAGGCCAGCCCAAAGCTCTCTTAAATGCATGTCCCTTCATTCGTAAATATGTAAATAGGGCATGACTTTCAAAGAAATGAGACTGGAAATAGGCCACACATTCAGAGTAAAGAATATTAGCCTGCTGGTGAAAACTTTGAGATAGCTCTTGTGAGGTAGTGTGCTTTGTGAAGCCGGCAGCCTGTTCCACTTTGTAAATGTCATTTGTAGCCCTTTGTGGGTGGTAGATGGATGCCAAGTTTCCCTAGAGGGAAGGCCTCTTTTAAGAACCTTCTTTCTAGCCGGGCGGTGGTGGCGCACGCCTTTAATCCCAGCACTCGGGAGGCAGAGCCAGGCGGATCTCTGTGAGTTCGAGGCCAGCCTGGTCTCCAAAGAAAGTTCCAGGAAAGGCGCAAAGCTACACAGAGAAACCCTGTCTCAAAAAAACCAAAAAAAAAAAAAAAAAAAAGAACCTTCTTTCTGAGGCTGGGGAAATTCTTCGGTTAGTAAAATGCTTGTCATGCAGCCCTGAGAACCTGGGTTTGAACCCCAGAATCCATGTAAAAAGCCAGGTATGCTTCTGTGTACTCATAATCCAACCACTGGGTAGACCCTTGGTGTTGCTGGCCAGACAGTCCAACCCAATAAATGAACTCTAGGTCCTAATGAGAGACCTTGTCTCAAAAAACTAGGAGAATGACTCTTGAGGAACCATACCCAAGGTTGACATTTGTCCTCCATGTACATTCGAGGACAAGCTGTGCACCCCCCTACACCCTTTTGCTTTATTCACACACACACACACACACACACACACACACACACACACACACACACACACCTCTTCATCCCGAGTGCGTACAGCAGGAGGGAGGCTTGTGTCATTGGCTGTGAGCTTTGGTATGGTTCTCAGGTTTCTAGGCTTTGTCAGAGTAGGTTGGCACCGGAGCTTCATCTCCATGGAGGAAAAACTGAGGTATCTCATTTTTATCCTTAATTATTCTGAAGCTATGGTCTGTTCTCTCTTCTTACTCTTCAGGGTGTGGCCTTAAAACACACAAAAGATGGAGGTGGGTATAGACAGTTAAACACACAAAAGATGGAGGTGGGTATAGACGGTTAAACACACAAAAGATGGAGGTGAGTATAGACGGTTAAACACACAAAAGATGGAGGTGGGTATAGACGGTTAAACACACAAAAGATGGAGGTGGGTATAGACGGTTATCACACAAAAGATGGAGGTGGGTATAGACGGTGATGTAGCACCTGATGATGTGGGTGCTGGGAACCAAATGCAGGTCCTCTGCAAGAACAGCACCTGCTCTTGACTCCAGCTGTCTCTCCAGCCCTGGAAAGAGAGATGTATAAATCAGGACGGGAATAACTTGGATGAGGAGGTAGACTCAAATTCTTCTTACTTTGTTTCACACATTCAGCTCCTGAGACAGACTGTCACCTGATGTTTGACTCTCCAGAAACTGAACCCATGGCCTGTCTCCCAGAGAAGCACACATCAAATCATGTTATCTCATAATTAAACAGATGTCTGAGGCAGCTCTGTGGACTTCCCACTAAACTCAGGGGTAATGAACTGAGGTTCCGTCTCTTCTCCCTGTAGGTTTTCTGGATAAGTTTGGGTATGGCCTCTATTCAACTCTTCCTAACTCTGGGAGCTAGGGGAAAGATCATGGGCTTCGCGGAGCCCAATAGACCTGAAGTCTGAGATCCATCTCATGAACCTTCTCCCAGCTCCCTATTTGAGAAATGAAGACAATGAAGCAGTATTGGCTGACATGGAAGACCCTCTTAGATTGGCTCATTTAGGTTTGCCTGCTTTGAGAAAGGGTTGACAGTGAAATTGTGGGAGGGGTGGGGAGAAACTAGGGACTCCTAAGTCACATGGGGCTTCTGTGTGGGTGAGACACAACCCTTCAAAGTCTGTCTGAGTTTTCCAGGAGGCTAACCCTGATTGGATGTTTTAGGATTTTTGCTACTGATGAGGAGTTGATTTTTTCCTTCCTCAATTCCAAGTTGAGATGTTCTAGGAAGGATTCTGATTGGCCAGGTTTGTTTAAAATGTTTGGTTAGCCAATGGGGTAAAAGAGCAGTGGGGTCCTGTAAGAATATGGATGGGAGAGATTTTTCAGGGAGGGAAGTTGAGAACTGGGTGGAAATGCAGGTTGAGAGGACTGAAGGATACATCGTCTGTATAGTGTCTGACAGTTTGCCCATGTGTGGAGCCACTTGCCCATAATAATGATGGTAATGTCAGTGTGTAAGCACTGTAAGACTCAGAAACCAAAATATACCAGCTGCTTCACCAGAAAGACTTTATTGTAAATACTCACAAGCTTAAATTAAATTATTAATTTATTATAAATTATTGTATTAATTTGTTGACTGAGTGCACAAAACCAAGAGGAAATTCTAGATGTATGGGGAGAAGCTGTATCAGGAAGCTCCCATCCTAGGGCTGCAGAATAAAGGGACCAGTTGGATGAATTAAAATTGGGAATCTGGGGACTGAGGAGAGAGCTGAATGGGTAAGCACACTTGGATCTGAGTTCAAATATCCACCACTCCATAAAAGATGGGCATGGCCATTTGTGCCTATAAGACAGGAAGATTCTGGGAACACAGTGATCAGCTAGCCTAGCCAAAATGGTTACTTCAGATTCAGTGAGAGACCTGCCTCAAAAGATAAGGAGATTGATAAGATGATATCTGTTGTTCTATGCAGGCCTCTGCAGGTGAATGCACAGGTAGGTATGTATTATACACGCACGCACTCACGCACGCACACACGCACAAATAAAATAAAACTGAGAAGCTGCAGCGGGGACCTGACCATGCTGCTGTCCCATAGGGACACACCCTGAGACTGGCTTGAAAGGTGTTACTATGCAAACTGAACTCCTTTACATCTTTGGGAAGAGAAGCCATTGATGGGTGAAGGAGCAACAGGAAGTACTCCCGGAGGGGCAGCAGTTCCAGAGCAATCGACCCAGCCAGTGGATTTCCACTAGTGCACTGGATTGGTAGACTCTATAGGGAAGGACTGGCCACACAGAAAGGGGGTTGCAGAGCCCCAGCCATTGATCAGGAAGTGTTCGGAGCTTGAGGGGAGGCACTAACTAGCTGGCAGTGTGCCATTCAGAGAGGGCCTTGCTGAGCACTTTGTTCAAGGCTGGGGAGCTGGTTTGCCGTGTAGTCTACCGCAAGACCATCTGTAGCTGATGCTCTGCAGGACCTCATTCAGGATTGCTGAAGTTCTGAAGCCCAAGTAGAAGCTGAGCTACCGGAGTTAGCGCTCACTGGAAGTTGGGAAGTGTTTCATTCAGGTAAGTCTATTTCACACCTGGGACGCTTGCCCAGGTGTGAGCCTACTGTGTTTCCCTGGGCTGTGAGAGTTCCCTGGAGACATCTGGTGCCTGTGGGTAAGGAGCTACTTTTCTTACTGTGAGTTCTGTCCTCTCAGACTCTCAACTTAACCCCGAACATGCCAGTGTGGCATCTTAATGGTCCAGAGGCCTCTGGCTTATTCCATCCCTCACTGCATGTCTGGAGTTTGCCATGAAAACTCTCCATTGGCACGGGAAGGTGCTGGCCTTCAAGCTTCCTTCTGAGTATGTCTTTCAAGTAACAGGCTTCCAGGATATCTGTTATGGTAGCTACTGGCCACTTGTGAAATGTAACTTGCCCAAATTGAGATGTGCAAAAGTGTAAATTACACATAAATTTTCAAAACTTGCTTCCCATCTGTGGTAGTTTGAATGTAATTGGCCCCCATAATCCCATAATCCCACAACCCCATAGTCTCATAGGGAGTGGCACTATTAGAAGGTGTGGCTTTGTTGGAGTGGGTGTGGCCTTGTTGGAGGAAGTGTGTCACTGTGAGGGCGGGCTTTGGGTTTCATATACTCAGGATAATGCCCAGTGTGTCAGTTGATTTCCTGTTGCCTGAAAGATGTGGCCAGCACCACCTCTGCCTGCATGCCACCATGATGATAATGGACTGAACCTCTGGAACTGTAAGCGAGCCACTTACATTAAATATTTTCTTTATAAGAGTTGCCATGGTCATGGTGTCCCTTCACAGCAATGAAAACCCTAACTAAGACACCACCAAAAGAACGTGAAATGTCTCATTAAAAGTTTTATATGGATTATATATTGAAATAATAACCATTTAGATATATTGGGTAAAGTATGAAAATTACTTATACACTTTTCTTTTTAATTAAAAAAGTTAGAACAAAGCTTTAGGTTCACGGAGAATCTAAGGAAGTATGAGGGTTTTCATATACCCAGGTCCCTGTGCAGGCCAGCTTCAGTCATTGCCAGCATCTCTCTAGAGGGGTACATACCGTCTCTGTGACCCAGACCCACCAGCTAGAGTCTGTAAGCTAGATCTACCATTCATCCTTGGCGATGTCCCTTCCATGGGTGTAGAGAAATGCATAGTGACACATGTCCACTGTTATGGGAGCACACTTCCACTGTCCTAGAGACCCTCTGTACCCTGCCTTCTCACCCGGCTTCCATCTGCTGGCAACACCTGCTCTATACAGGGTTTTCCTTGATGTAGTGAAGCTGGGCTCACACTCTATGGGAACGTCTCAGACTGACTTCTCTCAGTTAGTTATATGCATGGAAGGTTCCTCCATGTCTTTTTCATGGCTTATAGCCCATTTTCTCAACAGACCATGGTTTATCCACTCACCTCTTGAAGTACATCTTGACGACCTCCAAGTTACGGCAATTATGAACAAAGCTGCAGTAAACATCTGTGCAGGTTGTTTTGTGGAAATGAGCTTTCAATGTCTCTGAGTAAATGCCACAGGGTGCTTGCTGTTGTTGGGTTGTGTAACAGTGTTTGGTTTTTAGAATCTGTGAAACTGTTTCTCAAGGTAGCCATGCTATCTTGCTTCACCACCAGCAGTGAGAGAGAGTTTTGATCTCTCCCCTAACATTAGGTATTAGATTTTGTTCACTTTAATATTCACACAGTGGTACCTCTTTGTTATTCATAGTTCTCTGATAACATGATGCACAGTGTCTTCTTGCGTCTCATTTGCCTCTGCATTTCTTCTCTGACAAGGTGTTTGTTCAAGTCTTTTGCCCATTGTTAAATTGGAGCATTTAGTTTCAGCATTATTATCTTTGCATATTTCAGATAATAATCCTTCACAAAACCATTCCTCCCAGTCTGTGGAAGTATTTTCTTGGATATATATATTTTTTCCCAGTCTGAGGCATGTCTTCTTCTTTTCATAATTTACAGTTACAGTCACGGCTTTTATCACACTTTGGGGACAGCACTATAGTGAAGCCACCCCAACTGTGATGCCGGTGACACCCGTTCCTTTGTGCTGCATGAACAAGGGTCCTTCTAAGCGTTTGGCTTGCCCAATGACACATCTTTCATCCCTAATGCCTGTGTTTTTCGCCAAAGATGAAGTTGAGGTTCATGGTGATGCTCGGGGTAGAAGGTCTGGAGCCCAGTTTTAGGCAGGGAGTACACAGCTAGTATCCATCAGCTTCACTATTCACCAGGACCTCCTGGAGTGACTGAGACCCCTTGCAGATAGGTAGATCCCAGAACATCTTTCAGGGAAGGATGCAATTGAAGAACTCTTGCTATTGAGAGGAGAGGGCCACTCTTCATAGTGACATGTAGAAGAGCATGGGCGTTACCTAGGCTGGTAGGCCATCAAATAACAATGGTGTTGTGGGAGAGCATTTGGCAGGTATGAGAGCCTGGAAGTAGCCAACAATGCATTTGGGAATGGGAAGGTGACTGAAGACAAGCCTGCATGGGGACGGAGATGTGGGATGGAAGTCTTTGCAGCAGAAATCTTAACAGTTCTTATTAATAAAATCAAACCTGGGGCCAGTTATTGGGGTGAAATCCTGGATGGTCAGAGAGACAGAACAAGCCACAGCTACCTCACCTCGCTGGATCCTCAGCTGGTCCTATTTCCTCAGACTGGAAGCCTCTGAGTCCTCATCCAGAATGAATCTCAGCTGAATTGCTGCTCGAAAGCCTGAAAAGCTTAACCAGCCAAATGCTTCTAGTTTCTGGTCTCCACGCCTTATATATCTTTCTGTTTTTGCCATCACTCCCTGGGATTAAAGGCGTGTGTCACTATGCCTGGCTGTTTCCAATGTGGCCTTGAACTCACAGAGATCCAGAGGGATTTCTGCCTCTGGAATGCTAGGATTAAAGGTGTGAGTGCCACCATTTTCTAGCCTTTGTATCTAGTGGCTGTTCTGTCTCTGACCCCTGATAAATTTATTAGGGTGCACAGTATTTTGGGGAATACAATACCACCACAAGTCTTTGCATCTCAGGCTGAACAGTCTGGTGATATCATATAGGTGAGGAGAAAGGCTGTAAGGGTCCACTGCTGCCTTGGTCTCAGAAGTATCACTTCCCAGGGAAGCTGGCCTCTTGGCAGTGCTCCAGAGAAGGCATCTCCGGCTGAATCTGGAAGATGTTCAAGCATGGTAGGACACTGGCACGTCACCAAATATGCCAGGTTGGGGATGCTAATGAGCTAAGAGCAAAGAAGGTGGCCACAATTCTGTACCCCTCACCATCTAACTGGACCCCAAGTTTGTGTCCCATCGGGTTCAGGGCTTGCTTCCCTGAACCTCCAAGCCTGAGATAGTGACATCAGCCCAGCTGTCCAGGCCATTGCCCTGGGATGGGGCAGTACACTTGTTTTTGAATTATCTCTGCCTCTGTGGGCATCTGCCAGTGACATCTGCTCCAACAGGCAGGCAGTCTGTGGGCTGCAGAGCGATTTCCCCTGGTTTATGTAGGGAGTGTGGGGCCCAGGTCTTGTGTACAGCCTCTGCCTTCAGCTTGCTGAGCAGGACTGTTTCCCCATCTCAGGCAGAGTCTTGAACAATGCAGGGCTTCAGAGGATGATGAAGATACACAGGAAAGCTGTGCTCCCCTGCCCTGATGCTTCCTTTTACTGTCTTGATGCTATCCTCAAATGCATCATCTAGACTTCTTCCCTACCCAGAAGTTAAGGGGGCTCTGTGTCTAGTCTCAAGCCTCATCCTTGTCCAGAATTGGCCTGGGCATCCAAGGAACCTGGGTGGATCCTAGTGTTGTTTCTTTTTTACTCTCTGTTTTCTCTTTGGTGGCCTGCCACTCAGCTTTCAAATAAATCACATGGAGGCTTAGTCTTACTTATAAATGCCCGGTCTTAGCTTGGCTTGTTTCTAGCCAGCTTTTCTTAAAATATCTCATCTATGTTTTGCCGCTGGGCTTTTATCTTTATTCCATACAACTTTCTTTACTTCTTACTCCATGGCTGGCTTTGTAGCTGGGTGGCTGGCCCCTTGCATCCTCCTCTCCTCCTTTTCTTGCTTCTTCTTCTTTCCTCTTTCCCAGATTTCTCCTCCTATTTATTCCCTCTACCTGCCAGACCCACCTATTCTTTCTCTGCCCAGCTATTGACCATTCAGCTCTTTATTAGACCAATTTAGACAGGCACAGTAACACAGCTTCACAGAGTTAAACAAATGCAGCATAAAAGAATGCAACACATATTTGCATCACTAAACAAATGTTCCACAGCATAGACAAATGTAACACATCTTAAAATAATAGTCCACATCATCCTGGTGGACATCTTCTCATTGCATAGTGAGTTCCATGTCACCTTCCTACTGAGAAGAATTGAAAGTTGGTAATTCTCCACTTTCCATGGTCAAAAGGATATTTGGACCAGAATATATCCAGTAATCCATGCTTCTGAAACTCCATGATTTCTTTTTCTCTGTTGGAACTGGAGTGAGTTTGCCTCTCTCCAACCACAGAATAAAGCAGAGGCCCTTAAAGAAGTTTCCAGACTGAGTGGAGTAGTTAACAAGGAGGAAGTTATATGTTTTTGTTACTCTCCATGATGTCCTTTCAAGAGCACTTGCTTCATTTTTCTGCCCTGGATACTCAGACCAGCATATGATTTTGTGGTTTGATTAGTTATTCATTGAAGTCTAGCCATGTCAGAGCTACATAAATCGTTGTGAAAAGTTAGACAACAGCCCCATTGTTCCCAGTTATTGCTAAGAACTATTCTGCACGTGATACTAGATAAGGAACTGTAAACGTCCAACATGTTAAGAAACAAATGAATGACTTGTGCACTGCCAGCCTGGGGTCCAGCCTGGAGTTCTGTGAGGCTGCACCTGTACCATGGGGTCAGGATGGAAACTTCCCTGGCAGCTTCTTCATAGAACGGTCAGCGTCTACCTCACTACTGCTTCTTCACTTGGCTGGCCTGGCTCAGGGCTGGGGAAATGTCCAAGTGGCTAAGCCTGGCGGCCATGACACATGCAAAGAACATGAGGTCTCTTCCTCTGGGAAAGTTTGTCGGCTGAGTTGTACAGAGTCTCCCGACTTTGCCCATCCCTCCAAAGTAGTCGACCATCCTGGCCACTGTGCTCACTTTCCCTCTGCTTTTCAACTGACTGACATTTTGACTTCTATGGTGGTTCAAATTAATTACCCTCAGCCTCAGCAATGGAGTTTGGATCCTCACTCTGCTTGAGCTTTTGTTGTTGTTGTTTTTAATCGCTCCTCCCACTAGTTTTCATGATGTGACTCCAGTCCGGTCCTTCATCTCTGCTGCTGCCTGGCAGGCTCCTCTGTCCCCCAGACACTGGGCTGGCTGTCCCTGGGTCTGCCTTGGCTTCACTGTCCCACATCACGCACTTCTCTTGAGTAACTGTGTTTGTTCCCAGACTTCAAGACAGGTTGGCTTCTGTTTCTTACTCTCACATCTCCACACCCATTCAACAGCTGGCTCTGGATATCTAGAAGATATCCAGACATGCCTCTAGTTCAAGTCTAAAGCAAACAGGAGCCGCTCCCTGGCCTTCCTGCTGGACTTTCTACCACAGCCTCTCCTGGCACGAGCAGCCTGATTACCTCTTTAGGAGCATCTGACTCGTTCTGATCCCTGTTGCATGGACCGTGGAAGTCTCCCTCAGTGGCCTCTCTGCCTTCTGTCTTGCAGGCTACTGGTCTCCTCACACCAGTCCCAGACCTGCCTCTGACTTTGCCATTTCATTCTTCCTGCCACCTACTGGATAGAGTCCCAGTGCTTATGCACGACCCCTGGGCCTTTGACGGTCTTCCTGTTGCTGGTCTCCTCATTTTGTTTGCTCTAAACCCCGTTCCCACTCCATTCTGGTGTACCCATTGTCTTCTGTTCCTTCAGTGTGGCACATTCTGTCCAGCTTGACGCCTGGTCCATCCCTGGACGTTTTTCAGCTCAGCTCTATGTTTAGCTTCTTGATGCATTGCTTACTTCTGCATCCACTGAGCATGCTGTCAAGGCTTTGCTGGGTGGGCACTGGGGAGTCTGAAAGCTGGAGAGAAGAAAGGACAGTTCTCGCTGTCTGTCCCCTGTGTGCCCTCTCTCAAGCACAGGGATTGAGCCTTTCTCTCCTGGGTAGCTACTAGACCATGAAAGGAGAGTGGGCTAGTTTTCACCATGAGGAACAGACAAGAGTTAGTAGACATTTGGAGCTGATCGTGGCCTCTGAAAGAGGAGCGAGGAGGAGCCAGGCCACAGCCTCATCTTCACGACGGCAGTCAATCAATGTCACAGCTGTCATCAAGCAACAGCAAGGCAAGTGAGACTCTCCTTACAGAGCACCAAGCCAGCCTTTGGGGTCAGGGGACTGAGTTACTCACCCATATTTAAGCAAGTGGGACAGCGAGACTTAATAGAGTCTGAGGGAGAGAGAAAGATAGAGACAGAGGGTGGGGGGAGGAAGATGGAAGGAGGAGGAGAAGGTGACTGTACCCTGCGAATCCTTTGGTAGAAGCAGCTTCAGTACTTTATCACACACCATACTTTCTTCACTAAGCAGAATTATTGACGGGAATCTCCCAAATTTGTATATATCAGCACCGAGGCTAGAAAGCCAAGGCTTGTGTTACTATACAAAAATGTAAACATCCTTCTGCAGACAGGGCTCAGCAGGCGTTTGGAGTGATTTTAGAAATATTTAACAAGAATGGGTTCAGAGAAGACAGGAGCTAATGTGCACTCCTCCAGAAGGCCAGGTACTCTGCCTTCTCGGTGTTTCTGTCCCCCGCTCACCCACCTCCACTGACTCTGCTGGGTTCTGTAACCAGAGGCATCCTCTTCAGGTTGACACCTCCTCAGTGCTTATGACGTGCAGGATGTGCAAGGGGGATTCTGTGGAGCATCAGTGGTTAGGGCTCAACTTCAAATGCTCAACATGCCAGGTTACTTTAAGATGGGGTGTAAAGAGAGAAGAGGCATCCTTGGGGATCTTATAGTTTACAGAAGGATTTGTACAGAAATCCCCTCCCCTGCCTTCCTCTCTTCTCCGTTCTTTCCCCCTTTACTTTACATCATTTCCTTTTCCTTTCTGACAGGGTCTCCCTATGTAGCTTGAGCTCGTCTCAAACTTTTATTTCTTTGAAAAGGATTTATAGCCGGGCAGTGGTGGCTCATTCCTTTAATCCCAACACTCGGGAGGCAGAGCCAGGCGGATCTCTGTGAGTTCGAGGCCTGCCTGGACTACCAAGTGAGTTCCAGGAAAGGCACAAAGCTACACAGAGAAACCCTGTCTTGAAAAACAAAACAACAACAACAACAACAAAAAAAGATAGAAAAGGATTTATTTATTTTTACTTTCTGTGTGTATGTTTGTGCACCATGTACATGTCTGTAGACACCAGAAAGAAGGACTGAGACCCCTGCAAATGGAGTTACAGACAGTTGAGAGCTGTCTTGTGGGTACTGGGAACTGAACCCAGGTCCTCTGAAACAGCAGTCAGTTGCACCTCTCCAATTCCACCTCAAACTCCTGATCCTCCTGTCTCGGTCTCCTGAACAGGCATGTGCCACTGCATCTAGCCTTAAAGATCTTTTTCTGTATTCTATATCATACTAAAAATGATCAAATGTCTAGCTTTGATAAAAGGCTAAGCAATCTCTGGTGTGTCTGGCTACTAGGCTGCTACTAGACTTGTTAATCACAGTGAA
Source organism: Peromyscus eremicus (assembly GCF_949786415.1). Taxonomy (NCBI): domain Eukaryota; kingdom Metazoa; phylum Chordata; class Mammalia; order Rodentia; family Cricetidae; genus Peromyscus; species Peromyscus eremicus. Next base: position 92,552,843 of record NC_081425.1, on the reverse strand, counting down.
TAATGAATATGATCTGTCTAATAACTTTAAACCATGATAGTAAAACACGGGCACATGACCCGATTTTCACATGTGCTTATGTGTTTGTGGAAAGGCAACACCACTGCACTGGAATAAAAACTCCAGTGGTTCTGGGGTTCTAGCAACATTTGTGTCTGTTCTCCGTACTGTTTCACATATTTCACAATATTTTATAACAAGCTGATGTTACATTCATGAACAGAAAAGGCTGCTTTAAAAAAAGTCCTTCATGGCTATGTGGGAAATCCCGCCGAGGATGTTCCTTAGGAGCCCCTTGATTCTTGATTCCCTGTTACCGGGGACTGTTACCAGTCATTGCGACAGGAGAATGAAATAGGACACTCACAATCGTAAGCTTCCGATATCTGCTGCAAAATTACCTATTTACTGTTTCTCCCACCTGCCAGTGTGAGAGTCAGCATGGTACTAAGGGGATGGGTGTTCCGTTTGGTGACATTTGATGCACCCTATTTCTCTCCTGACCTAGCCTCCAAGGCTCCTGTTCAGGCCTTATCTTCAGACATTCAGGCCTTGTTGAGAGATGAGAAACAGCATGTCATGGGGACAAGAGTCAGGGGCACATTTCAATCAGCCCTCAGCAGCGTTATCTGGGAGTGCTAATGAGTCTGAGATTACTAGGGACCTTTCTCTTCTTTGGCTGGAAGGGTGTGAGTCATTTTGAATGGATGGTTATCTCCAGGAGGCCTGAACTGCAGCTGCTATTGCTGTAGCTATGACTGTACAAAGAATGCAGGTGGCAGGAAGCCAAGGGCTAAGACAGAGGGAGCACTCAGCAGGTGGCCAGGCAGCTGGGGGATCCTGGGCTACAGTGTCCTTATCTCCAACACGTGTTCTTGTGTCCCTCCCGTAAACATCCACTCCTGTGCCTGTCCTGGGATTGACAAGGCTAGGTGAGCTGTCAGGGTGACCCGATAAACTCAGTGGCTTTGCTGATGTCTTCTAGGTTATTTGATGGCCACAGCCTGATCAGCCTGTCAGTGTGATTTCTAGGATTCTGTCCCTATGGGATTGAGATGGGCACAGTGGGGGTGCATTCTTCTTTCCTGGAATGGATGAAAAGTCAGGGAGGAGAAACTATGGAGATGTGTCAGAAGGAAGAGACCTCTCTGGCCTCTGCCCACTCAATGGTGAGCTGAAGACCAGGGCTCTTCATGGGGGTGGGAGTGAGGGTGAGAATAAATACAGCAAACGTTTCTCTCAGCCTTCCCTGGTCCTGCAGCCATGATCCAGCTGTGTCCCCAGAGGGGGTGCTGAGCCATGAATAGGGCTTTGCAAGTGGACATTTTTCATAGGGAATGCCAGAAAAGCCAATATTTGTTAAAACATATTTAATTTTGTTATCTCATTTGGCAATTATGCCTCTAAACAACAGCTTCCTTCATTGTAGCTCGTGACCAATATGGAAGGGTAAAAATTTGGCAACAGTAAGACATTTCTGAATATATAACAACCAAAAACGAATCCAAAATAAAATGTATAGTGAGTCTGAGTTGTTTCTGGCACTGTTTACCTCATGTTGCATTACATGACTCACCTCGGTCTTGGTTCCGAACACAAAACACACGTGCTTTACCCTGAGCGTGTACTTAGTCCATAAACACCAATGAACATTGCCTGAAATGCCTTGGCTCAAATCCAATGAATTGCAGAATGTTTACTGTGCACATAAAATTTTCTGCTCTTTATACTGGCTTCGTTACAGAAAACAAAGACTTTAATATTTTCCTGCCTTGATTCCTCAGCATATAAGAATCAAATTATTATGTCTTTTTGGGTTGTATTGTCTTAGAATATTTGATTTAAAAAACTGAGTTGTTGACTTGAGTTTCAACCAATTCTGTGCTGGTTTTTTTTTTTTTTTTTTTTTTTTTTCCCAGTGAAGGGCATTAAAGGCAAGGCCTCCCATATGCCAGACAAATGCCCTACCACTGAGCCACTTGAGAAAGGGCTTCAATGAATTGCCCAGGTTGACTTTGAACTTGCAATCCTCCTGCTCCAACCTCCAGGGTACCTGGGGATACAGGCTTGAGTCACCTGGCTCATAGACTGAAGAATGTCAAGAAACACATTTTCTGCTGTCAGCACTTGGTGGATTAGAAATTTGCCAAGTTTGCTAAAGGCATAGCCGTGTTGGCCTCAGCTCTTCTTTTATAATTGAGTCCTGGCAATATGTGGGTTGTACATTATTATGACATTATTTTGTGACTGATGCTATTGAATTTTTGAGTGTGCATAAATGAAAATGTTGTAGAGAATTTTTTTAAAGCTTTGTCAATAAGGTTAACTTTAGAAAGATATGCTGGCTGCTAAGTATAACCCTTTAAATCTTGACTCACTATAAATAAAATGAGACATCCTGAGATGCCAGTCAATGTAGATAACTTAGAATATTCACATCAAAAATGCCTGTTTAGGAAGGAGAAATACTTTCACTGACTCTGTTGGTGGTGTTTATCTTTTGAAACAAATATTGGAAAAATTTCCCTTTAGAGGAATAGAATTTAGGATTAAGTCATCTTTCAAAATATAGCTTCATTATAAATATATTTATCTTGTAATTCTGTAATAAATATGATGACTTAATGTTAAGAAAATCGATATTAAGAGATGTTTTCAAATGATAAATATGGCCATTTAAGGTGCTAGCTCCAGTTTTTAGAACTTTAGCTTACTTAACCACAAAATTTGTTTTATTTAATGGAGATGTCCTGTGGTTTTGTTTATTAAATAGTAGATGGTATTGCTAAAATATTAAACAAATATCCAAGGTTTGCCATATTTAAAGGTATGAGGATATCACTTAGATCTGTTTATCTGTTCCAAGCCACACCTTACAGTTTGGCTCTGTGTCTTTAGGGTGATAGTGAATGGTTGCTTTTTTATATCTGGAATTTGAGAGCGATGTGTTAAATTGGTTAAAAGAACGTTTGGAACATGGAGCTTGTACATTACAGACTGACAAATAAGAAAAGGTGAATTGAAAGTTCGCATGGCAGGAGAGGTTCTATAATTTTGTTTTATTTTGGTCTTGGTGATGTATAACTTTAGTTTTTATTCTCGTTAGGCCTAAGAGGGAGGCATCTGTCGCATGGAAGGAAGCTACATCTTCAAAATTTGAAAACTGCATTGTGGTGTTGATCAGCCATGGTTGACTTTACTTGGTCAGTTAGTCTGACAGGTTTGTATTCGGTCATATAAGTTTGTATACAAAGCTGGCTTATGACTCCAAACACTTAAAGTGTACAATCGCACATTTATCCTGTGAGTAATCTCCTTGGAGTCTGGTGTATTATTTCAAATGACTTAGACTGCCAGACAAGTGTTTTAAAATACTTAGATTATCTTAAGATGTTTAAACCTAATTATGAAGAGACACAAGGGCGCTTTAGAAGATAAATCACAGTTACATAAACAGAATCTTAGAACATGTTTGTAATATTTAAAGTGTTGGGTCAAGATTCGCTTTCTCTTTCCACAGTTGCAAACACTTATTTCTGTTTTTATAAGCCATATTACTATATGATCACTAAAATTTTTCTTAGTAGAAAAATTGGAGAAAAGCCTGCCATGACAAGAAGGGATGGAAATTCCTGAAAGGGAAAAAACAAAACCAAACCAAACCCTAACAGCCAAAGATATTATACACAACAAATCGAACCCCATGAACAGCGGCAAAACAAAGACTTCACAAGACTTCACAAGATGAGAGGTCCATCAGCACTCTATAAGAAATGCACAAAGACGCCCCCCAGGATGGCTTCCATCATGAGAATACATAAAAGAATAAAACTCATGAGTAAAGCAGACACGGAAAAAAGAAAAGAATCAAACTTAATCACTATAGAGATCCACCAAACTGTAAAAACAAACCCCAAGACAACAAAACAATACCCAAATCAGAAAGCAATTATGAAAATGGCCAGAGTAAATTCTTCTAAAGAATAATCCAGAATATATACAGATTCAATCCCTCAGTCAGAATACAGAGCAGCTGAATAGATTTTTAAAACTACAAGCCCCAATTGTTGTCTATAAAAAAACTTCTTTGTCAGAAACACACACACACACACACACACACACACACACACACACAGACAGACACTATAGATTTGGAAGAAACCGTCCATGCAAACCAATAGAAGTAGTTGTAGTATTTTCAGAAAAAGCAGTATTTAATAAAAAAAAAAACAAAAACAAAAGAGAGAGAAAGAAGGACACTGTTCAGTGATAGATTAATTCAACAAGATGGAAGAATAATGATATGAAATATACACTGAACCCAGTTTTGGAATACCCGTATACAAAGCCACCACTCTTGGCTCTAAGGGACCATTAGTGGATCACACACACGATACCTGGGTATTCCAACACCCGTCTTTCATCGATAGCTATCCAGGCAAAAATAAACAGTTGGAGTTAAACTGCACCGTAGACTGATGGACTTAACAGACATTTCTAGAACACGTCATCCAAGAGCTTTGGGATTCACATTCCTCCCTCAGTACACAGAATTTTCCAAGACAGAATGTACTGTACATCACAAGACAAGCCTAAACACTTTGTGTCAATATGCTTTTGTACGCGGTGTCTTCTCTGACCACCACGGAAAGAAACTAGAACCCAACGATGGGAAGAACTTCAGAAACTCCAAATTACCACCACTACAGAATTTCCTAAAGCGAGGAAAGATGGAAATGTAATATCCCATGAGTTATGAGATGCAGAAAAAGCAATACTCAGAAGAAAGTTCACAACGACATGTGCCTACATCTTAAAAAAGAGAAAGATTTTACATAGGCAATCTAATACCCCAAATTAGTAGAAGGAAAGATCAGAGAAGAAATAAAGGAAATAGAGAATGAAATCTACACAAAAGCTCAATGAAATGAAGATGTTAGTGCTGTGGGATGTATGGCAAATGTGTTGCTAATTAATCAATAAAACACTGATTGGCCGTTGGCTAGGCAGGAAGTATAGGCAGGGCAAGGAGGAGAATAAAGCTGGGAAGTGGAAGGCTGAGTCAGAGAGACTCTGCCAGCTGCCACGATGACAAACAACATGTGAAGATGCCGGTAAGCCACGAGCCATGTGGCAAAGTATAGATGAATGGAAATGGATTAATTTAAGCTGTAAGAACAGTTAGCAAGAAGCCTGCCACGGCCATACAGTTTGTAACCAATATAAGTCTCTGTGTTTACTTGGTCGGGTCTGAGTGGCTGTGGGACTGGCAGGTGAGAGAGATTTGTCCTGACTGTGGACCAGGCAGGAAAACTCTAGCTACATGTTAGGTTTTGAGAAAGTAAACGAAACTGACAGTCCTTAGCAAAGCAATAGAGAAAAGACTCGGTAAATAAAACCAGTGACGAAAAAGGAGGCATCACAATGGATGCAGCCAAGGGTATAGAGAATCATTAGTGACGGGTTCAGACACTGGCATTATCTTTCTTGGTGCTTCAACTCACTGACACATCCAGTTACACACAGGGATCGGTGTGATTCCCCCTAGTCTCAGAAATGGTCTCCAGAAAGGCTTTTGGGGCTGTGGATGTGGACCTGGGGCTTAGGCTGCAACTGATGGAATTTTATCGGGTCTTGTGATGCTCAGAGAAGCAAACTTGTCAGTGAGTGGGCCACTAACATCAATTTGTGAATATTCATTGGTCTGTCCCAAAAGATACAGATTTCAAGGTGCAAGTCCAACATGGGACAACATACAGGTCTCTGTGTCTCTGAGGATAAGAAGCAACCAGGACCAAGACTCAGGGAAGGTCCCAACACTGCAGGGTACCTCAGGACTGTAGGAAACATGGGACCTGCGCATGCTCGGCAGGTGTTCCTCCACCAAGCTACACCCCAGGCCTCGTTGTCTCTTTCGAGGACTGAGAGTGACCAGTCTGGAACAAGTTCCTCACTGATACAGTGGCTGGTGACTGCTCTGCCACCCCTGCTGGTCTCTCTGGCACCTCTTGAGTCCTTGGTCTTTGTCCCATCAGACCCAGGCTCAGTGGATCTGCTTCTTATTTTCTTCCCCTCACACCCCTTTATCGCCCCAACTAACATACTTCCGAAAGAAAAAGAAGATTCATATTATTTTTCAGTTGCCACAACTATCATGGTTTAAAAGTGCAGAAATCTGTTTTCTTATGATTCTGTGGGAGAAGTCTGAGATCAAAATGTCACGGGCTGTGCTTGCTTCCTGCCCAGCCTCTAGTGGGGAGAGAGGACCCTGTTGGCCTCTTCTAGCCTCAGACACTTCAGACAAACTCTCCTCCTCTACCCCAGGTTATCCCAACACTCAAGGTTTCACCCAGGCTGGCCTTCAGCTTACAGTCTTCCTGCTATGAGCCTCCAGTGAGGGAGTTGTAGCTGTATGCCACCATGTCCAGCTTAAATCTTCTCTCTCTGGTCATGCTGGGGTGAACCCAAGGCCTTGCATATACTAGCCAGACAAACAAGCCTCTTTCATGAAGCTACAACCACAGCCTTCTTTTCCATCTCTTACAAGGACACTTGCATCTGACAAACCCATGGCATCTAAAAAGAAACCCCACAATTCAATAATATGAAAACAGCCTCATTAAAAATGGACAAGCCAGGATGATTTCATATAAAGATCTTTCATTGAATTATGCCTACAGTGACCTGTGTAGACAATCTCATACACTGGGCATGCTCAGTGGCTCATCATGACAGAGCACCAGCACCAGCCAGAGTCTGTTTTGGGAAAGATGAACATTGATAGAGTTTTCTCTCTGTACACACACTAAGGAATACATGGTCTTGGGGTGATGTCTTATAGAGAGAATGGTTCTACCTGACGTAAAGCCAGTGGTGGAAAGAGAAGGCCTGGGACTAAACTCCTGGATCCCATCACATTTAGTAGTCCTGGTCATAGATGTGCTAGTTAGGCAAGCCAGTATATGTCCTTTGCCCAGTATACCTTTGAGGGCATGAAAAGGAAGTATCAAAAGGGTCTGGCATGGGTTTCTTTAAGAGATGGAGTCTGTCCCCTCCCTGAAATGTAGAGGGGCTACATGACATCTTTAGCCAACAAAATGGGACAGAGTGATGCTACATGTATTTCCAAGATCAGTACTAACAGGCTATCAGTTTCTACTGCCTACGTCCAGGTCACGCGGAGAAGCTGTGAGCAGGCCTCCAGTCCATAGCCCTCATCCAGGCTGACAGACAAGCCATGGATGACCATCCAGATAGCCATTTGGAAAACTAGACTCCATCTGATCAAGCAAGTGAGACTCTAGGTAGGACCTGTCTGCCATATTCTGCCAACAGTAAAATACAATGACAGATGATTGGTCTAAGCTGTAAGGTGTTGGGATGGCTCATAAAGCAATAAGTGTCCAGGACAGACCACATTTGGATCAAGAAGCATCATGTTCCATATGGATGCCCAGTGTCCTCACACAACCTGACATCAATATAGGACTCTTCTTCTTGAATCTCACCAAAAGAGTGCCATGACACATTGGGCAACTTTGAGAATTCCAGAGTGTAGGGGTTTCATTTCAAAAAAAAAAAAAAAAAAAAGCCCTTGAAAACGGTTACTTACTTCCCATAGCCACCTTCATTTTAGGGGGTATAAGAAATCCAAAGCCTTTCTGAGAGTCCCCTCTGGACATCTGACAGTTGAACATTATTTTATACATATGCTTTTGAAGATGAGGCAAGAAGAGATTTTCTTAATAGGATAGTTCATTTAAAATGTTTATGAAAGTAAAGCATAAACAAAAACATACAAAAATTATATACATGGTGATTTTAATTTTCCTTGAATGAACCATTGTAACTGGCACCCAGATTAAAGAACAGAGTATTGAAAACACCCAAAAAGCCCACTTGTACTCCAACTAGTCACGGTCACCAAATGATAGCTACTTCCTGCCCTAGAAGCTTTGGGCACTACTTTAGTACCATTCTGGAAGTTTCTCTGGGTAGGGGTCCTTGGGGACTAGCCATCCTGCTATTATTGGTGCCCGTGGGATCACAATCCTGGTCAGTAGGCCTTTGAATTAGCTGGTAGCATAATTTACGACCAGAGATGGGTAGAATGCAAATACTGTCCCAAGCTGCAGGGTTGGAGCATGGTGCCGTTCATCTGTTGGCCAGCCAGGGGAGGACCAGCCGTGCAGACGCCAGCAGAGGAGCCTTACAGATCTGAGGAGCTCCTCTGTCCGCGGGCCTTGCATTGTGTGACTTTGAGTTAACCAAGGGAGCAACAGTGTGGGTCCTAAAGGTGCCAAGGATCAAGTGTTTCTCACTAGGGGGATGGAGAGGTGAGTAGATAGATGGTCTACTATTCATCAAAGCTTCATCAAAGAAGAGAGGAGAGGAAGTTCTTCCCATCGGCAATGGGAAAGGGCCAGCGCTTCTGAATACCAGGAGAGCGAAGATGCCCAGTGTGGCTACAGCAAAAGGGTTCTGGGAAGAGAGGTGGAAGACAGGAGAGAAGTCTCAGGGTGGGAAGGAGGAAAATGTCACAGGTGAGAGAGGTGGCAGGGCTTGCCTTTGAGTCAGTGGCTATGGGTTGCAGAGACAGGCTCAGGAATGGACTCAGGAAGGTTACATATGCCTTCTAGGCCCTGGAGGAGGTAGGAACATCCCATTGCAGGCAGGTAGAGAGAGTTTTCTTGGCAAGGCTAGAGTTTCAGTTTACCCAGATCTGATGTGAAGCCATGTCTTAGGGGAAAACAGGGCGTTTGGTTTTTGTCCAGGCCTCCTAGCAGGAAGCTTCTAAGCTCATGGGATTTCCAGAGTTGGAGGAATCTCCATTGTTTATAGTGGTGATATGCCTGGTTTATGCTAACAAATTGGTTCATGGTGAGGCCCTAGATAGTGGCATTCTGGGGCCGATCAATCATGTGATTAGAAGGTTGGGACTTGGAACCCCCGACATCAGCTAGGTCTTTGTGGGAGAGGAAGGGCAGGTTGAGTACGGTCATATATTCATGTGCCAGGGGATGAGGCTTTGAATTTGACTCTTTCCAGCTCTCACTTTGCATCTCTTCACTTGGCTAGTGCTGATTTATATCCTTCACGACAGAACTACAGACTCCAGTGTCATCCTAGTGAATTACCGAACCTGAGGTCCTGATGGGAAGCTACGTGTTTGTAGCCGTGAGTGAAGGTAGTCTGAGAACGCAGCCATGTCTTTTGGAGTCCTTACCCTGTGACGTCAGCACTTCTCCTCACATGTTCTTTGTCTGTCTTTGCCCTGTCACTCTGTCTAGCTGTCTCTGTCTCTCGTCTAGCATACTTACCTATTCTGATGCATAGCTTCTCCTGGGAGGGAGCAAGATGAAGAGGACACATTGCTAAGATCCCCGTGGGACCAAAATTGTGACTGCCATGGTGGGCAGCCAAGCGCTGGCCATTGGTACCCCTGCTGGGATAGGCAGGATGGGGGGGCGGCTGACTCTGCTCAGGTGGACGTGACTTTTCTACTGGCTCTGTCTCTTCCCTGTTCTGTTGCTGCAGCCTCAGATTTCTTATTTTTAAAATGGAGTGGGTCTGTGCCTTCTTCAGGGCCAAGAGGATGGAATGGGGTCACAGCTTGTATGCTACCTTGTGCCACAAGCAAACGAGTGAAAGTCTGGCTGCATTAAACACTGACAGCAAAGCTGCCTGGCCTCTGTACCCTGCACAGGGGCTGGGGATGGGTGAGCGATCCCGTATTTCCTTGGGGGCTCATTCGTTCCCGGTCTCTCTTTGGGTGCCGCCCGAGTGTCCTCTGCCATCCCAGGTCAGGTCTCCCTGACCAATTCTCTGTACCGGGATTGAGGCACTTAGAATGACCCCAGCTGCAAAGGAACACGGAGCCAGGGTGCAGAGAGTCAATGGGTATTGTGTTCGAGGCCGTCATCCGAGCCAAGGTGTGTGGGAAAGATCTGGGTGCTGAGGAGTTACTTGGCAGAAGTGGAGCTGTGAACATCTGGAGGAGGAGATGGCTAGTACCTCTTGATCTAACTTTGTGTTCACTCAGCTTTCAGAACGGTGCCCCGCAGTGCAGCTATCATTTCAATAAGGAGTTTCAGATTGCAGTAGAAGGAAACCCAGGCTCTCGAGACTGGAATACATACTCCCCCTTCCCAAACAGACCTCTTACTCCTCACGCCAGCCTCCCTTATCTGGAGACTGTGACCACTTTGCCCTTTCGGTTTCCACCCCCTACTGACTCCTAGATTACCAGGCGGCAGAGATTTCATTAACCTCCTGACTGTGGCTTCAGCTCCCCGCCCTCAGCTGCTAATGAGCACACCCTAATTTCATTGCCTCCAAATGAATGCGATGCAAAATTAAAAGAAGACACTGCCATCAATCGAACAGGTTGGCTTCAATTTATTATGTTTCTAATTGAGTTATGCAACCTGTTCGGGGATCAATCCAACTGGTGGCCGTGGAGCAGTGGCTGGGAGGGGTGATGTTTCTGCCTAGTCTGCTTCATTCGTCTTGGACTTCAGCAATAGCATGGAGTGGAGAAACCGTAGTCTGAACATGGGGGGTCAAGGGAGTTCAAAGCCAGCTGCTGAGTCTCCCACCAGCCAGCCAGCATATTTCCTGGGGGAAAGAGAGTCAAAGCAATGTACTGGATTGAAATGGCTTAAAATTATTTTTAGTGCATAAACAATTCAAGAGACTACATAAAAAGGGAGTGTTACAGTCATGGGCTTTGTCATATGATGGGCCACAGGGGATGTAGTGATGGGAGGTCTGGGCTCGGCTTGGCCATAAACCCTACGCAGCTGGCATGAATCATTGGTCTCCCCCATCTCAGTCTCCTCGTTTAAGAAATGAAGCTTTCGACTCCAAGGACCGTTTTCAGGAACCTCGGACTTGGTGTAGTTACTGTCCTATGTTTCTGTGTGTCTACCCAGTTGGAACCCAAGACCCCACTTTTCAGCTGCCTCTGGGGCTTTCCTATTGGCTGGCCAGAGGTTAAAATCAGCCAATGGGAAGCTCTGACTGGAAGGTGAAAATGTAGCCAGAGAGGAGTCAGGGTACCCTCCGTCCCACACAAGGGTGCAACCTTCTGAGTTTCTAGGGCTACTCCAGCCCTTTGCCATGGCTCTAGCTATTTCTGGCTCTGGGACCCCAGGCCCTCTTTGTCCCTTTAGTCTCTCTGTGTGAACAAACTCTGCAGTGGCTCACCTCTGTGTCCCTTCAATCCGTATTAGTTTTCTTTCTGGCCCACATTTCCACAGGGAGACCCTCCACTAACATGCCGTCATTTGAACTATCCAGGATGAGTGTCATTTTCTGCCCTGAGTAAAGCAGATGGGAGACCTACTTTTTGATTAAGTTCCTCATGGAGGGGGCCCCAAGAAGAGAGACTGCAGGTAGGATAAAAGAGGGATCCTGGTTAGGGAGACTGGGTCTTACTGGGGAGGCCTAGGAGCTTCAAGGTGAGGCTGAGTGGGGACAGGTTACCCCTGGGACACTGGCAGCCATATCTCTGGTACAGAGGGAGGCAGTGACCATATGGGGGAGGTCCTGGAACTATGTGGCTGGAATTCAGAGAGAAAACAATACTGTAGTAAGATAAAGAACATGAAGGAAATGCTCCCTCCCCCCTTAACTTGATCCTGCTGAATGCTGGAGAGTGAACGGCCCATGATGAAGGACAGAGTATCCCCAGAGAGCCCTTGGAAGGGAGGGAGCTTTAGAAAGAGCTTTGTGACACAGACTTTTTTTCTGGAATTGGTTTCTCAAGGAGTATAGTGATAAGAGTACAATGTCAGCTGTGGCCATGGAGCCAGAAGGACTAGTCTTAGGGTGGGAAGGAGGAAAATGCCCCAGGTGAGAGGTGGCAGGGCTTGCCTTTGAGTCAATGACCATATGTTGCAGAGGCAGGCTCAGGAATGGACTCAGGAAGGTTACATATGCCTTCTAGGCCCTGGAGGAGGTAGGAACATCCCACTGCAAATGGCTGGTCCAGGAGCCTTGTACGTGTGCCAGGTCTGGCTGGAGATGTACCCTGTAATGAATGCCAGGCCAGAGCACAGGGGGTCAGCATTTAGGGCTCTGTCAGGCTGCCTCTGGCCTCAGTGTCCTCCACCTTTTGGCCTTAGAAGGAACAGAAGGAGGCTGATAGGAAATATTTACCTGGAGATTCAGAAGAGAGGAACTGCGTCCAGCAGAGGAAGATTGTGTGTTATTGAAGGTGATCAATACTATCTAGAAGTCTTTTATACAGAGAAGTGAAACAGATGTTAGGGAGGGACACAAATAAAGCAGATGGCCTCTGGGAGCTTCCTGGCCTGGACTGTGGATGGCTGTGACCCGTGAGTCAACAGGAGATGTGAGGACAAGGAAGCCAGACCAGGACTTCTGGACAGGCAGAAGTCAGGGAGGATCTAAGCCAGGAGCTAAATCCAGACCCCCAAGGAGCAAAAGGGAATGGGGGCTTGGGCCAGCTGCCCTTCACAGATCCACAGTTCCCTCCCCTGGCAAGGCTGGCAGGTAAGGATGGAGTCGGGCTACAGCAGAGTTGAGGGGGTTAAGTCCAGCACTCTGACCAGTGCTGGAGACAGATGAGCCAAAAGCCGTGAAACAGAAGACGGGAGGAGAGGTGGGACTTCCTGTGAGAACTGGGACATCTCACTGTCTCCTGGAGAGAGTGACAGCAATTGACCCGTGCCTTCATGTGTTCATTCACCCACATGTCACTGTGTGTGCACATGTGTTCCTTAGAGTGACAGAGATGCGCACGCTTTGTGTTAAAGCAGACTTTAGAAGCACTCATAATGTATTTGTAATCTATTTCAGTTGAGATAATAATAGTCCCTCTTTATGGGGTCCAGTGTAATGTTTTGGTACATATTTAGATTGAGTAATGAATACATACATTGAGTACTGAATGTATTCATTGAGCAGTGATTGGGATATTTAGTTCATCCATCATCTCTGACACTTGTCATTCCATTGTGATGCAAATACCCAAAAGCCTCCTTTTTGAGCTATTTTGAATTATACAATATAATATTGACTATGAGATTTTTTTTTTGAGAAAATTGACTTAGAATGTCAACTTTTTTTAATTAAAGTAGATAGAAAGCAAAGCAGTTTCCTTCTTAAGAAACATAACTGAAGTATTAATAAAGATGATCCTAAAGTAGACATTTTTCTCCATAACCTTAAAATTTGTATCCATAATCCATCATATTAGTCAAATCAGTGTTCACCCATCAAAGCTCAGGACAGCCATCCAGATATTTTGAAATCTTTCCTTCCTGTGGCTTGTGCTTGGTGCCATGCATACAGATGGGATCAAGTCAGCTGAGACAGAAAAGTTTATAACAGTGGTTCTCAACTACTGGGGTTTGTGACCCCTTTGGGGGTTGAACAACCCTTTCACAGGGGTTCCCTAAGACCATTGGAAAACAATTACCATTCATAACAGTAGCTAAATTACAGTTATGAAGTAGCAATGGAAATAATTTTATGCTTGGGGGTCACCACAACATGAGGAACTGGGATGAAGGGTCACAGCATTGGGAAGGTTGAGAACCACTAGTTTATGATGAAGGCAAGCAGCGTCCAGTCTCTCCATATCCTGCCCTGGGGTCAACCTCCTGAGGCCTCCTTTAAACATTTCCATTTATAGTACATCACCATCACTCTAAATAGCACACACACTTGATTTGACTCCTCTGTAGAAAATATATTTCCTACAGTGGAAAATGAGAGAGCTTTGTTTATACATCTTTTCTTCCCTTCACCCTTGAAAGCCTTATCTTCTCACTGTAATTAATTTTTGTTCTTCTCTTATCCACTTTTAAACTGGTAAACTATGGCATTTTACTTTGATTCTGCATCTCATCAGCCCCCGGGAGGGTTAGGGGATGGGGTTGGCCAGTTTTGGTCCAGTCCTATTCTGTTGTGGAAGGACTCTCCCCTGTCTCCTGGTTAGACTGTACTAGCTGGCCAGTGGGTGCACACTGAGACCGTTGCCCTGCCCTGGGGAACTCTGAGTTAGTTATCTTCTGTAGACCCAGGGCTTTCACCACGAAACTACTCTGTTTTTTCAAGCAGGTCTGCAGGTCCCTTGGAAGTCAAGCCCTTCCTAGTGGAGAGACCTTTCCTAAGAAAATGAACCCAAAGGCCAAAAGAGGGGAGAGATGAAGCCATGGAGAGAGATGGAGTGTCTTAGAGTTTCTATTGCTGTGAAGAGACACCATGACCACGGGCAACTCTCTAATTTTTTTTTAACTTTTATTGCTTCTTGGTGGCTTTCATATTGTGCATTCCGATCCCACTTATCTCCCTGTCCCCTCACATCTGCCCTCTGCCCTTGCAACCTCTCCAAATCAAAACCAAATTTAAAAGAAAAGCCTAACCCCAAACAAAATGAAGAAACAAAACAAACAGAAAGAATCTTGTGGAAGCTGTAGCGTGGCCTGTTGAGTCACAGTTTATTCTTCGGTGGATGCTGGGTGGGGCAACTCACAGCCCTGGTTCTAGGCCTGGGTGTGGCTGGGTTGGTCAGATCGCCAGCTCTCCCCTGTTGTCACTACCCAGGCTAGCTCTCCAACACTGCCTGAACTAGCTCACCCAGGGCAGCCTACAGCACGGAGGGGGACCAGCTCTCCCACTCTCAGGCCCTCAGATCTGGGTCCCCCTCGCTCACATGGCCAGGGTCATGACTTTTAGACTCCCTTGGATCAGAGTGACCATGAGGCTCTGATTTGCTGGGTCTTGTCTTTTCTTTGACTCCTTTTTATCAACATGAGGTATGATGTTTGCTTAATATGATATGTTCCTGGCTAAGCTCTTCATTTTGACTTTGAGGCTGTGAGGAAACCTGGGGGGAGCTTTGGTGTTATCCTCCTTCTCTTCTTGGAAAAGGGGAAGAAAGAGAGAGAGAGACAGAGACAGAGACAGACAGAAAGAGGAGATAATGTACTGAGGTGTAGAGAGAAAGAGACAGAGAGAGACAGACAGAGAGAGGAGATAATGTACTGAGGTGTAGAGAGAAAGAGACAGAGAGAGAGAGAGAGAGGAAGAGAGAGAGAGAGAGAGAGAGAGAGAGAGAGAGAGAGAGAGAGAGAGAGAGAGAGAGAGAGAGAGGTGCAGGTGATGCCCATGGCTCTTTTCTTAGACGGAGACATTACTAGGCTTCTTAGTTCCTCTATAGCACTTCCAGAATTACAAAGCCTTAGGTAGCCATGATGCCCCAACCTGCCCCTCACAGTGAGAGTAAGTGAGACCAAGAGGTTCCTGGGCAATGGAAAAGACCAAGGGAGTCTCAGTCAGAATCCCACTGTGGGGCTGGAAGGATCTGGCACCCAGAGAGTGCTTTGGGAGACTCAGTGGGGGCCATGGAGGAGTGGGCGAGAGTCTTTGCCTTCATTGGTTCTGTGCTGACAGACTGGAAATTGGGAGGCAGGCTGTTTGGGTGGGACACACACGGGAAGGTATGGCTCAAGAAGGTTGGATGCTAGCTGGGAAGGGCTCAGGTTGGCAGCGCTCATGCTAGCAGAAAAACCAGTGTGGGCCAAGGGCCACAGGCCAGAGTCTGAGGTCCTAGGGTGGCCAGACCTGGACATTTCTCTTCAAGGATAGGTTCAAGGCAAGGGGTCTTTCTCTTCTGAAAGTGAGGCCCAGATACAGGATCAGAATGGGGAGGGGCATGGAAATAGGATTGTCACTGCTGTTCCGTCATTATCATGTTGACTACATATCAACTATCACGTTGACAATCCAGGCATTGGAGATGACACTGTAGGACAGGCACAGTCCCTTTCCTTTATGAGGCTCAAATTTCAGGGAAGGCGATGGGGTTCCTCTCTAATAAACAGACAGTGTTCACCAAAGCAGGAACTGCCATGAGGAGAAAGCTGAGGGATACAGAATAATGGTAGAGAGAACAAGTTAGACATTAGGAGGGAAATGAGGTGTGGTCCTTAAGAAGGGTGAGAAGGAGGGAGGTGATTGTCTCAGGCAATTTTCTGTTGCTATGACAGAATACCCGAGTGGGAGATTTGTAAAGAGGAGGGGTGGATTTGGCTCATGATTCTGGGGGCTGAGAAGTGTGGGATCAGGTGACCACATCTGGTCCATCATAACATGGTAGGAGAGGTGGTGGGGGACCTAAGAAGAGAGGAAGAGAGATGAGCAAGAGGGTCAGGTTTGATTTACAGTAACCTGTTACCGTGGTGACTAACCCAGTCTCATGGGAAAGATGTCAGTCCAGTTTAATGACCCAGTGTCCTCTTAAAGCCCGACCTCAACACCGCCACAGTGGCAATCAAATTCTGATATGAGGAATTTCAGTGGGGAGGGGGACAAGACATTCAGGTCATCACAATGAAGCTCAAGGACAACTCCTGAGCCCAAGCCACCTGCTGGCCATGGTGGAGTGGGTCGGGTGGTCTACTCCACCCTGCTGGCCATCGTGGAGCGGATCGGGTGGTCCTCTCCACCCTGCTGGCCGTGGTGGAGTGGGTCCGGTGGTCCTCTCCACCCTGTTTGCCTTGTGCTAACCCTGGGGACTATGTAGAGTGGAGAAGAAGCTGCGGTAATGTGTGCATGGCCCCAGTGAAGCAGATGAAGGCACCGCCTGCTGGCCAGAACCCGAGCTTTCTGGGCTCATCCTTCCAAAGGAATCACTCTCAGAGCTAAGTGTTCTGTCCACTTCCCAACACTTGGGCCCTTCCCTGGTGTTTCTTTAGGGTTCCTGTTGCTGTGATGAGGCACCATGTCCAAAAGCAACCTGGGAGGGAAAAGTTTAACTTCATCATCAAAAGCAGCGAGGGCAGGAACTTGAGCAGGGCAGGAACCTGAAGGCAGGAGCTGATGCAGAGGCCGTGGAGGGTACTGCTCACTGGCTTGCTTCCCCATGACTTGCTCAGTCTGCTTTCTTGTAGAACCCAAGACCACTAGGCCAGGGATGGCACCACCCATAATGAGCTGGGCCCTCCCTCATCAATCATTAATTAAGAAATGTCCTACAGCTTGTGTACAGCCCGATCTTACTGAGGCATTTCCTCAACTGAGGTGCCTTCTTCCCTGATGACTCTAGCTTGTGTCAAGTTGACATAAAACCAGCCAGCACACCTGGCTTTACTGTGATGGACTTAGGTAGGACCTGCCTGGCCTTTTAAAATGCTGATTAAGGATAAGTCAGATTTTAAAAGTGAATTAGAAGAATACCAACTCATCCCCCCCCCATTTATTTATTGTGCCCATTTGTGTGTGTACAATGGCATCCCTGTGGAGGTCAGAGAAGAACTTATAGGAGTCAGTTATCTCCTTTTTACCATGTGGCTACCAGAGAGTTCACTTGGAATTTGGCTTGGTGGCACATGTCTTTATTGGTTGAACCATTTTGCTGGCTCCCAATCTATTATTTTAAAATGAAGGAAACATAAAACATTTGGTGAGCAAAGGTAGAGATGGATTCGGCTTTTATCTGCTTGCTTTTATTAGATGATAAATGCACACATCACATGTGTGAGTGCACACACACACACACACACACACACACACACACACACCGACTTCTCAAGCCTCTGGAGCTGATCAGGATGTTGCAATGGAATCTTTCCCCACAGGCTTTGGCAGGAGAAAAGCATTCTTCCAGGTCTACAGCCTTGGAGGTCTTCCACAGCAGCATGCAGCCCTTAATCCCATTGTGGAGGACTGGACGCTTTGTGCCTCTGGAGCCTGCTTAGTGGATAACTCAATTTTGTGGCTGGACTCCATTTGTAAGCAGTGACGGCATACCCCATGGAAATCCAGAATTTGATTAGAGTCCGGCCATATCATCTCTCATCTTCATGCAGCTCTTCTTCTGTTGCTTCAGCCATTCATTTTCCTTAGCTGAAGGGCCCCCTGAGGTTTGTGGGGTGCCACCAGGTGCCTAGGCTGTTGACCCTCACAGCAGCCACCTATGATGGAACCATGGCTTAAGGGGACAGGATCTTTTTGGTCCCAGGGGCTGGAGTACCCAGGACAATTGCAGATGTGTGATGAATGGCAATCCAAGTCATGGAGGTTCTGGATACTTTCAAATACTGGCTATCTGGACAGCCTTGCAGCATGAGTCCACTCAGATTGTTTATTGGTAGTAAATACTATAATAGAAAGTGCTAGAAATCCAGATGTGAGGATTTTTAAGTTTAACCAGCATGGTTCATATAAAAATGCAAATGTGCTTTAGATAACAGCCACATGGCTTTGCCAGAACTTCCTGGACTGTTCTGGAATTCAAACTCACTTCCAAAATTCTAGGACTATTGAAGATTCTTTTTCAGGAAATCTCTGATGGATTATATTTGTTCCACGCTCCTCACTTTATGAACTATTTATGTCATCACCAATAGAAAAGTAGAAGCTGCTTTTAAATGTGGTCTAGAAGGAATCTGTGGTCTTATGGGACTTAGAAGGGAAGAATGCCATATTTAAGCAGCAAGTCCCCCGTGGCTTTAGGAGACTGAGAGGTGGTGTGTGTTAAATGACATGCTAGTTTTGCATCAGATAATCCCAAGGTCTGCAAAGGTAACTTGTCAAATCATAAGTAGATGGCTGGGCATGGTGGCTCATGCCTTTAATCTTAGCATCCAGGAGGCAAGGATGCAGAGACAGGAAGATTTTTGTGAGTTCAAGGCCAGTCTCATCATCATAGCAAGTTCTAGGATAGCCAAGGTTACATAAAGAGACCCTGTTTTTTTAAAAAAAGGTGCATGTGTAGGGGGCAGGCAGCTGTAGACATGGTTCAGTTGTTAAGATCACTGTCAAGAGGACCCAGGCTCAAGTCCTAGCACCCATAGGCAGCTCACAAACATCTGTAAATCCAGTTCCAGGGAATCTGATGCCCTCTTCTAGTCTCCAAGGGCATCGGGCATGCATGTGGTACACAGACATACATGGAGGCCAACACCAATACACATGAAATAATGAAATATTTTTTAAAAGGATAGTGTAAAATCCCTATCAGACAGCCATTGGTTGCCATGAACATGTGAGGGCCCCTTCCTTGTTGCACCTTTATGGATCTCTTGCCACGCTGGTCATTGTCATGCTTCAGAGGTGTTGCAGCTAGACAGTACTGTTTAATTGCCTCCCCCTCCCACTTAGGTAGCTTGCACAGTATTTTCTAATTCCACAGAGGCTGGACCACAGAAAGGAGGCTTTCAGGTCGGCTCAGCTCAAACCATGTAGTCTTGTGTCCTGGGTGTGTGATGTCTTCAGCAATTGGGGCCACCTCCAACCTCGGAGAGGCACCCAAGGGCTACAACGATAATCTGTATTGTTCTGGGAGTCACTTCGACCACTTTGGCCAACCATGCAAAAGGAGAGTTCTCATGCCTGATACTGGAGCATTATTATTTTTTTTTTTTTGAGACAGCATTTCTCTGTGTCTTGGAATTCACCCTATAGACCAGGCTGGCCTCGAACTCATAGAGATCTGCCTGCCTCTGCCTCCCTAGTGCTGGGATTAAATGCATGTGCCACCACTGCCTGGTGGTAATGGGGTTTTTATTAGTGTGTGGTTCTTGTGGCTCAACTTTATTTAAGCTGTGTGTGTGTGTGTGTGTGTGTGTGTGTGTGTGTGTGTGTGTGTGTGTATTCATACACTTATATGTACTGAGCATAATTTCAGGTTGTTATAAAATAACACGAGTTCATGAGACTTTATCAAACAACCTTGGTGTTATTTAACCCTTGTACCTCTTTGTCTTTATTGACTTCTCTCTCTCTTTCCCAGTTGGAGCCCCCTCTCCATTTTTCCATTCCCCACTTCATATCACCTGTGTCCTGCTATTCTCTTTCCAACACTCCTCCCCTCCCCCTGCATCTACACTACAGCTCCTGCATCTACACTACAGCTCCTGCATCTGTACCACAGCTCCTGCATCTACACCACAGCTCCTGCATCTGTACCACAGCTCCTGCATCTACACCACAGCTCCTGCATCTGTACCACAGCTCCTGCACCTACACCACAGCTCCTGCATCTATGGCTGAGGGAATATTGAGGAAGAGGGGGCAGAAAGACTGTAGGATCCAGAGTACCAGCAAGTCTGCTGTGAGACAGTTTCTCCTAGATATGGTAGAAGGAGAGTGGAGCATGATTCATGGACACGATGATGTGGAAGGGGGAAACTGTGGGGTCCCACCCAGGCAGAAATGGGAGGTCGTCATAGCCCAGGCAGCTAACGACTATTGGAAAAGGAGAGTTAGCCTCTCCCAAGGATGAGACCCCTTATTGGTTGTCCAATGCAGACGGGTCAGCCCCCAAACTATATACACACAAACAACAAAAATAGACTCAGCAAGTTGTATTTACACACACACACACACACACACACACACACACACACACACACACACACAGATCTCTAAACTTAACTACACAGAGAGACAGTATTGAATTGCAAGGGATATCCAAGCAGTCTTCAGTGGGCAGCAGCTGACAATATTCTGTCCTTCTCCTCTGCTCTGAGGAACTTAAACTATGGAGTGGAAAAAAAAATTAGGGTCAAAATTCAAAAGGAGTTTTATAGGAAGTCTTGCATTTATTGGCTAGAAGGTAAATGACACAGTGGCGTCAGCAGGAGAATGGGCATGGTAACATGGATATTCGACTTCTAAGAATCCTAAGGGTGTTCAGTGTTATACCATCCTACTAAAGAACCAGCCAAGCAGCCAGCAGAGCCTTTCCCATGGCTGCACAGGTACCCAGACTGCAAGGGAAGCTGAGAGAAGGGCTGGACA
Organism: Peromyscus eremicus; assembly: GCF_949786415.1. Classification (NCBI taxonomy): domain Eukaryota; kingdom Metazoa; phylum Chordata; class Mammalia; order Rodentia; family Cricetidae; genus Peromyscus; species Peromyscus eremicus. The sequence continues at coordinate 92,532,065 of NC_081425.1, read as the reverse complement.
AAGACTCCAGATGGTGGCGGCACACACCTTTAACCTCAGCACTCAGGAGGAAGAGACAGGCAGATCTCTGTGAGTTCAAGGCCAGCCTGATCTACAAAGTGAGCTCTAGGACAGGCAGGGTTATTACACAGAGAAATCCTGTCTGGAAAAACGAACCAAAACAAAAGACCCTTGAAACTCTTCTGGAATACCAACAAGAGTGCCGGCAAAAATCATCACAATCAATTCTTTTCAGAACTCTGGAAATTAACTGAGGGATTCTCAACCAACAATTGAAGTTTCATTTAGTCAATGAAAAAATAATGAAATACCAGTAAAAGCATGGTATTTTAACTAATTCTTCCTATCTTTCTCTCCCCAGCTCCATGGGAGACTTGAAAGTGGACGGCTTCAGTGGCAGCTGAGGATGACAGACGCCTTGAGCCTTCTGGTGCAGACAGGACAGGCTCATGCTCCTGTGAATCCCAACTCTGGGAACAGCATGACAGTTCTCTGGAAGAACTCCATTCGAGATTTTCTCATTTAGCATGGTTCGGAGATTAATCTGTGTGAGCACAAATATCCTGAGAGTATTTGTGTAGTTCAGTGGTATGAAAAATAACCAACCAAACAAACAAACAAATACCCCCCAATAAAACCAAAACAACTACAACAAACAAACAAAACACTGAAAACCAGGTCATGGAACTTGCTTAACGCTGCAGCTACCAACCAGTAGAAGTCAGTTCTAATAAGATATGGCTCAAAAGCTTAAAAAGAAATGTTGGGGGACGAGATATGTCTTGGAAAAGCTCTAACAGATTCCTGGAATGTAGAAGGGAGACAGCTTGTGCAGGGTCAAAGAGGGACTAACCTATGATTAACTTACAGGCATTGGCAGGCGCTTGCTGGAGCATTGACTATGTGACTCAATACACAAACCTTTCTCAGCAGAGGATGATGGACTTAGTGGCACAAGGAATCTAAAGACACTTCTGTGCAATCCCTAGCTCACCATTAATCCAAGGGATCCAAAGAGGTCTGCAATCACTAGCCGACCATTAATGTAAGAGATCCAAAGATGTCTCTGTGCAATTGCTAACTGACCATTAATGCAGGGGATCTGAAGATGTCTGCAACCACTAACTGACCACTAATCCAAGAGATCCAAAGATGTCTGCAATCCCTAGCTTGTCATTAATCCAAGGGATCCAAAGATGTCTGCAACCACTAGCTCACCATTAATCCAAGGGATCCAAAGAGATCTGCAATCACTAGCTGACCATTAATCCAAGGGATCGACAGATACCTCCGTGTAGCTGTTAGCTGACAGTTAAACCAAGGAACCATTTCTGTGACTGCATATAACAAAGGATTAGGTCATTATTAGTTATAATTATCTAGTTACACAAATATTAAGTGGTTCAGGAAAGTCACTAAACAAAACAAAAAGTCATAAAATAAAACACCCCCCCACAGCAGCAACAATTATGACAAATACTAGAGAAGGATCGTGTCTTATTTTAGAGCTGTCTCTTTTATTTTACTTAAAGTGTCCAGTTTTCAATTAAAAAAATTAATGAGAAGTGCAAGTAAACAGGGGAATATGGCCCATTTGCAAAGAAAAAATATGTCTATGACAACTGGTCATGTTGTCCCCACGGAAGCCTAGACATTGGACGTGCTGTCAAAGACTTTAGATAAGCACGTGTAATGAATGAAAGAAAACCACATTGAAGAAGCTGGGCACAGGACAGCAACACTGTCTCAGCAAACGGCAGATCTCAATGATGGGATGCACAGCTAAAGAGCGGATTGCATTGAAGTCTGAGGTTGAAAAGTAAAAATTTACAAGTGAAAAGTGCGTGGCCTTTTAGAATGTGCACAGGAAAGGGTTAAAGACAGTGTGAGGAACAGAAAGAAGAGCATGGACAAACAGTTTCAGAGATCTGAGCAAAGACTAGAAAGTGGCTGGAAGAATGTTTGAAGAAACAGTTGCTATCTGTCCCTCAAGTTTGACACAGAACATTGATTTATATAGTCCAGAAATACAGTAAACACTAGGTTGATTAAAAAGAAACAAAATCTCAAACTGACAGCAGAATCAAAATGGTCGAAGCCAGAGAGAGTCTTGAAAGTGGCATTAGAAACATAGGCTGCCATGTCCAAGCACACTTTAATACGATTAACTATGGCTTCCTGATGAAAACCCCAGAGGGCAGAAAGCCAACGGGCCTTACAGTCAAGGGGAAAAGGAAAAAGACCCTGGTCCAAGAATCCTCTGCCCAGAAAACTGTCCTTGAAAAAAAAAAAAAAAACAGAAATGTCTAGACAACAACAACAAAAAAGAATGAATTCACCGTTAACAGGCCTACCCCAGTATTACGGAAGTCTTTCAAGCTGACGTGAGCCAATCAGTAGAACTTACTTAACACTGCAGCTACTTGAGGTACCAGTATGAGCTGGAGGTAATAACAAGTTGACCAAAACAGCTAAAAGAAAAAAAATGCAGGCAATGAGAGGCCATTAGATGGATCAGAGGATCCATGTGGGGAAATAAAGAACATGTAAACGCCATTATATGATTAATGTAAAGATGGTATAGTCTAATGCATTCTTCTAACTCTTTTTATACTCTGTCTGATTTAGAAGACACCTTCCTAAATAAGAAACTCTGAAGTGGTGATGATGAACTTGCAGTGCCTTTGATTTGTTGAGTTTCTTACTGATAAAGGTGAAAATTTTGATGACATCTAGTTTATCATTATTTTTCTATAGGAGTTACTATTTCTGTGTCTTGCCTAAGAAAAAAATTTCTATTCCAAGATTAAAGATAGTCTGTTTTAGCCAGGAGGTGGCGACACACACCTTTAATCCCAGCACTCAGGAGGCAGAGGCAGGCAGCGCTCTATGAATTTGAGGCCAGCCTGATCTTCAGAGAATTCCAGGACAGCCAAGGCAGAGAAACCATCTGGACATGCCCCCTCCCTTCACACACACACACACACACACACACACACACACACACACACACACACACACACGATAGTCTATGTTTTACTTTAGAAGTGCTTTGGTTTTGTTTAACCAGGTCATGTGGATAGGCCACTTCTTGGGGAACAGGATGGGCCAAGAAGGTCAACACTGACCCATGAGGTTTTGAAAATCTTATTGGAGAAATGGATTTTTCAGTGTGAGAGCACCCAACACTCTAGGAACCTGGGGTACATGGCAGCACAGAACCATCCCATCCCAGTGCTGAGGAGGGCCAGGGTTTTCCCTCCAGGGTTTCTCTCAGCAAGGGCCCCTGGGAGCCAGAGTTAATGCCATTTAGCATTAACTTCCGGTCAAAGGAAGCCACCACTAGAGGGCACTGTGAGAGCAGCATTCCAGGCCACCTTGGTGCCCCTTCACCCAGGGATGGAGCTTGCGTTGAGCCCTCCCTGGCTGTCCAGTGTGATGCTGTGGACAGAGGGAGGCTTTATGAGTCATTACAGTGACACCGGAAGGCGGGGGAAGGGTGACCTCATTATCTGCAAGGGACCCTGTCTTTGTTCCCTTAGTGCCAACATATGACATGGCATAGGGAAAAGTTCAGGATGAGAAGCTCAGCGGCCAGAAGCCGGAGGCAGCAGAGACAGGGTAACTGTGGGGAGGTGACAGTTCACCATGACCAAACAACATGCTTCAGCAGCAAAGCATTCTGGGAACAGAAGAATTACTGAGTTTTGGAGAGGAAGATGTAGCCACAAAATAGCGGCCCTAGGGAGTTACTAAATGGTCTAGACAGACTAAGTGGGCCATGTCTACTCATTACTGAGTATCAGGCACACTGAGCATTCAGGACTGACAGACACTGACAGGAGGCAAGCCCCAATTACCAAGCAGGTGGTCTTGGTATTCCATCAGATGGTAGCCCAAGGGCCAGGCCCAGAGCCAGGAATGGTCTGGCAGAGGGATAAGGAAAAACACAGGCCACTGAGTCGGGCAGAGCCCACCTTGACCTCCTGTTCTGAAGGAGCCATGAAAGTGTCTGGAGCCTCGGGCTTAGGCTTGGGGCTCACTGATGAATTTCAGATACTTAAGGTCTCGGTAAGAGTTATGGTTTGCCAGGGCCTGCTCTTTACTGAGGGGACAGGAGTGCACAGGTTTGGGGTACCATCACATTTATAAGTGCTTTCTAGAATGAGGGTTGTTAAGACCAGCCTCCTATAGAGTTGACCCAGAAACCCAAAGTGTTAGGCTGCAAGTATGGCATGGCTTTAGCCCCAGGTTTCTGTTTGCAAGGTTGTCATACCATTGGCAGAATCTCTTCCAAGCGTAGGTGAAGGTGCTCCCTTGCCTATCCCAGCCAGGGCCCCCAACCGCCCGTGGGAACCCTCTGAGCCTGCACTCACTTGCCTGACATCTTACTATCTCTGTGGGCTTGACACACCCTTCCTTTATCGTGTCTGGGACAGACCAGGTCCCTTCTGCTGTTTGCGTTCCTTCTTCCCAGAAGGGAATGTTCTTTCCTGCCCTGTCTACCTGATGAGTGTTGAGTCAGCCTTTAGTGGTGCAAGCTTTACCTTGACATTTTACCTGGCCTAGCCCCAATCTGGCACCACGTAGAATTCGTAATTCCGGTAACAGTGAAGAGCTGACCGCAAATTCATCCCCCCTTTTTATTTCTTGCCAAGAGGATCCTGATATTACCTAAGTATTCAACTTCCAGGAATAAAATCCTTCCATGGCTCAAGAATAAACACTAGCTAGGCCAAGCCCAACATTCCAGCCTTGCCCTCTCTCAGGAAGATACCAAGGCTGAGTGCTTACTCTGGTCACCACCCTTATGCCTCCCTTGACTGGTTGACAGGTACAGCCCTCTCAAGGGGTTCCAACAGTGGCAGACTCAGAGAAACAAGGCCTAGGATCAAAAGAGCTGAGAGCAGCCACGGTCGTCCCTTAGACCTGCCTCTGAGCTATTGTTTAGTGGGGCTGGCTGAGGAGCCACAGAGACTCCCCAGAATGGGAGACCACAAAGGATTGACCCCGTTTAACACCTGTGAGATGTTTTGTCCTCGAATTCTGTACCCTTATTTGTTGTTCATTGGAAAACATTCACTGAACGCCAGATGCACGGTAGACATAGTTGATGTTTTGAATCCGAATTGTCCCCAAATGCTGACCTTTTAAATACCTGGTCCTAAGTTGGTAGTGCCATTTGGGGAGGTTCTTGAAAGTTTAGGAGGTGGGGCCTAGCTGGAAGAAGTAGGTCATAGGGGTCTTTGGTGATATCTGGCACCTTCTTCTCTCATTCTGCTTGCTATGATGCTAGAACCTTGTCGACATATGTTCCTAGCACTGTGATGCTCTGCTCAAGTTAATGTGGACAGAATAGCCATGGACCAAACCCTTTGAAACCATGGGCCCAAATACCTCTTTCTGATTTTAAGTTATTTATGTCAGCTATTTGGTTATAGCAAATAGAAAAGTAACTGACTCAGACACTGAATATTCGGAAATGAACAGGGCAAGGTTCTTACCTTCACAACACTCAGTTTTTCTGAGAAAAACGGGATAGAACAGTAATACTGTGTAACAGGGCTTCCAGCAGGGCCATCTGCTACAGATGCCTGAGCAGAAAGGAATTCCTGAAAGGTTATTGGAAGCCCTCAGAAGCTCTTACAGGAAGAAGGCTGTTTCAAATCACAGCCATAGAACGGATATGGGCTCAATTTTCTGGGCCCAGCTCAGTCCTTGTTCGCTAGCTCACGTTGTAGTGGAGAAAATGGAATCTAGCTCTAAGGGAGTCAGTTACACACCTCCAAGGCAGGCTGGAGCGGACCCCTGGGTATGTTATCTCTCCGAGAGAGCTAAGAAGCAGGAACACCAGGCCAGAGTCATGGCTAGACCACGAGCAGAGAGGACCCATGGTCACAGAGAAACCAGAGCTGCGCCACAGCTCAAGTTGTAAAAGTGGATTCTATTCGGGGCTTGCATGAAGGGAAAAGAGACCTCCCACAGATCCTTCTTAGCTCTGGGGACAGCAGGAGTGAAGGGGACTTAGAATCAAGGAGCAGGGTTAAGGGTCAGTGGAGACACAGGGGTAAAGGGAACTCTGACAAAAGCCACCAAACAGGATTCTTGCTAAAGACAGGCCAGAGTGTTCAAATGTCACTGGGTGATGCTGGGAGAGATGGAGGGTTGCTGCTGTAGCTGGAATCGGAGAAGTGCATGGATGGGCCTCAGAGAAGGTACAGGAGGCCGAAAACTTCAGCTAACGGAGAATCATGACTCCATTTTCCTCTTGTGCTGCAGTTGCACTAAGCAGACCCTAAAGTTTCTTTAAACCGGGTGTGTTTTTAAAAGTCCCACATAACAATTGCAACCATGTCTTTGGAATGGGATTGATCAATGTGGCCCAAAGGTTGTACCAACAAAGTTATCTGGAGCACTAAGGGGGGCATTAGTCACATCCCTTTTCTTCTCTGGCCACCACCAGGGTCATGTGCTAAATTATACCCAATGCAACCACCTGGCAGTGATATCACGTGACCCCTCTTGTACTGAGAGCACGGAGGAAAGGAGGCCTGTGGCTATCCTGCCCCAGTGTCCTCTTCTATGAGACATGGCCATGTGTTCTGTTTTGTGTGATTATCTTAAAGCAGATTATTCTGTGAGGTGTGAACCTGGACACGGTATTTCCTGGGCAGCCTCCACACGAAGTCTGTTTTGGGGTGGCCTCTGAGCAAATTGTGTACCCACTGAGCTGCTGGTGGGTATGCGAATGTAGTGCTGAGAAATCCTAATTCCTCCTGAACCACTTGGGTAGACAGTGACTCGGCACTGAATGGAAGCTGGACATAGGACTTTGCCTGTTAAAAAGAAGGAAAAAGGTGTCATCACCCAGGACAGGATCCAGGTGACACATGCTGCCACAGCTGTTAGTACAGTGGCCATGCTTCAGCAATGCAGTGTTGTAGACTGAATGCCCGTAGAGGAAGCTCCCCTACCCTCCTAGTGTGATGGCATTTGAGACGGGGCCTTTGCAGGTGAGTAGGGCTGGGTGGTTTCTCATGCTGGGACTGGTGATATGAAAGAGAAAGACAGCATTGTTTTTCTCTGTAGGTGAGCACAAAGGACAGAGGACTGTGTGAGAACATAGAGAGATGGCAGCCATCTGCAAGCTGGGAAGACAGCCCCACTAGGAGCTGACAGACCACACCATGCCCTTAGGTTTTCCAGCACCCAGAGCAGTGGAGGAAAAGTGTGAGTTCTTCACAGTGCTCACAGCTGAACATAAAGCTGATGTTATGGGGGCTCCAGTGAACAAGGAAGCCTTCTCTGGGACCTACAGCAGCCCTACAACCTGGCATTGCAGTTTGAGGCCTGGCCCTGCAAGGCTTCCAAAGCTCGCTCCAGCCCCACCGATGGCAGCCTTTCATACGAGTAGACTGTGCTGCACACTGTGATATATTTTGGGAACCACTAGTGATGAATTAAAATATAACCCCCAACTGTTTGACCCTTTTCCCATTGACAGATGAGGTCAGTGTCCCATTTTCTTGAATGTGGGGTGCCATGTGATGTCTTTAATCAATAGGACCTGGGGAAAATGCTGCCATATGACTCACAGAAGACAATACAGTGTCTTCCTTGCCCACTGGGTGACTATGGTAACTTAAGCTAACAAAGAACTCTCCCACCCTGAGGCTCCCATGCCAGGAAGGCTGTATGTAAGAGCCTAGGTTCTATGGCACAGTGGAATGCAGTCTTCCATGACTCGCCAGGCACCCGACACAGGTGTAGAAGTTTCTAGTCTTCTGCTCTACTTGCCCTGACCCTTAGCTTTTCTCTGTGCCATCTCCAGATGTTTCAGAGTAGAGATAAGACATTGTTACTGATCCATGGTTGAGTTCCTGACCTATCCAATCGAGAGCACCAGAAAACTATGGTTTACACCCCTGGTCCAGGGTTGTTTGATATATAGGATCCTACCTGCATTGACAGGTAAGGACAATAAACATACACAGAGAAAGTGACTAAGAGTCGTAGAGCCCGCATGGCAGAGCCAGAGCCCATCCTCCATGCTGAGCCCATGCCTTTTCTATCCTGACCTCTCATTCAGGAAGTGCCTCTACCCTTGGGGCCACTCTTTGGAGTTTGCAAGCTAGAACACGTTCAGAGACCCTGGCTGAAATCAGGATCCAGGAGGGGCAGTTGGAAGGACTACAGAAATTTAGCTTGGGCATTCTTAATGGAATATGTGGCCTGCTTCTGACAAACCATTGAACATTTTGTGCTTTGATAGAGCATGGCAAGCAGTGGGCACGATGGGGCAGACTTGTCTGAGGTGGGAAGGGCTCTACAGACACAGGAAAAAGACAGCGCCATCCAAGAAACCAGTAAGTCACATCTCTGGCTGCGGCCAAGTATACCCTATATATGCCGAGTTCAGCAAGGACCACCCTGGGTGCATGAGTGCTATAGAATACAGAGAAGCTTCAGCTAACTATAATACCCTGTCTAGCCCTGAGATAATGGAATTTGGACAAACTGGGAAGGGAATGCAAACGATCATCATTTAGAAGTTCTGTCCCCAGAGCAACATTGGACACGTGTCACTCCAAGCGTTCCCTTAGGGAAATGGCCACAGGTTCTCCCCCTAAAGCTGTTTCTCACTCTGAGCACTGCTAAACATCCACTGATAGAGCTGGGCAGTGGCTCAGAGGGTAAAGGGCTCACTGCGCAAGCCCGGGGACTTGAGTTGGGATCCCCAACACTCACATAAAAGCTGGGCATGGGTTCCATGTCTGTAACCTCATTACCGCGGAATGGAGACAGGCAGGGCCCAGGAGCCCACCTGTCAGTAAGCTTAGTGGACATCGTGAACTCCAGGTTCACTGAGAGACCCTGTCTCAAAAATGAGGTGGAGAGCCAGGCAGGGTGGCCCACACCTTTAGTCCCAGCAGGCAAATCTCTGAGTTCGAGGCCAGCCTGGTCTGCAGAGCTAGCTAGCTCCAGGACAGCCAGGACTTCACAGAGAAACCCTGTCTCAAGAAACAGAACAACAAAAAATAAAGGTGGAGCAGAAATTGAAGAAGACAATTTGATGTTGACCTCTGGCCTCCTCAGTAGGCAAGCATACCCTCCACCCCAGTGCATGCACACATACCCCGTACAAATCCACAGACTTTTTGAAAGTACAAATATTTATGATTCTGAAAGCTCGATGAATATTAGGAAAAGTTCTCTCAGCTTCTTCAGGCTTGGAGACCAGGAGGAGGTCAGGATTCATAAGCAGGGTTGGGTGCCTTCCTAATCTGCAGGCTTCACCATGGAGGGAACAAGTAGCTGATTTGGCCAAGGCCTGGACAAGCCTGAGTCTCTCAGGCCACAGTGGACTTGGGTCAAGACTGGTTCGTAGTCTAATCTAATGACTGTTATTAGGACGGTGTAAGAATTTTTGTTCATCTACAACCTAACAATTTCTGGACAGTGAATGTTACAGACATCCCAAATGGCAGAGATATGGCTCTTTCTCCATTCCCATGGCTGTGTTTTCTAAAATAGCAGGGTTCTCCAACACCCCCACTGGCTGTCTGATGATGTAGCTCATCGGCTAAGACACCTGCTAGAAATCCATGTTGGCTGGCTCCTTCTCCAAAGACCCTGATTCAGTAGTTGGGCCAGAGTCAAGGCATCTATGTAACCTGTGCCCAGGAGCTTTTGTGGGAGGAAGGAGTGACCCTCAAGCTCCTGCTTGTTCCTGAACGCTGATGTTTCTGCTTGATCAGAGGTAACGCTAGGGTGGGCCTGGTGCAACACCTAGAAATGACTCAGGGGAGAGGTGCAAAGACGAACCCAGGCTGGTCTCACCTTCTGGGTCAGAAGCATTGGGTGAGAAGCACTGGAAATTGGGTGACAAAGACTAAAAGCTGGACGAGGTGTTCCCCACCCCCACCCCACCGATGGTCAGGGCTGAAGCCGCAGGCCCTACGGCTCACACTTCCTGCCCTTGGTCTTCGGATGTCTTCAGGGGTCACTGCCCACAAGGTTCAGCAGGGCATTCTTGTAGTCACCACTGGTGTCACCCTGGAGGAAGGAGGCACATGTGGGTTAGAAGGGGGGGCGTTGTGATGTTGGCCTTGCTCCTCTGTTACCTTGGCTCAGAGTTGTGCTCCTTGGGTGGGGCCTGTCCCTTCAAGGGTTTCTACACCACAGTTCCATGTAATGCCATTCCTCTTTTTTCTCATCTCAGGCTATTCCTTTGATTCCTCTTTTGATTCTCTGTCCAGCTAAATGAGCGGGCCGGGAAGGGGTTTGTGGGAAATGACTCACGGAGATTGAGCCACTCCTAAGCTCTTAGACAAGGAAGGCTTGTGGGTGGTTTCCTTATAGAGTCAACTTCCCCAGGGTTCTCCCTAATGTTTCTCTTAGGACCAGAGGTCCAGAGCCATTCACTTATACAACATGATCCATACGTATTCAACACCTGCTAGGGCACTTCAGGGAGCCCCACTGAAAGCGAGGAACCCAGAGTCACATCTAGACATAGAGCATGGGGCAGAGACAGCTTGGGTTTAGGTCCTGCAGGCCTGGCCCATGGCTCTGTTAACGCACACAGCGCCTCCTTTCGCCTCCCTGAGACCTGTTCTCTCATCTGTAAATGTGATGAGGTACACCTTGTGGGTGACCTAGCAGCAGCACTGGCTGGCCTGTGCTTAGTCTCCTGTCTCCTGACAAGTTGACTGCGAAGTCTAAAATGCAACAAATAATAATTCCAACTCCTCTGTCCTCCTGCCTGCTTCCCTGACGCCATCCTACCTGAAACCTCTTAAGGCAGTGCTTTTTAAATATACAGCTGTCCCTCAGTATCCATTGGAGAACGGTTCCAGGACTCCATGGATACCGAAATATATATGCCCAAGTCCCTGATAGGTAATGCCTCTGGCCTTGGCTATAAGTTATGCACAACCTCCTATACTGTAAACAACCTCTAGATTATTTATAATATCTAATGCAATGGGAATACTATGTAAATAGTCATACCATACTGTTCAGGTATGACAAGAAAAAAAGTATGTACATGTTCGACCTCTAGATTATTTATAATATCTAATGCAATGGGAATACTATGTAAATAGTCATACCATACTGTTCAGGTATGACAAGAAAAAAAGTATGTACATGTTCAGTACAGATACATCTTTTCCTGAATGGTTTTGGTCCTTGGTTGTCTGAACCAGCAAATGCACAGGGCCAGTTATATGTAAACTGTGAATTACTTCTCAAACGTAGTCAATAATCCACCCTGGTAGGAGAACTAGCCACTTGACTGAGCAGCTAAGGAAGACTTAGGGATGGATATGCTTGCCATGATTCGATTTCTGGCAATGAAAAAAAAAGTGTTAGCTTCCAGACAGGCTGATGGTTTCAGTCATAGCATGATGCCATCCCTCTACACTTAGCACCCTGGCACTTCCACTAATTGGAATGTAGGTAAGTGATCACTGGAGCCTAAGAGTTCACTACGAGGACTCCTTAGATGTGGGTTGGAAGGGAATTCTGATGTCTACGGAACTACTTAGTGTCATCGCTCCTTCAGAAATGGTTCCTTTCACGAGGCTTTGGTGTATTCCACAGCTCAAATGAAAAGCCCCTTTCTGGGACAAGGGCAGCCCTCTGAGCTCCATTAGTCTGCACATACTCTTCTGCTACATCCATAGTTACACTTCCCTCCTTCCCAGTCCCTGCATGTGCCACATGGGAACCAGTACAAGTGTGAGATGCCCACTGAGAAGGGATGGTCACCTGTGACATCAGTCATAACACCCCATGTCCAGAGTGTCTGTGTCACAAGTTGGCAGTAAAGTTGGGGACCTGCGTCTTACCATGATCATGCTGCTGAGAGTCTTGCCATACATCTTCTGGAACTGACACTTGATAAGGTTTAAATCAATCTCGCTCCTTGAAACGATGTTCCTTATCAGCGTCCCATCACGTGTCCCTGCTCCCTGGATAAGACAGTGACAATCAACCGCCATGTTGCACATTTCCTATCTACCTCTGTGAGGATGGACAAACCTGCGTGGGGATTTATAAAGGGCCAGAAGTGTAGGAATGGGCCTCTGCTTCAGCAGGGAGAACACAAGAGGTGGGTTTTAATGACACAGTTTTTTTCTTTTCAGAATTCTTTTCTTTGGTGCTGCTAGGGATTGAACCCCAGGACTTGTGCATGCTAGGCAAGTGCTCTAGCACTGAGCTGCATCTACAGCCCGTGACAAAGGGCTCCTCTTTCTCAATCTCCTCACTCATTGGCTGTGCCTTTTCTTCCTGAAGCCCACTGCCTCAAGTTGCTGTATGCATTTGATGTACTGCACCAGGTTCTAGACACAGGAACTCCAGGAAGATTTCTTCTTTGGACAGTGTCACTGTCAAGGTTACTCCACTGGCCATTTCATGAGCAGGACCTTCTGGTTCTCTCTTATCCCTGACTAGCCTTGAGTCAAATGGAGCTTCATGACCAAGGAAATAGCACACTCTGTCCTTCATGGGACAAGGTGTTCAGAAGGCTTGGGGGTGATGGTATGACTCTCGCTTTAGATGGTGCCAGCGTCATGTACTAGAGAAGCTGGGCACTGACATTAGTCACTGATAATTACTGTAAATGTCTCTCCTCCAGTGTAGTTCCCAATTCCAACAGGTCTACTTGTAAGGAGCAGCATGTCCACTTCTGTGGCCAGGGAAGCCTTGTAAACAACAGGCACTCTGAAGCTAGCACCTGGTCATGGGTAGGAAAAATGACATGCCAGATGTGGCAATGTCCCTAGAGTCTGCCTATGTCAAGGGTGTTGGGGTTCCAGCTGTGCCCACATAGGGCCTGCAACAACCAATTTGTTCTCAAAGAGGAGGTATAGTGTAATGAAAAGCACAACCCTATGGGCACAAGATGGATGCATGGCTCAACCACTTAGCAGCCATGTGACCTTGAACAAGTCTTAGTTTCACCACACTTCAGATGGCAGGTGTGATATGGACCTCACAGAGGTGTCAAGGTTCAGTGAGCCTTCAAGGAACACCAGTCAATGCAGCTGCTCAAATGCACCTTCTGGAGATGAGGCTTCCCTTCCCTAGGCCTAGTTTGCCATCTGGGAATGCAAACCCTTCTGATGCATGAGAGTAGGACAAAGGGACCCAGAGTTCAGACAGCAGCAGCTCTGAGCACCCTGGCTGTGCATCTGGCATCATAGAGGGCCGACTCTAAAGGAGGCCGCAGCCAGAACAGTTACCTTCATGGCGTAGTAGAGTCTCTCTGCAAAGTAGCTGTGGAGGTTCCGAGTGCATTTCACTGGCAAACAAGAAAACTCTATTAATAATAGCAGAAGGGTGTAGGTGGTGTTGCATAGTCTTGTGTTTGTTTATATGTTCCTGTGGGCATTAAGGGTTAGTATTGTGTAAAGGCTGACATGTTTCTTTGTGTGCCACCCAGCTTCAAAATGAAGGCTTTGTGTGGGGCAGAGAGAGTGAGGCAAGGAGCAGAGCCTTGGGCAATGGGCACAGCTCCAAAAGCCCTGAGCAGCCAGGCCAAAGGGTGAGATGTGAAATGCACTGGGCACCTGTGGGGCTCATCTGGAATCACCAACTTGGGTCTTCTAGAGGGCATCTTTAAGCTGTCACATTCAGGAAGCATCTCCACATAGAATTTGATGACTTGGTTCCACATAGGTTGCCACAGAATGGTGGCTATAGGTCTCAGAGTTCCCAGTGAGTTAGAAACCCACATTTTGAATTTTCATGTAACAAAAGAGGCTTGGCTTTAAGGACTAGGGTGCTAGGAGTTGTTGGCCTGGAACATGGACCTTATTTTTTTCCTTTCCATAGAAATTTATTTCATGGATTGTGACATTTGTGTTGGGTGATGGTGTTTTAACGCAAGACTTTGAGAGTGTGGGCTGTGTGGGAGGTAGGAATGTATATAAACTCTGTCTTGATTCTGTGTGACTTTGTTACTCAACCTTCTGACACATCTGTGACCTAAGGGTGACTAAGACTTGAAGAAAAATGAGCAGGAACTGCCCATTACAGTGTGGTCCTGTACACGTTTGCTGTTTAGGAGGCATTAGGATTTAGGGTCTATGAGTAGAATCCTAGGTAACATCAGAGTGTGTGTTTAACTCTTGTAACATAGTATAAACCAAATAAACTTTACCACAGTCATCAAAGCTGGCCTGAGAACCTCAGATGTTAGTAACTACTGGAGACATGGGGATAGAGAGAGGAGACCTTAGCTACTGGCCTCCAGAGGCAAGCCTGGGGTGGAGGTAAATGCCTAGCCTAGGAGTCCTCATCTCAGCTCCATTATGTAAGGTGATATGTGGGTGTCCTTCTGCTTGGCTCAGGTGTCTGCTCTACTGTGACTCTTCCCATATGGTTTCAGCTTTAGACCCAAGATGTGCTATGGACAGGTTATGGTAAGCTGACTCGGTCTTCTGTTGCAGGCAAAGTTTTCCATGTTTCTCTTGCTTGGGACTCAAATCACACACCCTCGTTTCTTCAATTAGCTACTTAGATTCGATCCAGAAAGGTGGCTTTGGGCAGGGCTACAGGAACAGAGGCAGAATGCTCTCCAAATATTTGTGGGTAGCCCTGGGCCCTGGTCCTGAGGTCATTGTGGTAACACTCATGTGTATACACACTCACACACAAGCACACTCATGCATCATGGGGGACTATATAAACAGCACAAAGAATAGTTCTCAGCAGGCCACACTGACACTCTTGAGTGCTGTGGTCCCGGGGACCTGGGCTAAAGGGTGCAGATTGAGAGCATTGGGGGTGGGGAGGTGTGCCTTGAGTATAGAACTCCAGTTACTTGCTATCACCTTCTTGGGCTGTGGATGCATGTGCCAAGAGCCAAGCCCCCTTCTTACCCACAGTGAGCATGGCCTCCTCCAGTGAACCATGGGTCTCGCTCTTGATGCTGTCCTCAATGCTCTTGTTGGCAATTTTTTCATATTCCTCGAACACTATGGAGAGAAGGAGTTACTCAAGGGACACATAGATTACATACTGCATGTCAGCGTGCCATCTTTGCCTCCCTCATGGCACAGGGTGAAGAGTTCAGGTATTCATGGCTCTCTTCCCAAGCCTAAGCCACATAAGACTACACATGAGACCTTCCACACAAAGAACAGGTCATGTGCCTAGGGCGCCATGCACCCCTGCATTTCCCCCTCTGCTCCGTACCTCTCATCAGGTGAGTGGCACTGCGTGTACACAGGATGGTGATAAATTTCATCTCATCGGTCCCATGGATCTTCTCACCCGCTGCATACAGATCCTAGTATTGAGACACAAGGAGGTGAGGGAGAACACCAGAGCCCCAGAGCCAGGGCTGTGAGTTAGCTACCATTCACTTGGACAGCCCAATATGGCGGCTCACTGTCCTGAGCTCCTGTTCCACCAATAGTGTTGGCTTAAGGCTCTTCTCTGTCTGGGGCCAGAAGCTGCTTTAGGAAATGCTCCCTCTCCCACTGCTCTGAGAACACTGAGTAACAAGCACTCTCCCAATAGACGGATACACAGAGATCTGCATATGAGTGAGCTCTGGGCTCGGAGAGGATGGCTCTGCCAGGAGCACCCTCGTTCCTTCACTCCCCAGCTTCTCCATTTTCTGCTGCGCTTCTCAGATACCTCACTTTCTTCCTAATCACCACAAGGTGGAGGCTGTAGGGTGGGGTCTGTGCTAAAGACAACTCATAAAGCTCAGGGTTCAGGTGTTAAGGCTGGGGCGCAGAATCACCTGTGCATCTTGGAGGGCCAATCCTGGGTCCACAAAGCCGCTCACATCGTCTCTGCTGCCCTAGGATCAGAGGAAATCACTCTGTAAGGCAGGTCACCAATCAGAAAACACGGGCTGAGGGACAGTGGGGTTCAGAGGGCAGGTAAAGAAGGACTGCTGCTTCCTGGCCATGAGACAAGCCAGCCAGCTGTCTTCATGGTCATTTTTTGGCATTTGTAGGATGGTGGATTCAGTGAGCTAAGCTGGGCAGAGCCTGGCACGTGGCCACACAAAAGCTGAGGTCCTCTGCAGTCAGGACCCTCCTCTCATACCGAGGCACAGATGGTGCCCCCAGACCACTGGGTTTCCCCAGTGCCCAGCCCTCACTCAGAGGCATTGCTCAAGAGCTGCTGCCGGGGTGGGGCGCTATGGATCTCCAAGCCACAGTCCTGGAGTCTGGGTTGTGATACCTGCAGGAGGCACACCAGAATCCGCTCCAGGTAACCACTGGTGTCTGCTTGGATGTCTTCTTCCAGGCTAGACCCGTAGTCTGCAGGAAAACAGAAGCAGAAGACATGGGCAGTGACTGACCCAGGGCCTGCCAGCGCCCACTTTCCTCTCCCATACCTACTTCTCCCTCTTCTGCCATGGGAGGACAAGTTCTTGGCACAGAAGGTGTACGTGTAACAGTTAGATGTCCTGGTGGTAGCCACCCATCTAGGTGATCATTCAGACCCCAAAGTGCCATAAATGTACAACCAAGCCAAAGGGAGAAATAGACTAGGCCGGAGATCCAGACCAAGGCCGTGGGATTGAGACCATTATATTGCCAGATTCAGCAAAGCCACAGCCTTCAGATGACCCTGGCCAGGTACACAACGTGGAGGACTGGCTGGCCTTTGCTTGCCTGGCAGGCTGTGTACTTTGTGGGAGAGTTGGCCAGTGGGGCTCCTCTAGCATAATGTGGCCCTAGCAGATGACCAGTGTTCTGGCTTAGCCCATGGGCAGCCACTAAGTACTCTCCTGTCTCTGCTGCTTCTGTTCCCCAGTAATGCCACAGCGTTAAGGGACATGAGCTCAGCTGAGCACACATCTCTCTTCCCATATCTGAGCTGTGCTCAATTACTGTTGGGCACAGGATTTGGCACATGTCGGTACTGGGTGGACCTGCATGAAAAGACCCTCCAAAGGGTCCTTTCCAGTATGGCCTAGTTCCCTTGGGAACTGCCTGACTCTTATTCCCTGACAGGCTGCCAAACCTCGGCCATCTTTGCAATCCCCTTACCTTCCTCATAGGCTTTCATGATCTCTCTCAGCTGGTTCTTGGTCCGAGAAGCCAGGATCTCAATGATGACTCCTTCTTTGGTTCCTAAGCCCTGGGGACAGAAGCCTCTATGTTCTGGAGTGTTCTGCCCTTGGTCTCCTGCTCTGCCTGTATTGTCTTCTCGGGAGCTGTGGCCACCGCTCTGCCCTCTTCTGATGGGGCATATGTTGAAGGGTGATATTGAATCCCCACCTTTTTCTTGTGACAGCTATTGGGGCAAGGTGTCTCAGCTCTCCTTCTTTATCTGGGTGGTCTCATACAGGTGGTGACACCTCCCCATCCTCTGTCAATGAGGATAAGAACCACCCTACCCTGAAGGTGGGATTAGAGATCACAGCTGTAAAATGCCTGACATAGACCATGGAAGTATCCTTTCAATAGGAATGACTGTGGTTTCTAGGTCTCCATCGCTACTAATCTGTGAAGGTAACAGGAGTTGTGAGAAGTGAAGGATGACCGAGGGGCAGGGCTTGGACTGTAGAGATGGGTTTCTGGCTCCCCTGCACTCCTGGTCCAACCCTATTCTAAGAAGCCCTGATCTGGGCCTTCACTGTGACTGGCCAGCCCCGCTGGTGGGTGGCTGGTGGAGCAGGTTGCAAGCTCATGAGGTAAGCTGGGGCCCCGATGGCCATTCTAATGTATGGCAAAGGGGAGTACCTTCATGGCATCATGGAGCTCCTTGGCCTCGTATCTGTAGGGTGGGTACATGAGGGCCACGATGAGTCTCTCAAATTTGCCACTCAGCTCTGACTTTAAGGTCTCAGTGAGGTCCTAAGGTGGGCAAAAGGAAAGGTGAGATGACTTGTCCTCCAGCCCCCCCGGAGTGCAGGCAGCAGGTGGGGGCCTGGCCTCGAGACTCTTCTTCCCACATGACGGAGGTGTCATGCTGCTGTGGTCAGTCTCCTGGGCCAGGAGCCTCTCTAAACATCATCATCTGTACCTATTAAACAGGGATAATGGAACTTCTGCTTCACACCATTGCTTATGGACTGACAGGGATGTACGGCAACTCGGTGAACATTCTGGGCACATTCTAAACTCAAGAAAATAGAATTGCCATTGCTTTCAAGATGGCAAGATCTGGGCGTGGCAGCATCATGCTTACATCATTAAACGAGTCAGTGAGGGGGAGAAAAAAAAAACAAGTGGGGAAAGAGGGAAGAAGGGGAGAGATTCGGAGATTCCATCTCACACCTGTCTCTTTCTAAGGGCACACGCGTCTACAAGAAGCCACTAAGCCATGCCCAGGTGATCCTTACAGGGCTTTGTCAGACCTGTTGCTTACAAGTCTGGGACCTCAGCAAGTCACTCCACCTCTCTGATGTTGGACACTGAGGACAATGTGTAGCTTGGAGGGGTAAGGAAAAGGAGTTGCGAATGTGTGGTTTCACTGGGGATGCTTGCACTCCATCACAGATGTTTTTGTGTTAAATCTGTGAGCAGAGGGGGATGCTCCAGGCACCCACGTCTAGACACAAACTTCTGTCATTTAATGTGTACCTGTAAATTCCTGGCTCTGTGCTCAGAGAAGCTGGAGTGCCCCTAGAGAGCAGAGTGGCAGGAGAGATGAGGGACATGTAAGTGAACATGAGAAGCATGTGTCTGTGCTGTGGGACAGAAGGGAGCCAGGGCATGCACTGCCAGGGAGCAGGGAAGAGGGAGGCCGGTTCAGATGGTGGGGACAGACAGAGCTGAAGAGAGCCGAGGCTGGATCCTGAGGGAAAACTGAGAACTGTAGGGAGAAAGAATGGAGAAGAAACAGGGCCCGGCCATGCACGGCCAATGCCAGGCCAGGGCTCGGGAGCTATAAATGGGTCTGCCAGATAAAACAGAACAGCGAGAACAACAACTACAGATGACTGAAAGGGTCATTTTAATGCAATGTCCCCTGTGCGTATGTGTCCATCCCCGGAGGAGCTGCTCAGTCTTCAACACCCTTCCCGCTTACCTTGCCAAACTGAGCCTTGAAGGACTTGGCGATCTGCTGCCTCTGCACATTGCTTCTCTTGGTGAGCACATCTATGATGGCCTGCTCATTGGTCCCTGCAAGGGTGTACAATGTGAGAATCCCCTTTTCCTTTGGGGGCATCAGAAAAGACTGGGGAGGGGAGAGGGGAGGAGCCTGCTGGCTGGGCATTTGGGCCATACTATCTGAATAGCCCCAAATGCCCAATTTCCACAGTGTAAACAAGGCACCTAGGTAGCTCACCTCTTGGTTCCCCACCTCCAACTTACATAGTGTTGGGGTGTGGCTCAGGCTTGACTTCATAGTATAGAAACCAGTGACAGGGGTCTTTGGACACCAGCCTTTGAAGTGTGACCTAGTGAGATATCCTCAATCTCTTCCCTTATGTTGGTCACATTAGAGGAAGGTCATGACTAAAAGTCCAGACCATTGTGTCTGAGACCCTGCCCTGTAGGTCTTGTGTAGATCATGGACAAGTAGGCTCAGCTCCTGGAGCCTCCATTTGCTCAGGTGGGAAGCAGGGATAATAGTAAAGATTTCACAGGTAGCAGCGGGTGTGAGAATCTGGTATAGGCACCTCTGGGAATGGTAGTTCTCTTCAGTGCCCCAACTCACTAGGCAGAGCCAGCCAAAGGGTGACTCCGACCTGGAGTGAGACTCAGTCCTAACATAAGCCAGTCCTCTGCCGTTCACAGTCATGCGAGGGTGGTGCTGGAAGAGGTTGGCCGTCTGGCCAGCCAACATGGGGCAGGGGACAAGCTGCAGAATCCATGTGGCTGGTACCCCTGGTGCAGCATCTAAACTCCCATCTCCATGCCCACAGCAGGCCCTGTGCCAATCCATCTTCTGAATTCACAGTGACACCGTGGGTCCAGAGTTCTCGCAGCCGTTTTACAAGTGAGAAATCTCAGACTGACAGCCTTCCCTGTCGTTCTTACTTGGGAATGAACAGTCACTGACCTCAGAGCTGGTGTGATTCTCTGGGGAATGGAGCCACTCAGAATAAAATGGGGACACCTTTAATGCCTGACTGTCCCTGGTATCTCCTTTCTGGGAATGTGAACATGTGGGGCCCCAGTGGTCAGGCCATAGATGGTTACTCACCAATCCCCTTCATGGCTTTGTAGAGGGTTTCTGCATCAGGGTCTGGGTTGAAGTGAGAACTGCCCTTCACAGTGACGCCCTCCTGTTCAACCTGCAAGACAGCCAGGCCTGCTCATCGTGGGAAGTACAGGAAGGGCATAAGGGCCTCGTAGTCCACCCTGTTAGGCTAAGGACCTGCCCTAGGCACTGAGACAGATGGAGCCTTGCAGAACAGCGGCTGAGCTCTCCTGCCCCTTAGCTAACAGGCAGGTGTGGCTGGGACCAGAGGCAGCAGTTAAGAGCACTGGCTATTCTTCCAGAGGACCCTGGTTCGATTCCCAGCACACACATGGCAGCTCACAACTGTCTATAACTCTGGTTCCAGGACTTCTGACACCCTCACACAGACATACATGCAAGCAAAACACCAATGAACATAAAATAAAAATAAATTATCTGTATCTATACTAAGAGAGAGAGAGAGAGAGAGAGAGAGAGAGAGAGAGAGAGAGAGAGAGAGAGAGAGAACAAAACAAAACAAAACCATCTGTTGACTGAGAGCAGGTAGCAGACTGGTCACATGTACCTTTCTCCAGGCCCGTGCACAACAGGATTGATTGGTGGAAATGAATTCATAAGGGATGATTTCTAAAAGCTGAGTGTCTGCCTAGGGAATGGGGAGTTGGACATGTTTTTGTATTTGCAAGGAAGGGTCTAAACCTGTCCTGGTCTCTCCTATGATGAGGTGTGGGTATTTCACAGGGCCAGGGGCGAAGATGAGCATCTCTCTTCCAGGCTCAGATGGTTTGCAAGACCACGGGATCATATCGGGCAGAGGGTGACATTTAGAAAGAACTGCAGGATGTTCTATGGATTATAGAATAAACTTGATAACCAAAGTACACAGACCCTTGCCATACAAGCCTCCAATCCAGGGCATGTGCAAGGGCCGCTTATATGTGTGTTCTGCATAATTTATCAGATGTTTATGATGGACGGCCCTTTGAAAGTGTGTGTTTTAGGGGAAGGAGTGGCGAGGAGTGGAAGGAATTGAATGGGGGAGACCCAGGTCCTTCAGATGGAGAGTTTAGTCAAACCCACACTGGTCATTCACTCACCTGTTCACCAGCTCTTCCACTGTTCCCATCTACCCACCTGCTTTCCTACCCACTCCATCACCCACCTGTTCACTAATTTTCTACCCACCTACACAACCCTCACACCATCTCCTGCCCTCCCCCTTCTCCCCACTTCCTCTTTCCTTCCACTCCCCTCTCATTTCTTCCCCTCCCCATTTCCTTCCCGTTTTCTTCGTTTCCTTTCAAGCATCCTCCATCTATCTCTCCTTTTTTCCCTCTGTTGATTTATCCATCCATCCTTCCACCCAAGCCTCAGGGTAGACCCTGAAAATACAGAACAGGTCCTCATGGATGGTATGTCCTTAAGAGTAAGAAACAAAACATCTTTCTGCATCCTTTGCTTGATCTTCATGTCCCATCTATTGTACCATGTTTTATAACGGGAACTGTTGGAAATAATTCCTGGGGTGAGCCAGTGTGGTCTCAGACGCTGCTCCACTGTCCACACACACATAGTCCTTGTTGTGAGGTCACGTGCGGCTACTACTCGAAGGCCATTGGAGTATTCCTTCTGTAAAGTGTATCGGCCATAATGCTCAGCTCATCCCCATCCCAGGAGTCATATTAGGTGTTAATGCTCCGAGGTACAGGCCAGGAAGCTGGGTTTGGTGGCAAATGGTGTTGCTGGCATTTCACCCACAGCCTGACTCAGAATCTGAGCCCTGTCTTCCTCTCCCACTCTACAATGATTCACTCTTCCCCAGACACTGGTTTTTTTTGGAATGTTTCACTGCAGAGAGCCTCACCCATAGGCATGCTGGTCTTCTGGGAGCATGGGGGTGGGGAACATTTGAGTTCTCACTTCCTTATTTTGCTCCCTGCTCCAAATTGACCTCAGAGATCTATGGATTGAGGAGGGTCCCCATACCCTTCAGGGACCAGTATTTGTCAGCAGCTCTAGGGCTGGCTGGAATATCCCCACATTGAGAAGTCTGTCTCACTTCCCTTGCTAAGGTTGTTATAGAAAGAGGGCAATATTCTGGGAGCCTGTCTGGAGTGGAGATCTGGAGGCATCTATTCCAGCCCCTGTAGGGCGGTCTCAGGCTCCTGATGGAGCTACCCTGAGGACGGTGAGTCCAGACAGATACATCCCAGGCAAAGGTAATTCAGGCTGTCCTGGTTGCTATGTCTAGAACACCTTCCGTCACAGGCACGAAGGAGCTGCCATACTTTTGCCTGATCCCTTCACAGGCTGCTTCCTCAAGGGGATCAAGGGGGCCCTGTTCCGAAGACAGGCCCACTCTGACCATTCTGCCACTCCCTAAGTCCTGTTTCTGATCCAGTTTTGTGCTCAGAGGACATTTGGTCCTCACTGGCTGCCTGGCCAGACACAGAGGACTTGTTGTCCCGAGTCAGCTCTCCTAAGGGTCAATGGCCCGGAGTGACTGAGTCTGTGTCTGGACTCAGGCTGCCCAGACCTAAACACGTACTAGTGTGGCAACTTCGGTGCCTGTCTAGTGCACCTGAGTCTCAGTTTCCTGACTTGCGTGTGAGGCCATCGATACCTGCCTTACAGACTTCTTGCGAGGCTCTAACGACACTGAATGAGAGATGCCTGTAGCAGTGTCCCCACACAGAAGGTTCTGAGAGTGCCAGCATCATCACCACTCTGGTCCCCAAGAGGTTGGCCCTTACCCCTGCCCTATGGAGTGCAGGGCCCGGCATCGGGCCATTTGGTCCAGCAGCTGACTTTAGGAACCGCTCAACACTGAGATCTCCCTGCTGTACGACTGGAGAGAGCCACTGTCCTGGCTCCTTCCCTGAAGGAAGTAATAGCTCCTTTCACCCTATCTTCTACGTCTGTCCTCTCTGTCCAGAGCCCGGGGTGTCTACACCTAAAGCTCTTTCTGGATAGTGACAGTGTGACCAAGATTTCCCTGAAGCTGGACAAGCTTGGGGCCTCCGCCTACAAAGAGCCCGAGGGCTGCTGCAGAGACTCAGGCTTTCTCTGGCCTAAGCTTGCTGATGAGGGACCCGAGCAAGCTGCCTGATGTCCCAGAGCCTCCGCTTTCTCTCTGAGAGTGCCCCAGCTGAGATGAGGAAGCCTTGGGCCTGCTCATGCGGTGATCCCGTTGTACATGAGCTAGGTCTCGCCTCCTCCTGACTTTGACAAATAAGCACTGGAATTCTGTGGTACGAGTCTACTCCCTTTCATACCTTAAGCTGTGGGTATTGATGTTTTCCTTGGACGGCAGTGTGTTGGCCCAGAGCTTTCTCTGGCTTACAGTGCTCCAGGAACCCCCTATTGTTCAAAAGTTAAGCTCCCTAGACTCCTTAGACTGTTATTCAAGGCCTTGATGCTCCATGCTGGCTGCTTCTCCAGGTCTAGATCCAGCCCACTCGGGACATTCAAACCACACAGAGCGAGTTTTCTCCAAAGTTTTACATACCCTATGTCTGCAAGGAGCAACCTTCCCTCCCGGAGTCTCTCCAAGCACAAACTCACACACTGCACACATGCACAGAAGCCCCTCTGTTAAGTGCCCTTTTCCTGCAGAAGTCTCCCTCTGGACTCTCTAGCCCCTTCCTCTTCCCTTTTGCATTTCAAGTTTTTTTTTTTTTTTTTTTTTTTTTTTTGGTTTTTCGAGACAGGGTTTCTCTGTGTAGCTTTGCGCCTTTCCTGGAACTCACTTGGTAGCCCAGGCTGGCCTCGATTTGTTTTTTTTTTTTTAAGTTCTGTTTTGTCTTACTTTAAACTGGCCGTCTTGCTTTTCACATCCCTGCAGTAACTTTTGTAAGCATGGACAGACTTTTTGTTCTTTTTTTTTATTTTTATTTTTCCAGCTTCCTCACCAGGACTTGGCCCAGCAGGTTCAGCCTTTACTTTTTTCTGCCCCCCACCAAGTGCTTATCACCCAACATGGTGCAGGGGACCCACCTCCCCAGATTATCCTCACTTACCCAGGCTTTCCACCAGGCCATCCTGTTTGTCTCACAGACGCTTTTCCCAGGGAGAGGAAGATTCACTACTTGGTCTCTACTCAGTGACTAGACACGTCTACTCCCCGGCTAGTAGGTGTGGTTGTGTGCACAGGCCTAGGCCCCACCCAGCACTCCCTCCCTGCCACCTCAGGCATGGCTTGGCTCTGGGCCCCTCCTGTGGCTCCCAGGCCCCACCCAGACACTGCCTGGACCTGCCCTAAGTGATCACATCACTAGCTGCAAATGTTTGGGCTGTGGCTGTCACACAGCTTGGAAACTCTGAGGTAGCCTTTGAAAGGCGACTTGGTAAACATGGCTGTTGCTTCCTACAGGTTGGCTAGAGCTCAGTCACAGGAGAAAGGAATCCCACATGCAGCCCTCCCACTTATACCATCTCTACATGATCAACTGTAACAAGTTCAGCACAGGACAAGAAGACAGTAGCGCCATTCACTGGGGTGCATTGTGTCTAAATCCCTCTCCAACCATCCTGTAAAGCATTCCCCTTGAATCATTATCACAGTCCTAGGAAGCAGGTACGAGTTCCGTGTGCTAGAGGGGGAAACATCCCCATGCACCTAGATAATTGCTCAAATGACAGGTCCTGTGAGAGCAGAGTCATCGTCTGCCAGCTCTCATAGGCTGGGAGGCTGCTGCCTCCCACTGGGGGCCGAGGATATGCTAGTTGCCAAGGAGAAGGAGGACTCTCCCCAAGAGGCTCATTTTGGGGATTTGCCTACACGTCTAAGAATGTTCCTCAGCACGGCTCTCCCTGTGCCACCCTTAATTAGCTCCTCCCTATCTTGCTCCGTGAAGTCGTTGCCTCTGGGAGCATCACCCAGTTCCAGGAAGGCTCCTAAATAGCTCTTTGCCCTCATGGAAACAGTTTCATGGTGACTTCAAATCCAAGGAAACCTCACAGAATGGCGCCATGGTGTGAAATGCCAAGGTCCCGACCCCTGACTCCAGTGCTCTTTGCTCTGCATGCAGAATCTTCAGCCTGGTCCTTCTTGTGGCATGGGCTGGGATGGGGAGGGATGGCCCCAGGCTGGCAAGCAAAGGGGAGGGGGCAACTGTGCCCTAGGAAGGCAGCTACTGGGAAAACCGGAGAGCCATTGAGCAACAGCGCTGTGAGATGCCTGCCACCAAAGGGAGAAGGCTGCAGCTGCCTCTGCACCACAGGGTGATGGAGGACCCATTCCAGGCCTTTGGAAGCTTGGATTCCCCTGCATTTTTTAGGGTTGGTGCACACTCATGCTTGTGTGCATTGAGAGGCTTCCATCCAGGGACATCCATGTGAGTTTCTGGAGCCAGTGATTCTGGAACTGAAAGAGCCTGGCCAAAGTCTGGAAGTACAGGTGACTGAGAAGGGTAGAGGGTCCTTGGATGAAATGCCAGCCTCTGTAGGGATTTCTGGGCTCAACCATATTCCATCCATGTATCAGCTATTAAATCTTCATGTCACCATGTGCCTCTGGCATGATACAGCACCCCCTTATCTACCCACTGTGTGCCCACATTCCTTCTTCACTGAGCGTTGGAATCCACAGAACTTTAAAATGCACTAGATAGGGTCTTCATAGAGGAATTCACTGTACTGTGTGTTTCCTATCACTTAGGCGGGCCCTGGGAGGGATTGCTCCAGAAAACGATGGCAGAAACTTGCCTAGGATCTGGGGGTGGGGGCGGGGGCGGGGCGGGGTAGGGGGAGAGCAGGGCTCAGCAAACCCAGATCCTAGTCCAGCTGAGTGCTATGGGTCCCCAGATCCTACTCTCCGTGCCATCCATGTCTCAGAGTTCAGAGTGACGCTTTTGGTTGCATTCTAGACACTGACCTGAGTACATGGTACAGGCTGTTCCCATGAGCATAAATGGACCTGCACACTAGAGGTGAAAGCGTAGGGCAGTGGTTTTCAACCTTCCTGGTGCTGGGACCCTTTAACACAGTTCCTCATGCTGCTGTGACCCCCAACCACAAAATTATTTTTGTTGCTACTTCATACCTATAATTCTGCTGCTGTTATGAATCATAATGTAAATATTTCTGGAGCTAGAGGTTTGCCAAAGGGGCCATGACCCACAGGTTGAGAACCTCTGGCATAGAGGCAAGCACAGGATTTAGTTTGAGTGAAGGGCAGGAAGTCTGTTTAGCCTGGGACCCGGAGTGCTGGGAAAGGCTGTTCAGAAAAAAAAGATTTTCCACTGGGTCAGGCAGCGTCGTAGGAACTGGCTATGCGGAAGGGGGCCAAAGGAGGCCTTGGCACAGCGCTTGTGTACGGAGGAAGCATGCGTGCGAAGGGTCAGAGCATGTGTGAGTGTAGAGATGAAGCCTGTGCGCAGAGCTCATTATCATTCACGTTAGCGTCCGGCAGAGGAGGGAGAGGCCTGTACAAGCTTGCAGTTGGAAAGGGAGTGGCCTGCTGCAGCTGAAAATGGCCGAGAAGTGGGGAGGAAAGAAGCAGGTGGAGTTTGGGCCTGGGTGGGGCTCACAGACTAACAAAGGATGTCTGAGATGGTGAGCACCCAGCTGTACTCCCGTCCCACCCGACTGGTGGGAAATGCAGGGCGCTGGTAAGAAGGGTATAGTACAATGTGTTCTTCTGTGAGGGCCTGGCTCAGGTGCTTAGATGGTCTGCCAAACACAATATGACTGTAGTTTAAATGATATGACTGTAGTTTAAATGAGATAAGGAACATCAGGTCGCAGAGGGTTAAGTGGCAGAGTTTAGAATGTGGTATAAACGAAGCTGCCCAGCCCTAGAGCTGGTTAGAGATGCCCGCCCAGCATATCACATTTGAGGGAACACCTACGTGGTCCCAGAACATAAACGCACTTGGGGCCCAGGAATGGCATCTGCAGCATCAGTGGGGCACTTTTTGGCCTCTGCTCAGTGTGTCCTTCAGCATCCTCCCATCCCAGGCTTCCTGGGATCTAACCCCTCTGGGTCTCCCCATCATAGCAGGCATCACTGTGGGTTTTTCCACTGTTTGCTCTGCCCAACAAGGCAGTACACACAGCTTGTGGGTTTGTGTTCTGCTTGGGCATCTTCCTGTCTGTTACCTCTGACCACTAAGAGTGGAGAGCTGCCACACAATGAAGTCTCTCATCTGCTCCTCAGATGCCGCTTCCCTCCAGAGGCAAAGTCAGTTCCCAGGGCTGCACATGGCAGCTCTCCCTCTTTCCGGCTCCATCTAGCCACGTTGAGTCTCTAAGTCAATTTGCTTTCAAAACGTTGCTTTCATTCTTATCAAACTCTGCCTTTTCCAGACCATCCTGTTCTCTCTTTTCTTGGTTTCTTATTTCCTCACTTCTTTAAATGTATTAAAATTTGTTTATTGGAGCAAGCATAATTCTGTAACCAGCATGCCTATCTATAAGCAGGAAAAAAAATCTGAACACTATAGTAGCGTATGACTGGCACTAGATTTTAACCTCTTGGCTTCTTGGATTTTGTTTCTTGACTCTCCTTGTGGAGATGCAGAGGAATCTCCCCTCCTGGATCCTCTTCTGCTGGAAGGTTTTCCCAGAGAGCCCTAGTACTCTGGATAGGCAAGGTGTTTCCAGAAGGAGTTATGCTGAAACTGTTAAACTCTATCAGCTGCAATGAGCTAGCTGTAATAATGTTCCTTGTTCACCGCGGACTCAGAGCAGTGATTCCCACAGAGTCCACAGCAGGAGGTCCTCTGAGCTATGCCCTGGGCAGGAGATGAGGTTTTTGGTTGTGTTTTAGGAAGTTAGGATTGGGATAAGGTTAATTTTCCCTAGCTTTGGCTTGCAGGGATGCAGATTCCAACTCTAAAGTCTGGCAGAAAGCATTTTATCCCTTTAGGCAGAAGCCCTGTCCTTTTCTACTTTTATTTTCTGAGGCAGGGTCTCTCTACATAACTCTGGCTGTCCTGGAACTCACTATGTAGACCATGCTGGCCTGGAACTCACAAAGGTCCGCCCGCCTATGCTTCCTGAGTGCTGGGATTAAAGGTGTGCACCACCAGACCTGGCTTGTCTTAATTCTTTAAACAATCATCCAATAATTTGGCTTCGAGTTACTTTCATTATAATATTTCTTACACATTTTCTGACACTTGGAAAACTGATCTCTCGCTTTTAGCTAAATTTTGCATTGGTGAGTTGTGCTCAGCATTGAGCCTTTGGCTAAGTGGATAAGCATGAGCCTATGTGAGTGGTCGGTAGGCACACATCTCTGTGGGTCCCCCCACTCCTCGATATTGTCTTCAGTAGCCCAGGACAGGCACAGAAAAGGCAAACAATTGTCTCCCTCCACCTGCATCCGGAGTTTTAACCTGAAAGAGGGGTCAGAGACAAGTATGGTGGCTCAGGAAGCTGAGACAGGAGGGTTATCATGGGATTGAGATAGCCTGGGCTATGTACTGAGTCCAGGTCGACAGAGATGAGGAAGGCGTGGTTGAGGAAAAATCAGAAACATGTAGAGTGTTGGAATAAGAGTGGGCCATGAGTCTGGCTCAGGTGTGGCACTGGAGAGAAAATGCAGGTGTGGTTGAGGGTTAAAATAATCTAATAAACTAATAATAAACTAATAAAAATGAAATAAACTAATAAATAAAATAAATATGGGATGGAAGTATGTCTCTAAAGACTGTACAAATTGGAAGGTTCCATGGAGCTGATAAGCGCATATCTGAGCTGTGTTTAGCAGATGGCCAGGTTCAAACCTGGCTGAGGGTGGGGAGAATTTAACATAAGGAATAGTTCAAGACCACCACACCGGGTGGGTTATCACAGGCGTTGCGGTACCATGAATACCATCTGGCTTTGGGACGCAGGGTGTGTGAGCCAAGTGCCCCGGTCTCCTGGAACAGAAAGAGATGAAAGATGTTGGGAGGGGGGGGGCAGGCCTCTTTGATGGACACTCAATTGTGTAGGGTTCAGAGCTCCAATGTGTCAGCCCTATAGAGAGGCTGGAGCTGACTGCCTGGCTCAGGGCTGGTGGCTCCCAGCTCTAACTCTGCTGTTCAGAGTAGGAAGTGTGTGTGTGGTTGGGGGCTGTGTGGCTTGCGGATGTAGTGTGATGCAGGGCGCTGCTCCAGGCATCTCCACACTCTCAACTCTTTAACATCTCTAGAAAGGAGAAAGTAGTTCCAACCATTAGAAATGTAGTACAAAACCAGCTAAAAGATGGAACATAAGTCTGCATTTGTAGTCCCTCCCTGGAATTTGGAGAGCGGCTTAGTGGACAAATGTAAGCTCTGAGCGCCACCTTCTGGAATAGTGTAGCATCAACACTGGCTCCCTCACCCTCGCTCCTCAGGTCTCAGAAAGAGGCCGGGGCATAGAAGGAAGGCGTGAGGTGCCTAGGCAGGAGTGTGGGGTAGACAGGTTATTCTCAGTCTCCTCTACCTCCAGGGCACAGCTTCCACAGATTTAGCCTTTCTGAGGTGCTCAACCCACCCTCAGACAACAACAAACAGGGAAGAAAGTTGAGGAATTTTAGTCATAAGCAGAAATTTCATCTCTGAGTTTGAGACACCCGAGTTAATTCCAGGCCCCTGAGCTGAACCTCGACCTTCTAGCCTTGGTCTCTTTGTCATCCCCAAACTGTCACAGGGTCACTACTCCCTCATCTGACCAAGGGACAATATGCCTCCTTTTACAACCTTGCAGCCTGGCCTGAGCTGCTGGGCCCCAAGCCACTGTGATGTCATGTGTTTGTCATGTGACAGAAAGCTGATGGGCACAGCTTGGTCTGAGGTGTCTGGCTCCCAGAGAAAGTGCTGCTGTCACGGTATTGGTCTGAGGTACTTGGTCAAGGAAGCTCACAAAGCCAGGGTAGCAACGACGCTGTTGATACCACAGACCTACGTTTCTTTTTCTGCTTTTTGTTTCTTTTCTTTTCTTTTTCTTTTTTTCGAGACAGGGTTTCTCTGTGTAGCTTTGTGCCTGTCTTGGAACTCACTCAGTAGCCCAGGCTGGCCTCGAACTCACAGAGATCCACCTGCCTCTGCCTCCCGAGTGCTGGGATTAAAGGCGTGCGCCACCACCGCCCGGCTCTTTTTCTCTTTTTCTTTCTTCCTTCCTTCCTTCCTTTCTTTCTCTTTCTTTCTTTCTTTCTTTCTTTCTTTCTTTCTTTCTTCTTTCTTTCTTTTTCTTTCTTTCTTTCTTTCTTTCTTTCTTTCTTTCTTTCTTTCTTTCTTTCTTTCTCTCTCTCTCTCTTCCTCTCTCTTCTTTCTTTCTTTTTAATTGAAATTTTTTTCATACAGTGTATTTTTTATCATGTTTTCCCCTCCTCCAATTCTTACCAGATCCTCCCCACTTCCTTACCCAATCAACTTCATGCTTCTTTTTCCCTCTGTTTCCTTAAACAGACAAGACAAAATCCCCCAAACACACACACACACACATACACACACACACACACACACACACACACACACACACACACACGCAACAGAAATAACAACAAACAAGCAAAAGACCAATAAGATAAAAAAAATATGCCAAACAAAGCAAAATGATACCATATACATACCAAGTACAAAAATACTATTGAATATGTTTTCCATTTGCCAAGTACTCCTGGGCATGTGGCCTGCCCCAAAGTGTGTTAATATACATAATGAGACTTCATGGAAGAAAAGTGGTTTTTCCTTTGCTGGTGGGCATCAATTATCATCCTAGTTAGAGATGGGAGCCCGTGTCCCCTTCTCCCTTCCAGTGCTGGGACCCTGTCTGCCGGGCCTTCTTCACTCTGCCACAGTCTCTGTGAGGTGAGTTCATGCACAGCCCCTGTTTCTTGGACAGAACGGGTGGAACTCTCCCAGGCTCCCCCACTGCCTGCTCCAAGCCCTACTCATGTAGGCCCAGGTCGTAGGATGGAGGCGGCAGGCAGATGTGGGGCTCTGACAGGACAGGCTGTGCTTGTGTGGGTACGTGCTGATGGGTTCTTTTCTGCCCACACAGCCCTCAGCTTCCCGGGGATCTCAAGAAAGGTGGGTGGGAGAGAACAGGAATGAAGTGTGTGGAGCAGCAGGGCTCACTCTGGAGAGACCTTGGGGCAGGTTCCTCACCACGTTGAAGACCACTTGGGGGTGCTTACTCAGTCTGTGGCCACATCCTTAAAACAACCCCCATTCCCGTGGGCATTCTCCAAGATTTCTGTTTCACCCAAGAGATTCAAGATAGAAATAGAGTTCTTTGTAATTTGAGATACTTCTCATCTGGGGACCCTCCTCCTCCAGCGTTGGGCAAAAGTCTCATGGCAGAAGTCACCAGCCCGCTGTCATGGCTGCCCTTATGACACCCAGTGTCCAGCCTCATGGATACTTCAGTTCAGTTTCAGCCCGGTGGGGCTGGGTCTCTGGGCCTGGTCACTACTTAGCTACCTATGTTAAAATGTAGATGAGCTCTCTGCAATCCTTAAATTCTGCCTCCCTCCTCTCCCTGTACCACGCCACTGCCTGTACCACGCCACTATTCAGAGGACACTGCCACCTTTTAGAAGCTTCGGCTCTGGAAGATGGAGGGAGGTCGCCCCAGGCCCGTTGGTTTCCATTGGGTCTGATCATTCTGGTAGCTATACTAACCGACCATAAACGGTGTGGCTGACAAACAATAGGAATTTACTACTCGCAGCTTGGGAGGGTGAAGACTAAGGCTGAGGCAGACTAGTGTCTGGTGACTCAGTTCTGTAGCTCTTGGTAGGGCCTCTGGCTGTGTTCTCATATGACAGATGGACCCTTAGGCCGTGAGTCCCATTGATGGGGCTCTGCTCTCGGGACCCTGTCCCCCTCTATGGCCTCGTGCCCACTGTAATTTAAGGGGACAGGACACATTCAGAGCTCATTGTGAGCTGGCTGAACTTCCTGCTCCCTCTCTCCTACCCAGCGCAGACACAGGACTTCTCCCTCTCTGTAATCTTATGGGCCAGTCCTGTTAGTGTTATCGCTGTCTTCGTTACATACCCTATGCGGATCCACACTTCTGCTTCTCTGGAGAATCCTAACCAATAAACATGGCAAACACCTCACGACTTGTCTGCTTGGAATGTGAAGTAGAGAACAGAATATAAGGGGTGGGAAAAAGAAAAAGGGAGGGGAAGGAGGGGAGGAGGTAGAGGAGGAGGGAGAGGGAGAGGGAGGTGGAGGGGGAGGGCAGGGGGAGGGCAGGGGGAGGGCAGGGGGAGGGGAAGGGGGCTTTTAATAGATACCATATGAGTTCCCATGCAGACCTCTCCATCCTGGGCCGATCATGGTGCAGCGAGGAAGGGAAGGAGCCACAGCACCGGGACCTCGGCTTTGTGTGAACACGAGCTCCCGTTGAGTGTGAAGGTATACACGTGCAGTGTGCTTGTAGAGAGACCCTATGCTGTCACTGCTAGGGGTGTGAGGGACACTCCTGCCTTCAAGGAGCCCAAACAGGAGTCTGGGATGAGAGATTATACAGAGCAATGAGGAGGTGCTGAGCAACACAGCCGGGGGAGAGTCCTCTACCCTTGGGGACCAGGGCAAAGTCCCCAGGATGCACTTGCAGGTAGCTTCTCTGCACTGACTCTTGGTCCTTCCACTTGAAGACTGTAACAAGATGTCAGGCAAGCACTCATAAATGCTCAGAGCAGAGGATCATTTCCTCCGGTGAGAGGGAGGCATTAGCCAACCTCACTGCTGAGGATACCCCGACTCACTGGTGGCGCCTCAGACAGACAGGCAGACTAAGGACACAGCTAGGTGGACAGACACTCCTAGGTTCTGCTATGACGTCCCCTAGCTTCCAGGCTGAGGGTCAAGCATTGGGAAAGGGCGTCCTATAAACCAAGGCCACATCTGCCTCTGGAGGCTGTACCACTTTGACAAAAAGTGACGACCTCTGACTGCTAAGGGTGGGGCCCCACGGGGTAGTGACGGAACACTAGGCTACAGGCCTGGCCACTAAGGCCCAACCCAACCTGCTGTGCTCCCACTGGACCTGTCACAATCTTGATGCAGCACAGGTCTTTGGCAATGGGAGAGGGTCGTGGGTACCTGAGTTCACACCTTGTCACCAGCAACCTCTATTCCAATTTGCCCTTACTCTTCCCATAGGAGACGTTTGATTGACAGTAGAAAACAGCTGCCAGAAACAGGAGAGGACCTGAAGGGTGGGAGAGGCTCAGGTCCCATCTAGGTAAAAGATGGTACTCAGGTACACAGCCCCAGCTGTGACAGTCAAGGGCAGTACGAGACAGAACAGCTGGGGTAGAGAGAAGAAACAGAAACCCCCTGAGTGAGTACTTTGGAGGTCAAACTCATACAACAAAGAAAACTCCCACAAAAATCCCTGCACACAATATAAGGCATTCCAGAATAGCTTTAGTTTTGGAAACAAGGAGGATGGTACAACCATCACTATCCCCTGACTCAATCAATACCACTTACAAGCCAAGGTGTGACATATTTCCTCCTGTATTTGTGTTAGAGAAATTCAACTACAATGCCTGAGTATAACCTTCAGGGAAATGTGGAGTGTAGAAGGCTGCCATTTAATTAACTATCAAGATTTGAGACAACTGTATCATGGTCTCTCTGGGGAGTGTCCAGAGGACCCTGGGGCTCCTTGCTGGGTCATCACACTGGTGTACCTGTTCCCTGCAGGATCACATAGACATGGTGCACGTGTTGGGTGGCTTAACACTGTAATACTCAGCTCTATTGAAGCCTGATTCAAAGGACACACAGGTGAGGTTTGCCTGATCCAGGACAGTTTTGGAGGCTCTCTTGGATGTGGGGGGTACATGGCATATCTAGAAAGAGAAGTCTTGCTTCCAGAAGGGGATTTATTTCTTCCTAGGACACATTCACAAGGATGTAGGAAATGGAAACCAGGAACATGCAATCCAGATGAAAAGTTCAAGTACTTCTCTTTGCAAAAGCTTAGAGAAATAGAACTCAGTAGGGCATTTAAGGATTGGGAGGGGCAGTTTCACAGAGACCTTCGAGGATGATCCCATTCGTCCCAGCCTTTGCAGAGAGATGAAGACAGACTTGTAGGAAGTGGGACCAGAGGGCTTTGCCTGGTACCTGCAGCCTAATCTCACCTCAGATGGTGAGCATCTCTCTAGATATGGAGCGTGCTGATTAGCAGCAAACCAGAGCTTTCTCACTACAATCTAAGACCTGGTCCACATGTCCAATGCAATAAACAAAAGCCTCTTAAACTTAGAAATTTTGTCCTTTAGAGGATGGGCGACGAGGGTGGGTGTGACAAAGGGATTCTACAGATTGGCGGGTGTGGGGAGTGAGCAGAGGTAGCATCCTGGAGGGAGACCCGGTACACCCGGTTGGGCATGGGGACTGTGGATAGTTGATAGCGTAGTACTTCTGATTTGGTAGGCACATCTTTGAGCACAGAGTCTGTGTAACAGGGATACATTCTCTGCTGTTTCCCAGGCAGATCTTTGAGCTGCAGGATGCCTGTGGGATGCTGAAACACTCCCCGTTGGGTTGAAGAACAAGCCTTGAGGTGCACGGTGCTTGTGTGAGATGGAAACAGTTTCTATTGGGACTGAGGCAAATCTTTGGGCTGCAGGAGGCCGGTGAGCAGCCGGGATTCATGACAGTGAAGTTGGCGCATCGCCCCTGGAGGAAGGAGAAAAACACAAGTTCACAGAGATGTCGTTGGACTTGGGCCAGAAGGCTGAAGTTGTCTGACTTCAGGTGGTAGAGTCAGGACACATCAGGATTCAACCGGCAGTGCTGGCCTTGTGGATGCTCCTTTGAATCAAATCAAATCATAATCAACATGGAGTCACTTGTGTCAAGTCCTAATATAAACCAAGATTCAAACAAGGAAAGCTGATTATTTATGAAGGAAGAAATATCATTCATATAGAAAAACTACCATAAAACACAGTTAGGACCACACTGCCCAAAGATCACCACAAAGTTCACACATCAATGGCTGTGCATACACAGTAACTCCATAGCAACCCATAGCCCAAATGCCTAAAGATATATTGCCTTTTAAATCCCTTACAAAAAAGCGTCCACAAGGACATCCACTCATTGATGATCAAAGTGTGGGCTGGTGCCATTGGTACATTTGTTCTAGGTCCTTTAATATTCTTTTATGATTCCTTGTGGCCGAAGGTTATTGTCTCAAAGTCACTTGTGTGAACCTTCTAATTTTTGCCTTTAAAGTTTCCCTTTATTCTTTTAATGTGCACACAGCCTGCTCTGTAATGTGGGATCCTCATTGCAATGCCCCAGTATTCCCAAGTGAATCATTATTTTTGGAGAGTTTCTCTGATTGTAGATTAGGATGGCATCAGAAAAGTCTCTTTTACCTTAGCTGTTTCAAACAAGTTGTCTTAAAGAACCTGGCATCTGCCTCAGGCCTGTGAATGGCTTTCTACCAACCATTTCCAGTATTATCACAAGTATCTTTCTGGTTTCTGTGAAGTATGTCTGCAAGGACCTCAAAGGACCTCATGATTGTTTCTGGCGATTTCACTCTTGGCTTTACAGGTCTAATTATTTTGCTTCCTCTGCATAGTTAAGATGCTGTGGAAAGTCTTATTTCCATTTTGGTTTGTTTACATGTGTCTGTAAATAATTGAGCTCTTTCATATCTTGCTTATTTGTGAACTTCAAGAACAAAAAAGAACATTCTAAATGTTGGGCATTAAGCAGTCACTTTAAGTCCCACAAGATATGAATATTCACAAACACTTTGCATATATCACACTTTATACTATAAGATGTCCTGTCCAAATGTTTCCATTGATCACCCTGATGCCATGATACTTGGGACAGAGCCTGCATACAGAAGGGTCGGTTCACAACCTGGCTGTACCACTCAACAACCTCGCCATGCTGAGCCCCAAACTAAATGCCAGTGCCTCAGTTTCCACAGCTGTGAAGACAGCAGGACAAAGAAAGAGGCACACACACAACAAAAACGTCTGGAGCTGGGCTGGAGGGTGCTGTGCTGGCTGGCTCCTGACCATGAATATTGAAAGGTTTCTTGACTTTGAGGGTTTTTACTTTCCTTCCAACAGTAGAGTTGTTGGTTTGGTTAATCATTCACTTAGGGGAAGTCCTTAGACCATGTCTATCTAAACAGAAGTTACAGTTTCTCTGAGGCAGTTGTGAGAATGAAATGAGGCCCAGGTTCCAAGCAGCTCCTGGGGGTGGGGTGAGCATAGAAAGATGAGTGGGCTTGGGGACATCCTATGGTTGTTGTAGACACTCTGTTCAGGAGGACAGGGTCAGGGTTCCCACACTGAGCCTGTTTCCCATCAGCTTAATAGGCACAGAGATAAAGCACCGACTGAAGAGAACTGAGACTTCAGTGGATTTGGCTCAAGGATCACAAACTGGCCTGGATTTTGTATGTATTTACGAAGGAGACGGTGCCAACTAGACAAATTGCTTCGAGAAGTCGAAGGCCATGGTGCAGACATTCATTTTGTGAAGGTTCAAAGCAAACAAAACCACTTACTTCTGCTACAAAAGTGCCCAGGTTTACGGTAAAGTGAAACTTCTAAATAATCTCATGGGTTATGATTAGTTGAGGCACAAAAGCCTATGAACTGACGGGAACAAACAAGCTGCTAGATGAGGTTCTAGGAAGAGGCCCTCCAAAGTTCAAGGTCAGGGCCCCTCTGCACAGGTTAATTAACTTCTGAGACCCTCTTTGAGCCCTCATGCCTGCATGCCATAACCAGCCAGGATGAGGAGCTTAGAAACAGCCTTTCCACTGGGTGGCACAGGGAGGGAAGGAGAGGCACAACAGTTCCACCAGGATCTTGTCCCTATTGCTTTCATTGCCTACCAAAAAAAAGAGGGCCTGGGTGAGGCTTTGCCTGAAGGGCCCTTCAGGAAGGGTAGCATGGAGCACTCAAGTAGCCTGTAGTGGGACATGACATGAGCAGGGTCCCTGACTGCTGCCTCCACTCCCTGCTGCTAGGCTGAGGTTAAGTGCCCCAGGATGTTCTGAAGTGGGTTCCCGCTTAGACAGTTCTTCTTTGCTCAGACAGAAGACCAGCCTGGTGGAGCATCCCAGAGTGCCTTCATGCAGGAACCTGCCTGAACTTGCCAAGTGGGCTGGGCTAGTGTTTGGTTCTACACACACAGGCTGAGTACTGCAGGCTGACTGTCCTGCAGGAAGCTTCAGGCTCCCGCTGAAGCCCTCCTGAATCCCTGCTCTAAACAGTTGCCGGATGGCACCTTTATCTGTTCCTGCAGAGGGTGTAGCAGTGGACATCTTACTTTGTGTCCTGAAGGGAGCTACAGGTGCTAGCTGATACTCAATTTTGTAAGTCCTTGCGAGGGACTTCAGGCCCCACTTGACACTTATTCATAGTAAACCCTGAAGGGAGCAGTCCCAGCTAAAACCCACCCTTCCCAGTGCATGGCTCCGATGAGTCTGTGGAGTCAGAACACTGAGAGTTTAAAACATAAAGCAGTGGCTGCTCTGTGCCTTAGAGTTCCCTGTGTCTGGCTCACCTGGACCTTGGGATGACACCACATCACTGGCATCTGGTGGCAGCTTGGTTGAAAGTAGTTGTAGCATGTGTCCAGGCTTCCCTGAAAAGCAGATGTGATCATGAGCAAGCAGAGGGCACGGGAGCTGTCCTCCAAAGACACTGAGGTTCACATTACCTAGAACTCTGTCCACATGGACACAAGAAGACAAAACCCATCCTCTCCTAAGAGGGACCAGTCTAAAGACTTGGATGTCCGTAGTGGTCGCTGTGGAACACACAGAATTTAGAAAAATCTGGGACAAAACAGTGTTTTAGTGGAAAGAATTGTCAGTTGCTCTGGAGAAGTCTAGAAGTTTGAGGGGTGTGTGGTGGCAAGCAGAGGCCTCCGGGGGAGCTATGGGTTTTGTGAAGGTTCTGGGTAGAAGGCCTGGGAAGGGGGAAAAAGCCAGAACTTGGGCCACACAGGTCAGGCAGGCAAGACGCCCATGTCTCCATCAGGGCCAGCTGCCATGGGCCCGGGCAGAGTAAAGGAAGGTGGGGGGGCCAGCAGGACCCTGGGCCTAACTGTAGTGAAACTGATAGTCCCAACCCTGCAGCTCAGAGCCCGTGGGCCTATGGAGTGGGTGGCGGAGGCCAGATCAACGGCAGTGGCCATTTTCCTCTCAGGAGACCTGTGTTGGTTTCTTTGTGGTTCTCAGACAGGGAATGGGCAGGCGTGGCTCTCAGATGACGTTGGCGACTGCAGAAGATTTAGAAGAGCTCAGGAGGAAGCAATGGGACCGCCACAGACAGAGGCAGGGCACGGAGGATGGCTACAAGCCGGGAGGAAACTGGGGGCTCTTTCTTCCTTGTATTGTTCTTGTAGGGTCTCCATATTGGGGCCTGGGGCTGCTTCCTGTCTTCCCCCTTTCTTGGAGTGACCTGGACCTCCTGGAGGAGGAGCTTCAGATGAATGACTGTTGGTTTCTGGGGCTCAACTCCACATAAGAAGTTTGTGATGTCCCTTAAGACCTCCATGTCAACTACCTTCATCTTGTAACTCTTTGCCCATCTCAGTGGGCATCAGGACTGCTGGGTCAACTCTTCTACTTGTCTGTGAAGAAACTTGGTCCTGGCTGGCCAGGGTCACTGGCATTTGATTAGTTTTCATGGTGGACAGATGGTAGCTCGTGACTGGTCTTTTCTGTTTTTGTTGTATCTGACCTTGCAAGATACACCCAATCCATCTTGGCTCATTTATCCACAGACTAAATGTGACAGCAAAGCCATTGTTGGGGCTGAGACATGACACGGGAACCAGAGACTGTCAAGACAGGGCATAATGGCCACGTCCAGGAAACTGTAAACTGCAGAAGAGGGATGCAAGCACTTGGAGAACTCTGCTGTATGCTGTTCTCCTCTAGCCATGGGAGAAAGACAGGGTGTCCTCGGACATAAAGTGATACATG
This sequence comes from Peromyscus eremicus, assembly GCF_949786415.1. NCBI lineage: Eukaryota > Metazoa > Chordata > Mammalia > Rodentia > Cricetidae > Peromyscus > Peromyscus eremicus. The sequence goes on along the minus strand of NC_081425.1, from coordinate 92,492,999 downwards.
TCCTGTATCTTCCCACACTCAGACCTCTGTAGTGATGACTGACTGTGCCTGCCTTCCCTAGCTGAGCCTAGGGTCACAGCTTGCCCAGCCCCAGTCACCTGCACCCTTCTGTTCCCACAGCCACAGCAGGCAACGATCACAGTAGGGTTTGGGTTGACAGCTGGAGGAGGATGGGCATGAGGAGCAGGTGGTGATGTAGAAGGAGGGGGCCGCTCCTCTTCTTCTGGCTCCTGGAAGTGAAAAGAGTTGGTCTGTGTTTTGCTCACAGCTTCTTGAACAGGGGCACACTGTCGCTTGCACACACATGCACTGGGGGATGGGGGGGCAGTCAGCAAATGTTGCAGAGTGAGTGGGAGACTGACTGTAACCCACACCCTGGGGGGGGGTCATCCATGAGAAAAATAACCAAAGCCCCTCTGGTTTGCAGATGCTGAGCTTTCCCAAATGCCAGCAGCTCACTTCTGTGCTCTTGGTTCTCTCGAGGCCACTCTTGACAGTAGAAGCCTGGCCTGGAGACTGTGAAGAGAATGGGAAATGTCAGATGGTAGTCCCCTACATCGGGCTCGGGCCTTACAGTGGCAGGCTCCCAGGGCTACTCTGCAGCTAGCACTGTCCCCCATGGAGAGGAAAGCTGGTCCCACCTCAACACAGGCCCAGGTCTAGTCTCTGCCTGCTCCAGCCTTGCATTACCCCTTCTGGTTCCTACCCCAAAGAAGGCACAGTTGTTTCATCATCTGGTCCCTGTGCTCAGCTGGGGACACCCCTCATAGCTCAAGGTCAGTTAGGATATCTTCTGCCTTCCCCAGCCCTGAGCTGACCTCAGGGGAGCTCTTGGCCCTTGCAGCAGATGATGGAGACAGGTGTAAAGAAGCCCAAAGGCTCTGAACCTGAAGATGGAGACCTGGATCTGATGCATGCAGCTCCTACACTAAGAACTGGTTTGCATCCTTGGCATTCAACAGAGAGGCCTATGGGATCCACCGAAAGATGCCAATTCAGCAATGGACAGCTGCACGCAGACTGGAGCAGGGCCACCAAGCCCTGATGATCGGGAAATACTGCGAGTCTGGTAATGGTGTTGCCTCGGTGACATTATTTTGAGTCCCAAGGCTTTCCCATATAATCCTGGATCTGCATTCCCCCTATTCACTGCCAAAGTAGCGAGGGATTCTGAGCTCGGGCTTGATGATGCCTCTTGAAGGTTAGTGTGACAGTGTCACCCTCTTCCCCTACACAACTCACCTTCTCCGACGGTGGTGCAGGTGGTGGCGGCTTCTTAGGCTGGAACGTGAAACAGACAGACGTGGGCTGGAGTGGTTAGGGTGGGCTCTGCCTTGGCCCTGCAGGCAGAAGGGACCCCGGCTTGGAGCAGGGAGACAACATGGCCCGGGGATGCCTATGTGGGTGCCCAGTGCTGTGGGGGCTGTGTCCAGGAGGCTCTACCTGGCCCCAGGCAGCCCCATCAGGAGATCACCTGAACCAAGGTTCTGGTCCCTAGAGAGGCCCACAGCTGGAGCACTCCACACCTGTCAGAGCCCAGCTGCAGTGGAGCCCACAGTCCTCCTTCCCCTTGGTAGAAGCTCACTGTCCTTCAGTCTTCCCACACCCCCTCTAGGGCCTTCTCACTCTCCGAACCCCGGGGAGGAGCTGTGTCCCAGGGCTGCTACTTTCTCCTCCAGCTCCCTGGAGGGTTCCTTCCATCCCAGCTCCCCAGCTCTTCTGCCTTCTCCCACACTGTCCCAGAATGCCAGTGTCATCCTTGGATCCTGCTCTGCTTTAGCCAATCCCTGGCTTCGTCTCTGGGTGGGTGCATTTCACCCTGAAGCCAGAACAGAAACTGCAACCCCTGGTGAGGTGGGGTAGCTCTGCTGCTTCGCCTCCGTGCTTCTGCAGCCCAGTATGGGGCTGTGTGATATACTGGGGTCAGGAAAGGGGCTGATGTCAAAGGGAGCTCTGCCTTAGTGGTTACTAATCATGCCTGATAGGCTTCATCCTGTGTATGGGGCCACTGGGACTACATGGGGGATCCTGTCCTGGCATCCAGGGGAACTCCTGAGGTTTGGCCACACGAGGCCTGTAGGTGTGTAGCTGATACAAGACGGCACCGGTCTAAGGGTGCTGGGATAGCCTCTCTCCAGGGTCAGCCTTAGCTTACAGCCCAAGCATCTCAGACTGAATTCCTGGGTCAACTAGGCTGGAGAATTCTTAGAACCCAGGCTGGTCTAGGGCTTGGATATTTAAACTTAAGAGTTTGTGTCTCTCCTGGATGATTTGAGGACCTTAGATGAGAAATTGCCAGCAGGCTGGATTATAGTACTGCCCCAAGACCCTGTTCCTTGGAGAGGGGGCATGTGTGCAGGAGCCAGGGCAAGGGGGGAGGGGTGGGTAGGGGACTTAACCTTCCTGCGGCACAACTTCCAAGAGCAGCACAGCAGCAGCAGGACAGCCACCAGCAAGACCGGGATTAAGAGGAGCAAGTTCCAGTCGAAGTTGATACTGTCTTTTGACGGCTTGTTGATTGCCCTGGAGACCGGGACGGCGGCTTGTTTCTTTGTGTCGTTTGTGTCGACTTGTTTCTTTGTGTCGTTCGTGTCGGCTTGCTTTGTGTCGTTTGTGTCAGCTTGCTTTGTGTCGGCTTGCTTTGTGTCAACTGGGACCAGGCCTGGGTCTTCCTGCTGCAGCTGGCTGGGTATGGAACCACTCCTGCTGCCGCTGAGTGCGTCTCCCTGTGGCAGATAGCGACAGTGGCTTCCTCCCCTGTGCCCACCCCTTGCTTCTTATCTGTACATGCATTCTCTCCACCCGGCTTTCCTAGACACCAGGGGCTACAGCAGGGTTAGTGGCCCAGGCTGGTCCTCAGAGGGCAGCCAACCTTTCCCAGCCCCCGAACCTAGAAGAGGGTGACTCAGGGCCATCCATGGTCTGAGGATACCAGTTCTCACTGTGGCCTCGGCTGACAGTGCACTAGGCTATAGGTGATCTCTAGGAGATAGTCAGGCTGCTGGGCCACTGAAGAGGTGTAGGGCCAGGAAATGTGGGTCTACCTTCTATGGTTGATCTCTGTGTCTCTCAGCTCTGTCTGAGAAGCTCACCCCTCCTCCCTCTGAATCTTGAGAGGAACTCAAGAGTTGTCACAAGTGGACACAAGGCTCTGTCTCCTGGGCATACCCCCTAGTCACACTGCACTGGTCTCAGGTGCTGGGAGGACGGATGTGGAGCTGAAAAGCTGCATGTTGAGGAGCAGTACTTTCCTCCTCAGGGGCCCTGGCTGAGCTGAGGGCTTCACATTCCAGACAGGTCTCCCACCACAGCAGGAGAGCGGAGAGGATGCCCGGTAGGTGATGACTGACAGACAGCTCCCCACACCACAGCAGGAGAGGATGCCCTGCAGGTGATGATTGACAGCTCCCCACCACCACAGCAGGAGAGGATGCCCTGCAGGTGATTGTAAACCCACAGAGGGGCAGCCAGGAATATAGAGGAGAGGGGAAACTGAGGACATGGTAAATGACAGGAGTCACCAAGCAGGTTTGGGGCGAGGAGAGGGGTTGAGGCCGGAGTAGATTTGGGTCCATATTAGCTACTGGGAATCCGATTCATTAGCACACGTCTTTGACTGCTGCTGGCAGAACTCAGGATTCCTGGGCTTGGCACATTCATGTGGAGCTGTCGTGTGCCCTACATGTTCTAGACAGTGTCTGGCAAAGCCTCATACCTGTCCCAGGTGGCTCTTGAAGAAACTGCTACTTGTGTGGCATGCCTTTTGTGACCATCATTTGAGCTCTAGGTGGATCTGCAGCACCCTTGGCTCTTACCTCAGTATTCCCACAGCTGTTACCAGTTATGATGAGTTTGTTCCCAATGAAGGAGAGGCCATTGTTCAGACTGACTTCAAGAAAGACTTCCCTGATGCACAGAAAAGAGACTAGATGATGGAAAGAGCCATGGAGACGCAGTTTGCTAAAAGTGTTGCACACATCAATCCTCAGGGTAATGATGCTGAAATTCTAGCATAGGACTCCTTGTAGTGAAGAGGTGGGTAGAGAAACTTTACTCCCCAAAGTATAAAGAGTCAACCTCTGCAGTGATGGTGCATAGGAATGATAGGCCATAAGAGGCCCTCGTGTCATATGGCCATAATGGCCATGAACTCAGGAATCAGGGAGGTGTGCAAACACAGGTTCGAACCCTGGAACCCATCATCTTTTCCAGTCTGCCCTCAGCAGTGCCTGGGCACTATGTATTCCTGAATACCACCAGGGTCACTAACAGAGGCACACAGAAGGGAAATGGAACCCACATACAGGCAGACAGGTGCTGTACAGCAAGGGCACACCCCAGATTCTCCACAAGCTGGTAAACATCAACCGCTGGACTCCCCACTAAGGCTTCTGGCAAGGGACACTTCCTCTGATAAACAGTGACTACCAGACCATCCCTAAGGCCTCCCACAAGGGACACTTACTCTCCAGTATGCAGTATCTTTGGTCCAGGACAGGATATAGTGTTCTCATTCTTGTCAATGGGGGCTTCATCTAAAAGAAAAGGACACAGGATTATCAGTTGGGGTGTTCTTCCTCCACTGTCACTCTCTGTCTGAGAGCTACCACTGGTTGATGACAGCCTACTCCCCCTGCCTCTTTTTGTTCAAGGACACCTGCTGAGTCCCAACTCTGCCCACCTCGGGACAGCACTCTGGTACCCAGCAGGTACACACAGCAAGGGCTCCTGTACCCCAGGGCTCGTTTGTAGGGGACTGAGAGGAAGAGAGCAAAAAAGCCCAACAAAGACACAGAAGACAAGGTAAAAGACAGAGTGCAGTGTACTGTGACATGGGTGATCAGACAGAGGGGTGGGAAAGGACAGATGCTCAGTGACCATGATGTGTCCCTTCTTTTAGAGATAGGAATTCTGGTTTAAAGAAATCGGTATTTACACATGAAATGATGCTTTGCCTGGAATTTAGTTACTCAGTGGTGAGAGTGTCAGGGGGCTACACTGTGCGGGTTGTGAACTACTAATCATAGGCCATGGGTGCTTCAAGACCCTGGTCAATTCCTGGTACATCTGTGTTTGGTGAACCATGTCCACTGACATTGGTTCTGTGTGAGCTGCTGATGTCTGAGCTAGGAGCAGCCAGGAGATGATCTTAGGGCTGGGGGCTCTGGCCTAAGTGAGAGGCAAATGGAGCTAGTAAGTTGCTGAAAGAAGTGAGTCTGGAAGTGTGGGGTCTGGGAAGAAGTTTGGGCGTTACTGCTAGTGTGATGTATCTGTCAGGGGCTGTGGAGGCTCCAGATAAAGGCAACATGGAATGCTGGTGGATTCCTGTGTTCAGGAACAGGATAAGAGGATCAAGAATGGTGGCCAGGTTTAGACCCAGGAAGTGGGTGGGTGGATGGTTGTGTTGCTTACAGAGCTGGAGAAGGCTCATAAGGGAATAGAGATTTTTCTTTTCCTTCTTTGGGAACCTGAGGAGAATTCTGTAGCTGTGACAGAAGCTGCTAATCCTAACAATTCTCTTCCCAGTCCACTGAGCTGGGGGGCAAAAAGCCAAGAGCTGAGCTGTATCCCCATTGGCTAGGCTTCCAACACCCCAGCCCTTGGTTTCCCCTCTGTGTGCTCGGGTGAATAGCTGTCCAGAAAGTGTTTCTGGCCATCTTCCAGGCTCAGTCTGGAGGCTGCTGCTCTGTCCCACCTGGAGACACCAGGTTTTGGTATTCGACCCTCAGGAAGGCTAAACCATGCTGGAGTGAGGACAGACCAGTGTTTGCCAGCCTTCAGATAGATGCCTTTGGGAGCCGGGGGTTTATTCTTCCCCCATGTTTGTATGGAGGGTGGTGTGGCTAGGCATGCCTCTCGGTCCTTTTTCCATTGGTCCACGCTGCCTTTAGCTCTCCAGTGTCCACTGGACGTGGTCAGCAAGAGCAGAAAACATGGCTGGCTTAGAGAAATGATTCTGTGTGGTAATGTGTACTTCAGAGATACCAAGGGACGACTTACCAACGATTCTGGAGTCACTGAACGTGAATCTGCAAAGAACTTGGCTCAGGGCTTTCGCGTTGTCAAACCCATGTCCGCTAATGTTTACTTTGTAGGAGTCTGCAAGAAGAACATTTAAATGTTGGAGTGGAAGAGTTGGGTGCCATGCTCTCTCTAGTCTCACTTTCATGAAGGGCTGCCCTTATGAAAGAGCGTCAGTGTCTGAACCAACATCTGTGGGACTTTGTAGGGCAAATCCTCATCTGGTGCCACTGAATATCCATTCTAATATAGTTGGAAGGGGCCTTGCACAGTTAGAAGTCCTACTGTGATCTCTGACCCAACTAGTCCAAAGTCCCAGCTCTGTTCCAAGCTAGGCCAACTCAGGCAAAACCTTCCTGCTTGGAGACCTCATGAACTTCTTAATCTGCATGGGCACTGTAGCAGGGACAGGGCCTTCTCTGCACAGGGTTAGGGACCAGCTCCCTACTTGATGCCTGTGGTACCATTGAGCATGAAGAATATCAATTCTTTCATATGTTTATGGTGTGCTAATAGAGACCCCAAGAACAAGGGCTGGGACATAGGGAAGAGATCTGGTCCCTGACCCACCCAAGAGAGTCCCTTGAAGGAGATGGCCCGTCTCAGATACAGGTCAACACATCCTTCTTCATCCTCATCCACCTTGTCCATCACTCTGGGGTTTAGCCAGGTCTTCCTAACGTCAGTGAACAACTCCCATATAAATGACACCATATAAAAAGAACACAGAGAGGATGACTGGGTGAGTAACTCCAAAGGCAGGATTCCTCTACATTTTCCTCATTTGCCTTGGGGGCCAGGGGCCACTCATTTCTGTCTCCCGTGTATTTCAGATGCCTCAGGGTAGTTGATCAAGGACCCTCCTTCTCAAGGACCCTCTCCAGGCTCCATAGCACTCAGGTCGACACAGTGCCACCTCAAGCAAACACTCGTCGTCCAGACCCCTGCCTTGGGTTTCCCTGGAAGTGACAGGTATTCTTATGTGGCGGCCTCCACAAGATGGCCAACAGTTTAACAGCTCAGTGGCTGAGCAGGGATCTGGAGGCACCTGCCGCCTGGTTCAGCTACAGGGAGGAGAGAGTGACAACTCATGTTTTCACTTGGGGATTGTCACAGCTGCCCAGACACCAAGGCCTGTGTGTTCCAGGACAGTCAGAGACAGCCAAGCAGGTTGCACTGCTGGGCTTTTCTTATTTTTATTTTAAATCTCAGAAGCTCCTTAGAGAAACCCCATAGAGGTCTTCTCTCTCTTCATCCTTCAGCACAGCAGACTCCTCACTCTTCCACAACATGAGGAGGGGCAGGGGCAGCCCAGAGCCAAAGACTGGGATGGAAATACCAGGGCCAGCTTCTGTCCTTAACACGTATGAGCCTCTAGATGCTGCACCTGTCCCCACACCATCCATTGTCTCTACATCTCCCAACTTATTTCTGGGTACCAGAGCTCCACATACGTGGCACTTGGCCTCAGATCGGTGCTAAGGGTGGCACAACTCACAAGCAAGCATAGTCCTGTCTTCTCAAGCCTGGAGCCTTGGGCTCTCATTGGGGAATATGGAGGTCAAGACTCAGCTGCCTGAGCTGGAAGGCATACGAAGAACTGAGCTGTCCACAGTGGTAAAAGGAGACTCAGGGCTCCCCGCATCTCTCTCTTCTTTAGGGTACAAATCACAGCTCCACGGGACCAAGTCTGCATGCAAGTACTGACAAAGAAAGGCATCCTTCCTCCAGAAGCAAACACATGCGTGTCCTTGGCACACGGATGCAGGGACCTTGGGATGGACAGAGGTTATCCTTGTCAGTTCTAGGCCTGGAGGTCAGGTGTTGGCCACGGCAATGCTGGGGTGAAGTAAGCATGGCTGTCTTTGTGGATGTCTTTGCCAGGCATGGGTGTTTCCTCTTGCTTCCAGGAACAACGTAGATACCCACTGTGCCCAGTGGTTTGTTTTCACCCGTGGATATGATCACCTTGCCACTGCCCCCGTTTTGCAGAAGTGGAAACTCCGTAGGAATTTCTATCCCAGCTGCTCCTGGTTTCTCTAGCAAAGCCAAGGTGCTCTGAATGTATTGGTGGCTCCATCCCATTTTTCAGGGTTTCCTTGAGAGTTTTAAAGATATCTTCTTCCTAGCCTTATAACGACACCTTTTATTTTGAGATAAATAGGCAGTATCTGCACATATATCAAAATGTAATTACAGAATGTACCTTCCAAATGTACATCATACTATTCCCAAAGCATAGTGACTCCATGCATGCTCGTACCCCACATATACCCTACATACACAGAGTACCTTCATAGGCACACATACATATACACTATGCACATACTACATACACTATGTACTACACACATATAATGCATATTACATACTGTATATACAGGCATACTGCATATATAACCTTACAACACAAGCACATAAACACCATGCACCCTTTAACAATACGTCGTACTTAATCACCCATATCACACAACACACACACACACACACACACACACACACACACACACTTCAAGTTCTTTAATATCACATAAATACTCACAAACGGATATATTCCATACCTTATACAAAGCAGCACACATGATTTATTCCACACTCACAGTTGTACACACATAGGATTCTTATATAGCATATAGCATAAATATATGCCATAAATTTCATAAATACATACTAGACACCACATGCCACATTAAAACTCAGACATGTAGCACATATCATAGAAACACATAATGTGGTACATACACATTATATACCCTTCTACACCACAATACATCACAACACAGAACACCCAACATGCATAGCACATCATATATCATTCTCCTCCCATGCCTATTGAACCACTCCCTCCACAGCCCCCCCACAACCCATATCATATTACATATACCATGCACACACTGCTCACACACATCCATCAAAAGCACACTTACAACACACAAGACATCTCTACCAGACAGACCACAAACACCACCTATACCACACAGATACCATGAATATTCACTTCCCCACATATTAAACCACACGTGTGCCCTCCTTCCCATAATATTCTCTCCAAACTCTCCCATGTAGCAGAGACAAGACATACAGCATACATACATATAAACCTTACCACAGAAGTATTACATGAAGATACTCTACCTACAAAACATACACAGCATACACAGAACATGTACTTTTTACAAACTACTTCAGCTCAGTTTTCTATACATATCACACTTACACATTCATCCATCATATATGCCCACATGCATACCACGTATGTCATAAACACATAACATACACACACAATCCAAATTTCCTGTCCACCCACATTTCTACATAGAAACACATGTGCATAGATCATGCATCACCCTTACACAAGTGTATACATGTTAATTACCTTTCTCATTATTGCAACAAAATGTCTCATTACAGCAGCTTAAGAAAGAAGGGCTTATTTTGAATCCCAGTTCCAGGGTACAGACCATCATGGAAGTTCAGCATGGCGCAGCTCATATTGGAGCCACTGGGTTGAAAGGGCTTGTGTAGCCCTGCCTTCCTGACCCGATTCCTTCAGCACGCATAGCCTCTCTTTGGCCAGCTCCACAGCATGCCTGCTACTTCCTTCAGTGGATGCTCCATGGTTCCAGTATCTCCAGCATGCTGGGGTCCACTGCAGCATAGGCTTCACTTGGACAGCTTTAAGCAAAGGTCTCTTAGGGTCTCTTCTCTCTGGTGCTCTGAGCCTGCTACACATTGGGTGGCCCAAAGAGCTCTCACAAGACTCCATGACCCCTCAGTCTTGCATCTTGTGTGTCACATGAGCAAGTGCCACACGAGTGACACTGCCAATGACATCGGTGTGGGATGCGACAAAGCTAGAGTGGCATTTGTATGTCTTGGTTTCTGATTCTGAGAAAACACTTTCCTAGAACGGTACTTTTGAACTGGAAATCCCTTCCGAGTTCAGGATCTTTCTTTTCAAATAAATTTGCATTTTCACAGGATGGACCAGTTTATAGGTAGGGGTCTTGCCCTCAGGGCACCTTTCCTAGTGCCCTTGTTCTGGGCAGGGGGTTTCTCTTTAAAGACACCGAGGATCTGACATAACTACAGATGCCTTCTCAGTACCAGCCTTGTTCACAACCTTAAAATTCGCTCCTTTGCTCCAGGCAAATAGCACATTTTTCATATCCCTTTTGCTCCCGTGGCTCTCTCTTGCTGTAGATCTGGTTAGCAGTGAGCAATAACCATGACACTCTGAGTATTACTGTGTTTTGAGATTTCTTCTGTCAAATAAATAGCCCTTTAAGTTTGGATTCAGCCTCAGTGAAGTTCTCAGGACATGAGCACAATACAGCCACATTTCTAGCCAGAATATGACATCAATGGCCTCTACCCAGGTATTGATAGTCTTTAAAGGCCTCCACTTTCTATGTTTCTCTTGGCATACTGGTCTTCCAAATTTCCCCTAGAATGACCCACTAAGCTTTGCTTAGAGCATTCTTGGACTTTTCTGTGTCGATGTTCCAAACTTTTGGACATTTTTCCTGCAAGCTATTTTTAAAGGCTTAAGAACCACACAGTCAGAATTTAGCAACAATATCACTCCTGATACCAGTTTTCTGTATTAGTTACTTTTCTGGTTGATGTGACAAAATGCGAGCCAAACTAAACTGAAAGGGTTTATTTCAGTTCACAGTTCAAGAGTACAGTCCATCACGTAGAGAAGTTCATGGTGGCAGGAACATGAGGCATTTGGTCATATTGCATCCACAGTCCTAAAGAATAGAGAGGTGAATGCCAGTGCTCAGCTCCCTTTCTTCTTTTTATTTATTCAGCTTGGGACCTCAGGCCATGGAATGGTGCTGCCTATACTTAGAGTGGTTTTTCCCACTTCAATGAACCCAGCCGAGAAACTCCCTCATAGTCATGCTAAGAGGTTTGTCTTCTAGGTAATTCTAGATCTTGCCAAGTTGATGATCAATATTATCACATGTACCACACATATCATGGAAGCACGATGCACAGGATATACACCCCATACAAACCACACTCAGAAACAATACCACAACCATACATACTCATGCAAATGTACACTGTGGTGATATATTGTGTACCCCAATATATTGTGTACCCTAATAAACTTATCTGGGGATCATAGGACAGAGCCAGTCACTAAATTAGACATAGAGGCCAGACAGTGGTGGCACACACACCCTTAATCCTATCACTCGGGAGGCAGAGATCTGTCTGAATCTCTGTGAGTTCAAGGCCACACTGGGAACAGAGCCAGGCATGATGGTACACACCTTTAATCCCGCACTTGAGATCTCATGTCTTTGCTTGGGAAGCACACGCACGTTTAATCCCAGGAAGTGACTTGGCTGTGTGGAGAACGGTATATAAGGCATGAGAAGACAGGAACTAAGTGCAGTTCAATTGAGACCCTCAGGGATGAGGACTCAGAGGCTTTCAGTCTGAGGATTCATGGAAACAGGATCGGCTGAGGAGTTGTCGAGGTGAGGTTTGCTGTGGCTTGTTCTGTTTCTCTGATCTTTCAGCTTTCACCCCAATATCTGGCTCGGGTTTTTTTTTTTTTTTTTTTTTTTAAGATTGTTTAGCAATTCATTACAGTTATAGTGCACACTCTCTTGAGTTATACCGTTTGCCCAGGTCTGTGACCCTTTAGCTCTTACCTTTTACACACACCTTGGAAGGCTGCACGGATAGTACTTCAGTACAGGACTTGGAAACGAGCTGAGAGAGAGAGAGATGGAAATGGGCAGGCTAGTGAGTCTAGGAGAAGGCAGACCGGGTCCCCCAGTCTTCCACATCCTGCTTACTCACCATGTCAATGATGTCCTGCAGAGCAGGGAACCCGTTGTCGACCCCAAAACTGTTATTTGGGCTGTCTGCAATCTCGATTATCTATGATAGGAGAAAAGTAACTCCTTTGAACCTCAGAGCCAGGAACCAGAAGCATGAGGCAACAGGTTCCCAGACTTGGGGCAGGGACTGTTGCCCTCAGGCCATGGTGACAGGAAGGTGTCAAACACTCACTGGCTTTCCCTGAAAGCCCCAAATTAAGGAGTGGGAAGCTCTTCTGCCCACTCTACATAGGGGGTTGGCATACTCAACCAAGTGAACTACCCTTTTGCAGTGGCTAATTCTAGCCCCCAGGACCTTGGGTAGATGAGAATACCACCTTCTTGGCATTGTAAAGATGTCTCTACAATCTTGCTCTAATAGACTATACGTGGGCACTTGGTCACCTGGCCTGAAGTACCTGCTGTTTGTTATACTCATGCACACCCACGGTGTAAACGATTGCTCCCATTCTCCGAGCTTTGTTGGCCTAAAAGAAAGAAGAGGCTAAAAATAAAGTCCCAGATGCCAGAGGCCAAGTGCTGACACTTGTGAACTGGCCTCACCTCTTCCAGGGTCTCCTTGTACGAGTGTATCATCAATGGCCCGTCAGTCAGAGCAATAATCACGCTGTTGACACTGTTGCCTGCAGAAGAAGCCAGAGGTGGGTGGGCTTGGCAGGAAAGACTCTGGGAATGGTCTAGTGGGTGAGGCTGCACACCCAGCACTGTCCACTGCAGTAAAGTTGGTTGTTCCTCACTCCTTGGTCTCACAGAGTGACAAGAAGACGTATTCACTACCTAGTCTATCGCTTAGGAACCAGAGGGGTCTGAGACCCTACCAGCAGGCCTGGCCTCTTATCCCCTGGCTAGGGAACCTCTGCCCTAAGGGCAGTCTAGTTACTGAGCCACAAGCCCAGCCTCTCCCTGGGCAGGAGGGCCTTCCTTGATGAGGATGGCCAGTGAGTCAGGTGGAGCCTGGGGCCAGCTTCAGGCTCAACATTAGGAACATCTTACTGTGAACAGTATAGGCCCAGTGAGCAATGAGCGTGGTAAAAAATGCCTTTTAGACATGTAAGAATAGCTTAGTCAGGAACCCCACTACACCCAGGGCTGTGCCTGAGAACCAGAACCCGGTGACTTCACCCACTCAAGCTAACTAGACACAGTCCTAGAACCCATGACGCCCACTGGACAGTATAGAAGCAGAGACCAAGAGCAATGTTCTGTTCTATACATCTGGAGAGATACCACCTTGGTGTGCCCAGTGGCTGGGGAGTTCCTCCTAGGATCCTGACCCTTCAATCAGAGACTTCTGTTAGAGACTATACCAGACCTTCAGCTAAGATACATCACACAGGTGAGGAGTCTTAAGAAGAAAGGCTTAGGACTTAGTGGGGAATTTAGAGTGTGAGCCTTGTGTGATGACCCTCAGCATAATAAAATATAAGTTTTGTTATATTAACTACTTTTTTGCTGGCCACAAGACTCCATGGAAGAAAGTCTTAGGCACGGGACAGCATGGCCCCTCATCGAATTTCCCCACTGGATTCCACAAGGCCTGTAGTCCAGAGGGACACAGGTCTTGGCGGGGCATGGTTGATTCCTGGGCTTAGGAAGCTGGCCAAACAAAAACGAGAGGTAGCAGAGAATACTTAGCAGCCAGAGGGAAGCCAAGCCTTGGTTTCCAGCACAGGGTCCTCAGTCTGCTCAGGCCCTATGTTTTCTTCTTCTTATTTCCCAGCACATCTGTAGGCCAAGGACCAGTGAGAGCAAAGCCTACAGATGACCACATGCAGCTTCCGGTCCTCTCGGAAGCATCCTGAGTGGGGTGCTGTGCTCAGAGGGGTCAGCTGAGCAGAGAGGGGAGCAGCAGCTTCGAGTCAGACTTGAAGAGATCCAGAATGTGCACACAGACTCTGTAGGGGGCTCAGCTCTGTGCGGCCTGCCCCACTGAAGGTACAAGCGGCTTACCTCCCAAGGTGGCATTTCTGATCTGTTCATTCGCCTGCCAGCAAATGAAGAAAACAAAATGGTGATATAGTGAAATGACCTCAATGGCACTCTACACTGAGCCTGCACCCAGAGGTGGCTGCAGCTGGGTGTACCTTCATAAATCCTTTCTGCATGTATGAACGTCCTTCAGGCACCAATTTCTGGAGTCTGAAAAGGCCATCGTCGATTGTTTCTCTAAAAGAATAAAAAAGAAAAGCAGCATGAAGGATATTGCCAGTGGCTAAACATCTCCAAGCTGTCCTCCGGCCTTGTCCACTGAGCAGACCACCTGGCTGAAGGAGGGCACGGGACAAGAAGCTCTGTCTCTCCTTTCTGAGCTGGGCCTTTCTCTGATCTCATGAGCACTGAGGCAGGAGGGGGCAGGGAATTCAGTGGGTCCCACAGGAAGGTCTGGATTTCTTTGAGTTCATCTATGTTTTTGGGCACCCAGGCCTTGGAGTTTCAGACAGAGACCTTGCCCATTAAGTCCTTGGAGAACATTCTGGGATTTACGCTAGGGATTCACAGGGGGTATATGCATTCTGAATGGGCAACCCAATGCCAAGATCACCCTCCTCCTGAGTAGTCTATCATTTACTGTGTAGGGCTGAAGGGGGCCATGTCACCTTGCTGAGTTACTGACTAGCTCCTGTCACAGAGTCCTGGCCTGATTCCCTTCCCTCCAGTCTGCTAAAGGCAGCGGCCAGTCAGTCTACTTAGATATGAGCCCAACTGTAGACTCCACAAGCTCCCGACAGAGAAGTCCTGAGCCTGGGAGGTGGGCCCTGAGGCTGTCCATCAGACAGCTGTGTTGGTTCCTGGACTAGAAGCAACATGGCCTGTCAGGTACTGTTAAAAGCAGAACATACTGAGGCAGGCAGGGCTGGGTCTGAAGGTCATTCTAGGTCAAGAAAAGGGGTATGAGGTTCAGGATAATCTAATGGGACAAGGGTGAGCTGGCCTAGCAAGATGATCCACAGTAGACTCTAAGGTGGCTTCCTATTGGGGAGCAGAGAGGCCGTACCAGGGGCTGAGCTCTGAGAGCCCCATGACTGGCCCAGATACATCCTCCTAGAATATAAGATGATCCTGCTCAACATGCCTAACCAGGGGGCCAAACCAGGGACTCCCAACCCCGGTCCCCCCTCATCCCTCTGCTGGCACACAGCCCAGTCCAGTTCTCTCCCCTTTGGCCAGCCTAGCCCGACTCTCTGCCCAGCCCCCAGCCTTCTCCCATCTCAGCACCTACCCCTCTATCTGGCCTTAGAACCTATCCTCTGCCTGACCTGGCCCACTATCCTCTTCCTGTTTCTATCCTCCACCTAGCCCAGGCTCAACTCCTCCACCCAGAACAACCGCTTTCCCGCCCAGGCTCCACTTTTGCCTCCCCTACGCCCTGCTGCTTCTCTATACCCCTTGCCAAAATTGCCCTCAGAAATTCTCTCTGCCACTCGAATTTAATCAGAATTCCCCAAAACTAAGTCACTAGGGTATGTTACACCAGGCTTTTCCTGGACCCCTGGGAGCTAGCCTCTTCCTGCCCCGCCTCCCAGATGGACCTCAGGTGCAATGTCCACAGACTCAGAGACTCCTCTCATCCCTTCCCTGAGGCTGGCTGGTCTCCCTAACTTTCTGCTCCTGCCTTTTCTCTAGGACCCAGGACAGAGATTTTCACACCTCTGGATACCCCAATCCTAAATGTCCGCACGCTTCTTTCTGGTTTTTTTTTTTTTTTAACTTTGTATGGGGTCTCTGAGAGAGCATGCAAAATTGAACTTCCTGTCTCATTAGTCAGAAGCCCCCAACTTCACACCTCTGGGATGCTGGGCACAGTTGGGACACCTTGCTTTACGGGTACCTGTTGCCCATACCTTCCTGTGTCACTCATTATAGGTGACTCACAACCCCATCTTACGGCTTCCTTACTTATGATCACAGGGGACCTAGCTGCCCTCCCCACACACCAGTTCTTTCCTCAGGATTTCCCAGGTGTCTCCTTGCTTCACTTGCCCAACCAAAGAGTGACTCGTTCACAGCAGGCCACACACGGGCCGGGATTCTGAGGGGACTAACACATGTGTCTCACCAGCTCCCTGTTACTATGGGTATTAAAGGTACTGACATATATACCTCACCAGCTCCCATATGTTATTAGAGACAGGGCCTAGATAAGATTCAGGAGTGGAGAACTTCTAGAAGTATTAGGCCTATGAGTTCTGCTTAAGTACAGGTCCAAGGGTGCTAGCAGACTAGGGCTGTGGGTCACTTTAGGTGTATAGGTCCCCTACGGATGGGTGATGCTGGGAGACTCCAGAGGTCTCTACAAGCCCCCAGTTTCCTCAAGATCCAGGTGTCCTGGCCACTGGGCTAGCCTTAGGAGTCAGAGCAACACTTACCTGTCTGAGGTGAGTGGCATGAGAATGTCAGCATCTGTTGAGTAGGTAATGAAGGACATCCGCAGTTTAGAGCTAGGGACGAAGCCAATACACCAGATCATCAGCCTGTCGGGGACCAGACATGCACAAATTCCCTCCTCCCACCCCATCTCTTTTGCACTGGGGACATTCAGAGGTGAGGTGTTAAGATAAAATTGGCAAAGGATTCTAAAGCCCATGGAGATATGTAGGTCCAGGAAAGAAAGAGAAAGTCAGGACAACCCCCTGCTCCATCCCATGCTTTGACTCTCTTCTCCTCTTTCCTCAGTTTCTCTCTCTCTCCTCTCTCCATCTCCCCCTTCCCTCTCTCTCTTTTCTCCCCTTGTCTTCTATCCTTTCCTCTTTCATATGTACACACTCACATCACCCATTATGAACAGGCAAAGAAGCTCCCACAGTCCCCCATAGGGGCATCATCATCCCTGGGCCTGGATATCAAATTCTTTGTATTTCTAGCACCTTTCTTCACCCTCCTTGCCTCCAACTCAACGAGATCACTCTCTGTCTGGGAAACCCTACACACACACACACACACACACACACACACACACACACACACAGAGGCCCCCCCCCCTCTCTCTATGGCTCACAGTAGGAAATTGGATCCCCTTGGCTTTGCATGATGTCTACTATGGCTTTGTCCTCAAGCTACCTGTGGTCCTCTTCTCCCAGCCTTTCCTGAGTTACCTTGACTCCCTAGTCTAAGGGAACACTCACTTACTGGGGGTAACTGCTATAGTTTGAGTTGGAAACATCCCTCACAGTCCCATGTTTTCAGCATTTGCTCTCCATCTGGTAAAACTATTTTGGGTAGCTATAGACTCTTGAGGTGGTATCTAGCTAGTCGAAGCAGATCATTAAGTACAGACCATTGACAATTATAGCCTGGTCCCTGTCCCTGCCATTAGCTTTCTTCTTCTTGGTCTACCATAGTGTGAATAGCCTCGGCTATGGTCTACCATGGTGTGAATAGCCTTGGCTACACACTCCTCTTGCCATGCCTGGGAAGGTTAGATTGAAACCCTCTGAACCTCTGAGCTATAGACACCTCTCTTAAGTTGTGTCTGATAAGTATTGCGGTCACAGTAATGTCACTCTGTGACCCTGTTCATTCTCTGGGCTTGAGGACTCAGCTCACATTTCCAGTTTCTCTAGGACCCTGAAACTTTTATCTGAGGGCTCCTGCCTTTCCTTTGCCTTTCCATGACAAGCTCCCCAATCCACTCCTCTGGCCCTGAGCATCCTATACTAGGTGTAGATTAACACCTACCATGACATCCTTCCTTTCTACTCTGAAGGAGTCCAAAAGGGTGGACTATGTCCCTGTACTACACCTAACCCCCAAGCAGGATCAGCTAGTGCTGCAGATACCCCACTGGACTCTGTCCCCCATGTTAGCACACCAGCCTGGATCTATGTGCCATCTATGAAGGAATCTCATGTCCATCAAGTCTAAGAGACATGTTCTTTGTCTCTCAGAGGGTTACTCCCTTGAAGCACAGAGGAGACAAGAGCCAGGAGAAGCCATACTTCTGAAATTTCTTCACCAAATTCTCCATAAATGAATAAACGTCCTTCCAGTGTTTGGCCACAGAGCCTGACCTGAAGACAGAGGAGACACATGTCAAGGTATGACATAACATCATAGGGTAGGGAGGGACAGTTTCAGCCTTCCTAGTCTTCCACTGGGTGCCATGGTGGATCATCATGAGAGGTGACTTTCCTCAGGGCCAGTAGTGAACAGAAGCGAGCCAAACAGCCTCATCTACTGAGACTGTGAGGTCCCAAGAAGGGCCTTTAGTGGCTCACCACGGTGCTGGTTATGTTGGGTGAGGGCTATGTAGTCTCACAATGAGGGAGGATGTCTTGACTGGAAGAGCTACCCAGTGTTCTGATGTGTGAGGCTCTCCACCCTGCCTCTACTGACTTTTAACTTGCCAATTTTTAGTCCTGTCCATGAATAGGTGGAACAGGGCTAGTGGCACCATTGTCATCAGAAGGCTGGACACTAGGAAAAGCCCAGAGGGTGACCCAGGCTTGGCCTATAGTTCCTTCCTCAAACTCTTGGGTTCTTAGGGATGAAAGCTACTCCTCAGGTGAGATCACTCTGTAGGTTGTGGAACATTTGGGGCACAGGTTGGGTCTTGAGGGTTGTAGGTCTTCCAAGCTCTTTGCTTTTTGGTTGGCCACCATGTCACACCAGCTGCAGCTGTCGTGTCTTCCTCACCAAAATAGACTGGACCGTTGAGCCATTTATAAACCAAATAAAAGCTCTCCATTGTTTTTTGTTTGTCTGCTTTACAATAGTCACACCATCGAGGGGCTGAACCCAGATCTTCCTTCAAGTCTCATGGGTGGTCTATGCATTTAGGTGACTCTGCAGTGTTTAGCAATTACTGGGCAAGCTTTGACACTGAAAACCCATCCACGACACAAACTTTGCCATGGAGAATTGTCAGACTGATGCATTCTTTCCCACTCTTCCCCACATTAGAGAAATATAAATAAAGTCTGTCAAGTATCCTGTCACAGTGATAAGGGAAGTAACAGATAGCCACAGATTCCATACATTCCTCCATATTTCCCAGCATCCACAGCAGAATGAAGGGAAATTCCTGGGCTTTGGCTATGGTGGCCCAGTGCTGGGGCAGTTATGCATCACAGCGTCCTGAGCATCCTGCAAAGCCTGGCTGTCCTGAGCCAGGATCAGCATTTCTAGCAGGTGCTGCCAAAGAAGGCAGCTGCAGATCTGCTCATTTCTGCCCTGGGGTTGTCATTTTCAATTAGTACAAGAGTCAGGGGCTGTCCCATCAGGACTCTCAGATCCCTGGGCCTATTTTCTCCTGCTCTGTCTCTTCACGGAGAGTAAACAGATGAAGAGTGGTTATAAATGTGTATGAAGAAATGAAGCAGGACATGGATCGGCTTCCAACCACAAGAGAACCCAAACAGCTGCATGAGATAAAAGAGTCAGTAAAGGGTATGAGAACGGAATTCAGTGAAGAGATAGAAATGCTGAAGGGGAACCAAAATGAAATGCTGGAAATGAGGGAAACTAATAAGTAATGAAATGCTCAGTGGAAAGACTCACAAACAGAATGGATTATGAGAGGACAGAATATGAGGGTTTGAGAAAAGTGTAGAGAAATGGGAATATTCAGTCAAGGATAACGATAACATTTAAAAAAGTGAACATGTGCAATCATTGGGACACCATAAAAAGGAAAAATCTAGGAACTAGGGGCATAGAAAATAGACAATAATCTCAAACAAAGGCATAGAAAACATTTCCAAAGGGCTGGACATATGGCTCGGTGGGTGAACTGGTGCTGTGTAAGTGTGAGGACCTGAGTTAGGAAATTTCATAAGAATTCAGGACAGTTGATTTTTTTTTTTAAATTCTATTCTGAACACAGTAGAATAAAGCTAGAAACCAGCCACAGAGAAACTCAAGAAAATACACAGACACATGGAGATTTAACAACACATTATACTAAACAACAATACTCATTCAATTCCGGGCCACTGGAGCAATTGAAAAAATCAATCAAAACATTCTAGCGATGACTAAAAAACAAAATCATAATGTACAATGATACAATAACCTACACAATACAATAAAAACAGTCTTAAGAGGGAAGTTCATAGCTAGAAGAGTCTAACTTTGAAAAATCAGACCAATTTCAAATGAATAATAATACATCTTAGGACCTATCAAGCCAACCCCCTAATTAGTAGATGTAAAGAAAGAATTAGGAGTGGGACAGTGATTAATGAATTATAAATATAAATAAAAAGATTAATGGGAAAAAAGAGATTTTTTTGAAAAAACAGATCCAAACTGACAAAATTAGATTAAAAGGGAGACATTACAACAGACACCAATGCAATTCAGGAAGATTTTAAGATATATATTCCACTAAATTGGAAAATCTGAAAGAAATGGATGGATCTCTAATGCATATGGCCTACCAAAGTTAAATCAAGATGAGCTAAGTAATTTAACCAGATCTAAAACAAGCAATGAGATTGAAACTGTAATTTAAAAAAATCTCCCAACTGAACAAATCTAAGCTTAGATGAATTTACCACAGGATTCTACTAGATCTTTAAAGAATGAACACTAATCTTTTCCAAATCATTCAATACCATAGAAAATGAAGGAATGCTTCTAAATCCTTTATACAAAGCCATTATTACCCTGATAATATAAACCAGAGGACGACAAAACAATAAAAAAGATAAAATTACAGACCAGTACCCATCAATGACCACAGATATAAAAATTCTCAATACTTGTGAACATATCAGAAAGATCCGCATCATGATGAAATTGGCTTTATTCCAGAAATGCAGGGATAGTTTGACAAATGAAAATAAATAAAAAGTAATACACCATGTGAGTGGACGCTAGGACAGAAGTCACATGATCATCTCAATACATGCAGAAAAGATCTGACAAAATCCAACATCACCTCATGACAAAACCTCTGAAAACACAGAGGTGATATACCAAAACATGACGAAAGCTTACAATAAACCTACAGTCATCATGCTGGTAAATGGAGGAAAAAACAACCAACATTCCCACTAAGATTAAGGACAAGATCTGTATCCTCTTTCCACTCCTGTTTGATATAACTCACAGAAACCTTAGCTAAAGCAATCAGACAAGAGGGAGAGAGGGAGGGGGGCATAGAAAAGAGAAGGGCACAGTGCCCTTCTTTGCAGATGGTATGATTCCCTGCACAAAACCCTCCAGGGTCCACTAGAAAACTCTTAAAGCTGCTAAACACCTTCAGCAAAGTGGCAAGATTCACAGTGTGTAAAATCCAGCATCCTTCTTAGACACCAATTGCAAACATACAAGAAAGAAATCGAGGAAACAATTGTACTCACAATTGCTTCAAACAGAAGCCTTGAAATACACTTGTCCACAGAAGTGCTAGAGCACAACGTAAATATTGAGACATGGAAGAAAGAAATCGAGGAAGATATTGAAGATGGAAAGACATCCTATGCTGGTGGATTAGAAGAATTTAGCATTGTATAAACGGCAGTTCTAGAAGAAGTAGTTTATAGATTCAGTGCCATCTCCATTAAAATTTCAATGCCATTTTTTCCATAGAAATAAAAAAAAAATTAAATCCCTGTGGAAGTGTAAAAGACTTGAAAACACTTGTAAAACTACAAAACACTTATAAAAACTGGCAAAAAAAAGAATAATGTTGGAGATATTAGCATATCTGATTTCAAGTTATACTGTAGAGCCATAATAACAAACAAAGAAAAAACAGCATAGTGCTGGAACAGAAACCAGACACATACATCAGCAGAACAGACTAGAGCACCCACAGATAACCCCATGCGTCTCCAGCCACCCAAGAATTTGACAGAGGCACCAAAAACATACAGTGGAGAAACAGCCTCATTAACAAATGGTGCTGAGGATCTACACGTAAAAGAATAAAAGTAGAACCACGTGTCTTACTTTGCGTAGGAATCAACTCCAAATGGATGTAAGACCTTAATGTCAGACCAGGAGCCCCAAAGCTGCAAGGGGAAAAAGTAGGGAAAACACCACAAGATACAGGAAGGACTTTGAATGAGGCTCCCATTTCTCAGTAAATAAAGCCAACAATCAGCAAGTGGGACCATAGGAAATAAAAACACTTCTCTATAGCAAAGGGAATAGTTAATCTGATGAAAATGTAACCCACAGAGAACAGGAGAAAATCTTTGCTAGGTAAAAATCTGACAGAGGATTCCTATGCAGAACAGACAAGGAGCTAAGTATCTAAGCAACACAACAAGTATTTAACCACACCAGTTAAAAGGGTGGTGGTGGTGGCTGAGGAATTGAATACAGAATTCTCAAGAAGAAGGAATTCAAATGACTAGTAGATAAAGTGTTCACCATCTTTAGCCAGCAGGGAAGTATCAATTAAAACCACTTGGAGCATCTACCTCTATCCTGTCAGAATGGCAGTCACTAGAAACCAGCAGTAGTAAGGGCTGGTGAGGGAGTAGAGAAAGGGAATCCTTGTTCACTGTTGGTGGAGTATAAACTGGCAGTGCTATGGATGTTAGTATGGACATTTCTCAAGAAAACAACAACAAAAACTAAAGCAAAAGTTACTATGCAACCCAGAAATACACGTGTGGGCATATACTCAAAGGACTCTATACCCTACCACAGAGATACTTGCTTATCTTTGTTCATTTTCGCTCAATAGCAGGGAAATGGCACCTGTCCAGATGAAAACATGGCATATATATACAATGGCGTTTTTCTTCCATCATAAAGAAAAATAAAATTATTGTGACTCCCATGCTACTATTGAACTATATGTCTTGCCTGGCAGGTCAGTATTGTGGCATATAGTGCCCAGCACTGGTTAAATATCCCTAATTTTTTTCCCCCTTCAGCAGGCTGAATAGCACCTTGTAGGGCTATGAAAGCTATACATCAGAGAGAAGAGAGAGAGAGAGAGAGAGAGAGAGAGAGAGAGAGAGAGAGAGTCTTGGTCAGTTCAAGGTTAATTTCTCTGTGTCCTTTAACGACAGTATGTGATGTCTTCAGCATTCGGGTGGACAGCCAAGAGACATGGCAATAACTTGTGTTGTTTTGGGTACCTCTGGGGGTCCCCAAACCAATAACTTATGGAGAGGTATCCATGTCTGGCACTGAGATTTTCATGTAACAACCCCTGCCTTCTGTGAGCAGCATTGCTCACCAATGTGGGGTACCTTGTTCAAACTTCTTTTAAGGTATGTGAGTCCTAGCTTCTAATTTTTATGCACGTGCATTTATGTGGGAGTGTGTGTATGTCCTAAGAAATAAGAAAGAGGCCCATGAGAAGGGAAAAGGCGGCTTTAGGGGTAAGGAGGAGGGTAGCAGGAGGGTAGGAGAGCCCGTGTACCCATGTAATGTGGAAGCAGAGGGACGTGGAAGGGAAGAGAATCACCGAGGGTAGAAAGGGGGCAGAGTAGGGGGTTGGGGAGAGGAGTCGGTAAGGGTAGGAACAACTGAAGAGACACTAGCCCACTCGAGCATGTGGCCCTGGCAGGCCTTGCCCTTCATCCCATTCCCTCTGCCTGCTAAAAACTATTAGATGACATTCCTAAAGCTAGCCACCAAGGTCTATTCCCTTATTCGGTCACTTCCTCCTCCTGAGGCTGATTAGCAAGGTCTAGCTATCAAAGTCTTGAAGTCCAGCAATCAAAAGTCCCCTCTAGGTCACCTAATTAACATACCCAATTAAAGTTAAACACCTCATCCTAACTCAGGGTTTCCCCCTTTACCTTTATAAACTGACATTTGCCTATGGGCCACGTCTGTCTCCTCTCTATCCAGGGGCGGTCCTTTGTGCCCCCACCTCCCTCTCCCCCAGGACAAATACCCCCTCATCTTCTATCTGTCGTCTTTGTTTCTTAGTCCCTGCCCTTTGTCCCTCTCAGGAAAAAAAAAAAAATCTCCTTTATGCTAAGAACTTGGTCTTGTGGTGTCTTTATTCTATACGGAAAAAAAGAAAAAGCCTTAAAGAAATGTGATACTCTGAAATCTGATTAGAAAGTAAAAAAAAAAAAATAAAAAACTTGAAGGGTGGACCAGAGGTGGGCTATCTCCCTAAGAGTTACTGGTCAGGGAGGCCCCCCCCCCCAAAGCAACACAGGCACTTGCCACTGCTCTTAGCTGCCCATAAGAACTAGATGCTGAGACCCTATTGCCAAAGACACCATACACTCCAGAAGAGGGACACAGAGAAATCAAGCAGGAACTGCCCTGGAAGTTACCTCCCTTGCTGGCTAGCCCCCACCTTGCCGGGAGGTCTATGCAGGCTATGGGAGAAATTGTCAGCTCACTCAGCTGTGGAACCTGTATGCCACACTACTGGCCAAGCAAGCCTTGTGCCCATTAATGCAATTGAAGCAGGTCTGTTATGGATGACCAGTTGCCTTCTGGTTGCATTTGAGTCCCACTCCACAAAAGGGACTTCCTATCTGTCATGAAAAACCTAGTCAAAAGCCTGGGGCAGAGGAGATCATGGACTTCAGTGGGGAAGCTGCTGTTCTTTTGATGAATGGATACAATGTGCCCATTTAAACTTCCTTCTAAATAACTCTGTTATCTAGAACGCCTGCAGATTACTGCCACCACCAATGCTTCTGTCTGTTTTTATCAATGAGCAGCAGCAATTGCAGAAGCTCATAACTGATTAAAGAGTAATGACTGCTTCCAAGTCAAATGAGTCAAACACTCAGACAAAACGAAACATTTATATCACGTCCTCTAAGGTCAAGGGAATATCACCCAAGGTTGGGTTAAAAAAAAAAAAGTAAAAGCTGGCATGACATGGCTGTTGAACGCTTGAACTCACAGCAGCTAGGATTGCCTGCCCAAAATCTCCATAAGACCAGGGTCATCAATACTGTTATGGGACCAACCTCCCCCACCCCCCTAGGGTTTATTTGTGGTTAATGGCTGCTTGGAGAGGGAAAGAGAGTTTCTCCAGTGGTATAACCACAGCTTGGGTGCCCATGCTCCTGCAAACGACCTAGTGAAACTCACTGGGTCATTAACAAACAAACAAACACCAAAGTAGAAGGGAGATAGAGTAGGGGGTTAGTGGGGAGGGGAGGGAAATGGCAATGAAGTGGTAAAAATACATTTCATACATGTATGGAAATAAAGGAGAAAAATACAGACAAGTCAGATGGCTCAACTCAGGAGATCAGAGTGGAAACATGATTTCTCATCTTATAGAAATTAAGAGAACATTGCAAATTTCTGTAAGCCAAGAATTGGATACTTAGATGGGACACCACCAGAGAACTCCGAGCCTCTCTCTGGGTCTCAGATCCAGTCTCCAGTCCCTCCCTTGACAGCCAGGAGGGGTCTAAAGACCAGTTCAGCTTACCTACCACACAGAAAAAACAGACTCTCCCTAGGATAGGAACTGTCCATGGCTCTTGCGTTGGAGAAAGAAGCTGAACCCTTAGGGCAGTCAAATCAAGGTTATTCCGAGCAGCAAGGCTCGAGAGTGCCCACAGTGGCAGTGGCAATCTCTGAGGTCCCTCTGTGGGTAGTTCACATGGTAGAAAATGTGCCTCCCAGTAGCCCCTGGGTCTGAGGGATATGGTGACCAGATCAGGGTCAAGATGCTGGGGACAGAGCCATCTAGAAGGCCTGTGCTGGCCTCCCTGTACTCAGGAAGTCTGTGACAGCAGCCTACATCCTGGGGTCTGGCCACAATGACCTTGCCTGTCCTGCAGAGTCAGACCTACCACTGATGCTAGGGACAGTGCAGGAGGGAAACTCACTTGTCCAGGACGAAGTAGAGGTCGAAAATACCCTGGCAGTCCTCTTCCGCTCGACCCTGGCGCAAGTTTTGCCTCATGTGTTGGATCTGGCGTTGGTTGTAAGTTCTGAAGCCCTTGCCCAGGCGGGGGAATAGTTTCCAGCCAGGGCCATGGTATCGGAGGCTCCTAGATTTAACATTGTGAGGAGGCAGCAGGAGCAGGAGCAGAAAGAGTGCGGAGCAAGGCATGCGGGGCCTGTGAATCCCTATGGTCTTCTGTCCCTGGGACCTTGCTAACTCTTGGGACGCTGTGGAAGGTCACATGTAGGCTGAAGGATGGCCACTCTCGGCCTCTTTCCCCACCACCTCTGCCTGAACCCAGGGCTTGAGGACCACTGCTGTGTCCTACCGCCAATGGTAGCACTCCACCTGGTACACTCAGAGCACGGGGACTGGGGAGGCAGCTGCTGGGGGGTACCCTTCCCCCAACTACCTGCACAGCCCTTCCCCCACCTTGGGACAAAACCCCCTGGGGTTGTGATGGACAGGAAGGTTGACATGGTGACTTTGTGACCTGCCCCTCTGCTCAACACCTTTATGCTGAAGTGTCAAGTGGCAGTCATAGGCCCTTGGCAGGAGGCTCAGATGAGGCCTCCTTGTCTCCAATCCCAGCCCCTCCCAGGGCATCCTTAGGGGACACTTCAAGGAACCCAGGTGTTTTGTTAATTGAAAAGATGGCCGAGCTCACCAGTTACTGTGGGTGAAGAGATCAAGACACCAAGGGTCAAGTGTGTAGGAAATGGGAGACCAATAGTGGGACCCGGAATCAGCAGCCAGTGTCTGGTTTCAAACAGAGATGAAGACTGTGTGCTACTGCCAGGGTCCCCTGTGAGTGGAATAGTTCACCCATCCACTGCCACGTGACAGGCTGCCCAACAGAAGCATTTTATTGTGATCTCAGGTGAAGTGGGTCAGACCCACAGGAAAGGTGGAGTGGGAGGCCCCGGAGAAAAGGAACCTAGGGAGTCCCGAGCTCTAGGAGAGACTGGAGTTGTCTGGAAGCTTCCTCGTCCTCTGTGGAACTGGGGCTGAGGAGCTCCGGAGTGGGACTCCATTGGGATTGTCACGAAGCTCTAGCTTGTGGTCTCTCCCTGTGACTCGGGCCTCTTCACAGCATCCGTGGGCATGACTTTCTTCATGGAGGCTCAGAGCTTGAGAGGACAGTGTCTGCAGTGAGGAGTTTGAGATGTGGAGCCCTTTATGACATCACTTCACCAGGCATGGGGTCATTGATGCTGTCTTCCAGTCAGAGCCTCTTACCAGTCGGTCAAGGTTCAGAGAGGAGTGTGGGTGGGCTCGTCCTGCGCTTCACCCTTCTGCGCGGAATACCTGGAGTGCTAGAGGGGGCATGGTGTGGCGAGATGGTGCCAATTTCAGACAACCACAATCAAAAGGGAATCCGAACCACCCAGAGTGTGAGGGAAACCATGTTTAGAAATTCCATGGTCACTTTTCTTTTTGTGGCTGTATGCTCATAAAAGTCATTAAAAATGGAAACCTTCCCTCTAATTAATTCTAAAATAAATCTCAATATATACAACATAAAGTTTACAAGGGATAGCACTTGGTCTGTGGAAATCTTGTTTCCTTTTGCTGTTGTCTTTAGTGACTATCTCAAATAATTGAGATTGATCAGATTTAGGATACTTGCTTTATCACGTTAGAGTTCTCGTCACATCTTCCAGGACAATTCTTATGTCATAGTTTATAGTTTTTCCCATTGAATAGGTATCTCTTAGACTGCGACTTTAATCTGCCTTTTATTCATTCCTAAGTGGGCTGGCCATCTGTTCACGTGCCCTGGGCATTTGTTTCCTCCTCTGAAGAGGCTGTGTGTATGTGTTCTTTCTCCATCCAGGGTGTTTATCCTGTCATATTGGCTCACTTACATTGTGTATTCTGAACACCAGGCCTTTATCAGATGTGGCAAGATCTTCTTCCAGTGTGTGGCTTGTTTATTCACTTAATTTTGAAAAAATAATGCACACATTCTTAGTTTTGATACAGACTATTTTGAGTTGAATGAAAGGCCCTGGTCTCCAAGGTAACAATACTATATCCTAACGGAAATCTTAAATTACTTGGGGGACACATCCTTCAAGGGACGACCTCCATCTCTTCCATTCTTCCTGGCTCATGAGATATGCCAGCCCCACCAGATGTTGACAAGAAGCACTATTTTTTTTTTAAAAGTCCCGAAGATATAAACTCCAAAGATCTTGGAGTTTTCAGAGCTGTGAGCCAAAATGTGGGCGGAGAAGATGCTGATGAAACCCCTCTCCTAGCTGAGAGCTATTGGTAGCTGTGGTTGCTCTGGGAAGGAATACTTTCTTGATGGGTGCTGCTACACTTGAGTGCTGAACCTACACCCACACACACCTGTGGTTCCAATTAGACTGTGGTTTATAAAGAAAAAAATCATAGTTACAGTTTGAAATGTTTATATTTAGTTTTAGAAATCTAATATTTGAAAAATGCGATTTAAATGGTTACTACTATATAAGTATATAATATTGTTATATAGATTATTTTTTGTAACAGAACAAATATGTTCTAAAATATAAACCTATCTTTTAAAAAAGTTAATTGCTTCAGGCGTTTTGTTACAGCATCACAAAGCTAACTAACACACAGATTGTCACTTTCCACCCTTTTCCTGCTCCCAAGGAGTTGTGTTCCTGAACACCTTCAGATTCCCAGTGTCATGGAACTTGTCCTAACCTGGTACAGGCTGCCATTCTATGAGTGTGGAATAGGGGCTCTCAGAAAGGCAAAGAGGCAACCGGAAGCTTCAGCAAATACCCAGGAGAGTTTCTAGGCCTTGAGAAGACACAGCTCTGGTGGGTGTTGGACTGAGTCCATCAATGAGGCTCTCCAGCTGTAGGCCAGAGGGGCATGGCTGCTTAGTTGGGCCAAGTTCAGAGATTTGTGGACTGTGCCCTATGCTGACACTGGGGTATGCCCCGTGCAGAACCCAGAAGGTGTGGGGAGCAAGATCCATCTCAGTTCTCCCCTCAGCTGTCTGCTTCTCTGTCCTTCCTTCTTCCTTCCCTTGTCATGGAAGATGTGACGAGAACTCTAATGTGATAAAGCACAGGTGAATTCTCACTTCAATTTCTTTACTTCCAAGTTGACGTTCTGGGCCTTGTTTCCATTCACAAATGACGCCATCCTTGGTGAATGCTCTGTTCTTTTCAGCCAGGGTGTGGGCTGGGCACTAGGGTAAGAATCATATACCAGTCACAGATCTTTCTCTAACAGATATTTCCAAACATCTGGAATGTAACATGTTTTGTGCCCATCACGGGATAAATGCACAAATGATCAAATTATAAGTCTCTGGGTTTTCAGGGTGAGTGGTTTTTAGAGAGATGTTTCTGATTGGCTCTTCCCCTTACATTTGGCTTTCCAGGGCACCCACAGCACACCAGGACCACGGCCCTTGCCTTAGAAGACAGAACGCCCACACCCATCTTCTAGGCTGGTGTGCCGCCCTGAGGTGGGAGACTCAGAGAGGAACGAGGTTCAGGGACTAGCATGAGAAGAAGATAACAAGAGGCCAGAGCTGTGTGCTTGAGATCTTTGGGTGTGAGTGGAAGTAAAAACGACAGCAAACTCAATACCTGGGAATGTCACTGACAGTATGCATGTAAGGGACACATTTTTACTGCTTGGTGAGACACGGAGCATTTTTAATTTGTAGCTGTGGGAGTTGAAGTTAATGTTCATGTGTTCATTAGGTAGTAGGGCCAATGTGAAAGTATTTCATGTTAATAGCAGATTTTTTTTTTAGCCACATTTCAAGTGAAGATGTCTAGAAAAGCAAATCTGGTTAATTTGGGGAGAAAGCAGAAATAAGATATTGAGGCCTTTTATTTCTTGTAGAGTTCAGCCTTGTCAGAGAGACATGGCTTCATTTTTTTTAATGTATCTGATATATATTTTATTATGTATGCCCGTATGCTAAACCACAAGATACCAAAGTTGTTTAATTACCATTTCAAACTGATTTTGAAGTTTATTATGTTCTTAATGATAAATCAGTCAGTTGAGGCTCTCATCCGAAGCTCCACAGGAAACTCGGCATTAGGTTACACAGAAATGAACAGAAGCTCAGGTTTATGGAGGGAGTTACAGTGTATTTAGTGAAGTAATCTGCCATGTCATATCAAAGAATATCGGGCAATTCCTGTGTGTGTGTACGTGGGGCTTCAGTATGAGAGGCTGTAGCAAAGATTTCTGAAGCTGTTTTATGTATAAAATAAACATTTAATAGCAAAATTATAATTTCATATTATGTTCCCGTAATCCTAATAATATGGATGAGAGAGGGAACACATAGGATTTGAGACCAGCCCTACCTACAAAGTGAGACCCTATCTCAAAATAAAAAATAACCCACCCCAAATTAATGTTATCAATTTTTGCAATAATTTAAAATTTTAAGCAAAATTTATTTAAAATGACATATAAAGTGGGAGGAAGGAAATGAAGGAATAAAAACATTACCTCTAATAGTAGACCAAGGCGAGTGTACTTTTTAGCATAAGCCATGATGCGTTCAGCTTAACTTGAACAGGATGGGGAAAGACTCTCTCATGGGATGGGGAGACTGTCACCATTACACATGATCTTTCATTAGGAAGTGTCCATTCCCCCCTGGAGCCCAGACATGTGTAAAGGACACAATAGACACACTGATTGCGTAGGATGTGACTGATGACTTTTCTAATTATTGATTTGTGGGTCCTGCAATTCGTGTCCAGTTAGCTAGACTTATGACTCTTGTCTAGTGAAAAATGACAGAATGTCTGAAGCAAATGGAAATTGCTTTCCTAAGCATTAAAGAGCAACCAGGTACCCAGGTCTGCCATCAGGGAGATGTCTCCCAAGAGTGTCTCTGGTGCACCAAGCATGCTCTCTACTGGAGATTCAGGTAGTGTTCAGTCATGGGGTCTTTTCCATCCTGGTCTAGAATAAGAATTGCCTCTGTCTACTTTGGTTTGGTGATGCTCCAAAGTGAGTTTTTCTGATAATATCCTGCTTATCCCAAAGACCCGGGGGTTGAGGTGGGATGAATAGTGGAACAAAAGGCAGTCTCCTTGCAAGTCAGGTAACTGAGGGCTGTACCCCATCTTCCTTTTTTTCTAGGCTGGGAGCTTCCTCTTCATTAGGGTAGGTTAGGCAGAACTAGAAAAGACTGAGAGTGACAAGGGGGAACTGGTAATGTGTGCCCTTTCCCTTGCTTTCTCCAATACTGATCACCATAGACAGCCTGCTGGGGGTCTCTGTGGATGGCCAGAGTGGAGAGAACTCTCTGTCCAGAGTCCTACGGCTCCTGAGCAATGCTTTCTCCTTCAGTCAGGGCTGCATCTCTAGTTCACGGTGGCTACAGCACCAAGGCTCCCACTGCATTCAAAAGCTGGCCTTTCACTTTCCACGGGAACTAGCACTCTGGACCAAAGCACATGCCAGGCGGGCTCCCAGATTCTCTAGTAGGGCAGGCTACGTATGATATTCACACAGAGAGCCTCAGAGAAGTGCAGACTGAGACTTAGTCAGGACAGCCACGGAGAAATGACCAGGTAGAGACTGACACAAACACCCTGCTTCCGGGGGAATTAGACTAAGTCTCTTGCACACCTACACCTTTCTTGGTATCATAAGTACCATACATATTTATTCTCTGAGTTTCCAGAGATTCACTGTCCCAATACCCTTTGTAAGCTTGCAGGTGGCTGCTCTGGATATATCGACATGTCACCTTAGGTGACGTGCTCGGGGTAAATATAGACTCTAGGGATATCTGTGTCCCTTCTCTCTGGACCCCACCCCATGGGACTGCACCTGGGTCCCTGCCACCTGCCAGTCAGGCTCCACATCCCGTTATCCTGTACACCTTTTCCTGTCTGGCAGTGTGGTATGAACACTCCGGCCTTTGTTAAAATCTCTGTATATACAGGACTTGAAACTTCTTTGCAAAACAAAACCTATATAAAGAACAAAACGAATGGTTAACCAGGGGGCTAGAAAGTTAATGCACTTCGGTTAGTGCTTGGCGTGCAGGTACGGGGACCTGAGTTTGGGGTCCCCAGCGTCTTCCTGAAGAGATCGGTGCAGTGGTGCACACCTGTAGCCCCAGGTGTGCCTCGGCAACCGTTAAACTTACTGGGGACCAGTCAGCGTGAATTTGGGATTGCTCTTCAGAGAGAGCTTGACCTAAGAAGCTGTGTGTCGGTGACGAAGTGGTAGGACTCATCCATGCCTAGCCACATGGCCTCAGGAAGTTTTGTCCTTCTGGACGCAACAGAAACACATCTGAGATTTATCTTTGGATGACAAACTTCCCAATAAGTGACAAACTCCAACTCTTTAAAAATTAAAATCCAAGAACAGATATCTGGGTCCAATTTAGCAGCAAAATCCTCTCCATTTTGGCTCTGTGGTGTCTGAGAGGTCTGCTACTTGGGAGGGAGAGACAGTGGGGCTCCTGGAGGGAGGGAGCAAAGGAAGTGGCCAGGGACAACCGTCGGGAAGATGATGGCACTAAGAACAGGAGGCCAGGGGCAAGCACTCCTGGCCTGGGGGCAAGCTGGCCATGGAGGTGCAGGAAACGTGAGAGCAGAGGGTCTTCGGGAGGTCCAGGTTGGTGCACTGGCCCTGCAGGGGAAGAAGAGAGAGGAGGGCACAAAAGTGTCATTGACAGGAGCCCAGAAGGCTGCAGTGCCAGCTCGGGGTGGGGTCAGCACCAGCGTCACCACAGAGTGGGCCTGGATGACTCTTTTCCTCTCCCCTGGGAACTCCCCTCCAAGTTCCACTCTCCTTCTGGATTCGGTGCTAGAGGCAGAAGTCGGCCTGGTGTGGGGGCCCGAACGATTTGTCACCCCAATTCTTGGAACCAGTGGCTCTTGCTCCTTACCTGGCAGAAGGGACTCTGTGGCCCACTTAAGAATTTGGGATGGGAAGACATGTTGGGGACATGGGTGGGAGACCCTGTAGGTCCCAAGGGTCTACGTGAGAGGAGCATTGGGAGACAATGCTGGGAGCTCCCCTGTGAGGACACAGGCAGTGGGGGTCTGGAAGGCTCTGCTCGGACCACTTTGCAGGCAGAGGAGGGGCTACATGCCAAAGAAGGCTGAGGCTTCCGTTCTAGAAACCGACCTGATTTCTGTTCCAGACCCCTAGGTACAGAATCTCAGGACAGGTACAGAGGTTGAGGGCTGCACGGATGCTGGGCAGGAACTGGGGTGAGTGAGGTGTTAAGTCATAGCTGAGGGCTTTTATTATCTGGTAAGCATATCAGAGATGACAATCCAGCACTGTCAATCATGCCGGTCAGCCAGTCCCCCTGGACCAGTGCTCAACCATGGACTGCATAAGTATCATGTCCAGAAGTCACCGGGGAGGCTCATGAGCATCATCAGGTTGAGGACAAGGCTCTGTGTGCCCATGTTCTCAGGCACAAATCCAACCAGAGGGAACCCAGCACAGGGAAAACAAACAAACAAATGAACAAACAAACAATTTCCCCAAACCAAAACCCCGCAAACCCAAAGGCCATTCTGCCTTTTAGGAGTGGCCCTGGGTCCCACTCACCTGGTCACTAGACTGAGACCACGTCAGTGGCAATTGGTGGCAGCTTAGGGGATTGAAGTTGCACATAGTCACATTGCCCTGAAAAGCACATGAGGAAGAAGGTCACAGACTCTGCCCCCAGAAGGCACAAGGATCGATGTCTCATATGACTCTGTCCCTAGGGAACCGTGAAGAAATCCCCAGCATGCTCCTTGAGGAGTCTACAACCTTAAACACCTGGGATGCTCTCTGCAGGACACAGTTTCAGAATCTGGGACAAAGCAGTGTTTATGTGGGAAGAGAAGCCAGCAGCTGGCTTTGGAGATGCTTAGAGGCTTGATGGATGTGTGCTTGCAAGTCCAGGCCTTTAGGGGAGTCACGATGGGGGCACAGACCTGGAGAGAGGCACCGAGAATGGGGGGGCCTGCACCTGGGGCCACACATGTCCTGTTCAGAAGCAGGTGCCCTGGGCCAGCACAGAGAAGAGGAAGACAGAGAGTCCAGAAGATCCCTGGCTCTAATGGTCAGGGAGCCTATGGCCTAGGTTCTACAGATCAGGTGCTAAAAGCCCTGAGTGGGTGGGGCCAGGTCCTTCAGGCTAGGTCATGTAGCTGTCAGAGGCATCCCCCCCGCCCCCAACCTCTGGAAGATGTGGATTGACCTCTCTGTAGCCACTCACAGACACGGGAGGGGCAGGGCTGGCTCTTGGCTGGCCTGGACAACTATGGAGATCCCAGGGTTCTCAAAATGAAGTGATAGGTCCCTCACAGAGATAAGAACGATGGGGAAGAGAACAAAGCCCAGTGTGAACTGGGGCTCTTCCTTGCTGAAAGCTGACCTCATGGGTTCTCTCTGGTCCAGGGCCCAGGACTGCTTCTCTGCTGGTTTCTCCCTCCCCATGATGGACCTAGACCTTCTGGCAAAAGAAGGGCACCTCAGGCTGAGTGGCTGCTTTCCAGGGCTTGACTCCATCCAAAGAGTTTGCAATGCCTTTGTCGGGTCTCTGTGTCAGCAGGAGGCAGAAACATTTGGGCCAGTTCCTTTCCTCCTTGTACATGAAGAGGCCCAGGGCCCCTGGCTTTTCGCCAATTTTCACAGTGGGCAGAGGTTTTGCAGGGCTGGTCCTTTCTGTTTTTTGTTGTCTCTGACTTCATGAGCCTCACTGTTACTCAGTGTGTCTTGACTTACCCACATTCTAAGGGCAACATCAGAGACACTGTTGGGTTGGAACAATGAGGACCAGGGACTGGCCAGTTAGAGCACTCAGTGGCTACTGTCCTAACGCCTAGGTAGTGCCAAAGGGAGACTCAAGTATTTAGAGAGTTCAGGTGGGGGTGGGGGAGTCCTGTGTGCTGCCCATCCAACTGTGGGGGGGGGGGCAGGCATTGGATGTGGTCTCAAACAAATCAATCCAGGCCTGTTCCACCGAGCTGTATTCACTCCCACACCCAGGCCTCTGCTGTCAGACTTAGGTGTGCCTGTGTCCCTGAAGCCAGGCTGGAGTCACAGCCCTCGTGGGGTCCTCTCACCTCTGTGCCTCTGCTCACACACACGTTGCAGCAGGTGCAGCAGCAGATGATTACGACAGGGGGCGAGTTCACTGGTGGTGCAGGCGCTGGAGGAGACACTGGAGGAGGGGGCTGTTTCTTCTTTCTGGGCTAGTCAAGAGGAGGAGAACCTGTCTGAGCTTTGTCTGCGGCTTCTGGACAGGGGCACTGTGTGCCCTGTGCAGCACCTGGCACTGTGGGGCCCCTCAACTATTGTTTTAGGGTGAATGGGAGGATGCACCGTATATCTTGGGGAGGTTCTCCAAAGTCACTAAAGGTGAATCCATGCTCCTTGAAGTTTTCATATACAGGGTTTCACAAAATGCCAATAGTCTACTTCTCTGCCCTTGGTTCTCTTAGGGTTACCCTTGCTGGCAGAAGCCTGGCCTAGACACTGCATTAGGCCAGCAATAACAGGCAACTGTCCCTTCTGCTCTGCTCTGGCCTTTGCACAGGCATCCTCACCCAGGCCCCTCTGCAGTCAGCACAGTCCCAGCAAGATGGGGAGGCTGTTCCTATCCCAGCCCAAACCCAGGCTCCACCTGCCCCAGCTTCTTACTATGACTTCTGGTCCTCACCTGACTTGAGCCACAGATGCCCATCCACCTTGTTCCTGTGCTTCCCTGGGGATATCCCTCACAGCTCAGGGCCAGCTGGGACTCCTTCACCCTCCTTATCCCTCAGGTCTTTAGGCTGATCCCAGCCAACCCCTCTATCTTGCCAGGAGACATGGATGAAGACAGATCCAAAGGAGCTAGAAGACCCCCAGCTTGGAGATGAGAATCAGGGCTTGATGTGGAAGGTGCCACTTCAGAAGCCCAGCTGCAACCTCAGCATTAACCAGAGTCTACTGGAGTCTCCTGAAAGCCACCTAGGCAGTAGGAACAGCTGTTCACACTGATTGTTTGACCAAGGTCTCTATCGAAAGGTTGTGGGTCTGTTCATCATCTGGTGATATCAAGAGTCCCACAGCATTTGCAGACCCTTCACCTCTTGTCTTTGCTGAGGTAGTGGGATGCCCTGGGTACAGGCTGCACATTGCCTCATTTGCTGGTCACTCACCTCTCGGACATGTGACGATACCAGGATGCAAAGAATGACTCACCTTTGGTGGTGGGGCAGGTGCTGGCAGTGCCTTGGGAGCCTAGAGGATGAAACAGACAGGGATGAGATGGAGGCTTGGTGGTACTGTTGCTTGGATCACTGTTCCCCAGATGCCCCATGTGCTAAAGTCTTGGTCCCAGCCTATGGTGCTATCTGGAGGTGTTGCAGCCTAGGGTGGACATCGGGGGTCCATGGGAGGAAGTTAATAATTGGCAGTGTGTCCTAGAATAGCTCTTTCCCTTTCAGAACTGGAGATCAGGTGTGGACTTCCTTGCCCCACAATCTCATCACCATATGCCACTCTGCCCCAGGCTGAAAGGAATGGGACACTGAACTAAAACCTCCAAATCTGTGAGCCAAATTAAACTTTTCCTCTTCTAAAGTTGATGATTTCATGAATTTTGTGGCAGTACAGGAGGCTGAACAACAGTTCTGTTGTAATTCAGCTCCACAGGTGACCCACATCTGGAGTAAAGGTTAGAAAATCATCCCGGGGCACATGTATAAACACTGCATACTCTGGTGCTGTGCTGGAGTGCTCCACCTGACCCCAAGGGAGCTCCTCAAGGAAGCTCAGCACCTGCCTCAGCGGGCTGTCAATGTCATGGTGTTGTCCCTTATCTATGTCCCCGGGTGGGCAGAGGGTACTCACCTGTCTGCAGCATAGCCACCAGATCCACCACAGCAGTACAGGGATCAGCATCAGCACCAGCACCATGGTGCTGAGCAAAACTTGCAGGCTTGGCTCAGCTGGTGGGAGAACAGTGGCCTGTGGTGGAGGTGCAGGTGAAGTTGGAGGGGGAGGGGGAGGGGGAGGGGGAGGCAGAGGCGGAGGTGGAGGTGGTGGAGGAGGAGGTGGTGGAGGTGGGGGAGGAGGTGGAGGAGGTGGTGGTGGAGGAGGAGGGGGAGGAGGCGGAGTAGTGGGGACAGTGGTGGTTCTCGGGACAGTTTCTGGGGTAGAGGTTATCGGTGTGGTTATTGGAGTTGTCGTTGGTGGTAGGGTGGAGGTCTCAGGGACAACAGTGGTGGTCACTGGTGGAGGTCTCTGTGGGAAAGAAAGATCACCATCCTTAGCAGACAGCCTCACTTTAACGTAGAGCACTATGGAGCATCCTTCCTGGAGGCCCAGTACTCGCCATCCCTCTGCCCTCCCCCCATTCTCCCAGGTTACCTGGCCTCAAGGTACCACAGTAGGGCTGGAGGATAGGTCTCTTGCCTAGCTCTGGCCTTGCTTCAAGGCTCTGCTCTGAACCTAAGTGAGGGCGGCCCCAGCTCCTCTGTACTCTGTGGATCTCCGTTCTCACTGTGGTCTCAGCTGACAATATGATGGACTACAGGGGACCAGATCTCTGAGATCTGGTCCCCTGCTGCTGCTTGCCCCCCCCTCAACCCGGAAGATATAGGACCCTGTCTTGCCTCCTACCTCTAGAGCGTGGAACTTGCCCCTCCTCCTGGGCCCTAGCTTGCCATCTGTACAGGGGAAGGAGCACCTTCCCTCATGGGCGCTTGCACACTTAGAGCTCAGACACCCGCCTGGCTGCTCTCTGGGTTGTCACTCACAATGAGCTCAGCCTATCTGACCCTTCCCCAAAGGGTCACAGTCCTGCTTAGAGCAAGGGATGCAGACAGCACTGATGTGAGGTCCCTGGACTTAGAAACAGCTTGGCTGAAAACATGGGCCACATGGAGGGTGGCCGTAGTGGTGATGGCTGCTGCTAGGGCTGGCACCTGCCCACCCCTTTACCCCTATCTTTCTAGAAACTAGGATGGGTCACCCAAAGGGCTTGTGTCCCTTGAGCTGCCACTGGGTCTCACCTAAGACCCTCCCCATCTTGGCCATCCCAGGAGAAGCTGTTTTCTCACAGGGCCTCTGCCTAGCCAGGGCCATCGAACCCACTTAGGATACTCACACAGTCAGAAGTATTCACACGGATGGTGTGGGCAAGGAAGTCTTTCCCGTTGTTCAGGCTAACTTCAACTAAGATGGTTCTAAATGCACAGAAAGGCAGACCTCAAGAAGCAGCCTAGAGGCCAGGGGCTTTTTTCATGGCAACAACTCTGGGCTTCCAGCACTTGGGCCTCTCAGAGTGGACAGCTGAGTCATGAGATTATTGCCCAAAGCACAAAGAGTCAACTTGTGCAATTATGGCCACATGTATGGCTCTGGACATGAGGGGCCTTCATGGCATTTGCTGCCATCATAGCAGTGGGGTATGAACAAGCGAGTGTCATTTCATGGCCTGTACAATTCTCTGGGCTTACAAAATTTTTGTCTTAGTTTTGGAAAGTTGCCTGGAACACTGGGTATCGATGCTTGAACTTATCATCCCTTGTCCCCAGCTCTGAGCAGAACCTGGGCACTGGGCAAGTCCTGCCTATCATGGGGTTCACCAACAAAGTGTACCCCAAATTCTGTACACTATGATGATGATATTGTCTCTGGATATAGAGGGCTAAGAATCATGGGCACTTACTCTCCTGATTGCTTTATCTCTGGTCTAGGACAAATAATGACAGTGAAGTTCTTATCAGTTGGATTTTCATCTAAAGAAAGAGACATGAGAGGAATGTCACTAATCATGCTCATCTATCTGTTACCCCGAGCTAAGCATGACAAGCAGGGCTGACATATTAGCACTTTGGTAGTGACCGAAAGCCTATGGTTGGGCCTTCAAATCCACCCACATAGAATTCTTGGGACTTCCGCGTACTGTGGACCAGGACCATCCTCCATGAGCTGATGTTTAAAGCCAATGAGGGGGTGATTAGCAGAGTAGCGCAGCGGAAGCGTGCTGGGCCCATAAAGCCAATGAGGGGGAGCCAGGGAAGGAACAGAAAGAACCTCAGCATACCTGCTGAGCTGTTGAGGAGACAAATAAAGGAATAACAGAGCGGGGGTGGGCTGAGCTATGGGGAGGTCTGGGGTTCCTTTCAAGTTTGCTGATTCTTTGGGAGCCACACAGACACTGGACACAGAGGACACAGAACTTGCTGGTGGGTGTGGGATTGGATTAAGAGGAGTCAAGGATGACGCTGGGAATTACGACCAGTGAGACTGCATGGATGCCATTTACCAAGCCAGGGAAGTCAAAGAGAGGTTTTGGATGATTATCTCATTGGGAACCCTAGAAGGGTACCATAACTGTGACATTCTCATCTCACCTCCTAAGCTAGGTCCAGAGGAGAGAGCTGAGCCGAATCTCTGCTGGCAAGGACTCCAGTTTTCCTGCCTGTCCACCCCCACCTTCCTAGACGCTTGTTTTCTCCTGTGTGGACGGCACTGTCTGGCCTCAGAAAGCCACGGTGGTCCTGCCACCTGTGCTTAATGGAGAACAACCACTTCCCTGTCATGACCTCCATTTCCTGAAACCCTTTGGGTTCCGAACCCTTCGGGTTCTGCCTTCCCCAAATTCAGAAACACAGCCCTGTGCCTGCTGACTTCTGGCCACCAGTGAGAGGGATAGGAAAGTTCCTTGCTAACCTCAGTCCTGGGACTAGGTCAGAGGGTAGGGAGACTGCTCTGCCATCTCTAGTAATGGTCATGTCCATCCTCCAGTGGCATTCAGGAGACATTTCCCTATTGTCAGAACCAAGTTTCTAGGTCACTCAAATATTTGCATAGACTCCTTACCTATGGAATGTTCCACGACAGAGTTGTAGTTGTGGCCACCTGGACCCTTCAATCGTGAAGCCTACATATAGATCAGTAATCTAACAGAAAGACCGCTAATCATGTCCCTGGCCTCTCAGTGTCTCAGTGGTGTCCTTTACATTTGGGGGCACTGCTGGGAACACATCTGTCACAACCAGCAGTTTCTCCGTCCCACTTGAGTTATTTGTTTTAACCACATTTTAGTAGAATTAAACTTCGTATTGTGTATTTGAGCGTGTTAACACTTACCATTAATAAGTGCTAATGTTCTAATGCTATCCACTTCTAGTTTGCAATTCTTGCAGTGTGGATCATTTTTATTAGAGAAAGCACAATGAGCAATGTTAAAAAAAATCATTAAGCCCTTGTAACAAATACAAAATTAAAATTCCATCTTATACATATGGTCCTGTCCCTTTATTTTCTTTTCTGGTTTTTTTTTTTTTTTTGAGCTGAGGATCGAATCCAGGGCCTTGCACTTGTTAGGCAAGCGCTCTACCACTGAGCTAAATCCCCAACCCCCTTTTATTTTCTATCTTGGGTAAGGGATGCTATGTATGAAGTGATTTATTGTTACCTGGATGAGTTTGCTGGTCCTAAGTCCAGGTAAGTAACCTGTAAATTCCTGGACCATTTCTGCCTTAACTGCGTCTGGTCATGTACATTATAATGAAAATCTGGTCGGGGGAAGGGTATGCTCCCTTAGATGGAGGCTGGGGTTCAGGGCAGAAAAGAAGTTCCCACAAAAGGGGCACCGACAGCAGCCGGCATTCTATCTGGTGCAGAGAGGTGAGGAAACCAGGTGCACCTGGCCCACTGAGGCAGCCGTTCTGGGGCAGGGCGGGCTGAGGCCCAGCATAGCCGGGCTGAGAGACTGTAAGGTGCAGACAGATGAAACCCAACAGTCTGGGTGCCACATAAAATTTCATCTGACATTGTAAAAACATGGCTGTGTAGAGGTACTCATGTGTGTGTGTGTGTCTCTGTGTACACCTGCTAGGCTCCGAGTCCAGCAGCTGTGGCCCCAATCACAGACTCAGGGGAGGGGGTACACTGAGAACAAGCTGGGCAGATTCTGGGATAAAGACATGTCAGGATTAGCCAAGTCTCACTGAGGAATGAAGCCTCCTCTGGATGCCCACAGAGGCAGGGGATAGATTCTTTTCCTAAGTTCATAAAAAGAGAGGTGGTTGCTTAGGCCATGTGGAGGCCCTTTATACGGCCTTGCAGTATCCACTGGGAACGGGTTAGCAAGGGCAGAATGCTT
This sequence comes from Peromyscus eremicus, assembly GCF_949786415.1. Taxonomy (NCBI): domain Eukaryota; kingdom Metazoa; phylum Chordata; class Mammalia; order Rodentia; family Cricetidae; genus Peromyscus; species Peromyscus eremicus. The sequence continues at coordinate 92,452,198 of NC_081425.1, read as the reverse complement.
GCCTGGTTGAGAGGAAGGATTTGTGTGGAAGATACGCGAATCTGAGGCACTGAGGGAGTTTACTTACCGATGACCTTGGAGTTACTGAACTTGAATCTGCAAATAATTTGGCTGAGATTCTGTGCATAATGAAAGCCATATCCTCTTAAGATGACTGGATTGTTTTCTGTGAGGGCAACATGAGGAAAAGGTGGTATGGCCCAGGTTGCGTTGTTTACGGTGGTCCCAGACGGGATTCTCAGGGCCCCATGAGAGGCAGTAGCTATGTGGGTGCTAACAGCTGTGGGCTCTGTAGGCCAAATCCTTCTATGTCACCAAGGGTCTGTGCCAATGTAGCTTAGTGGAACCTTCCACATGCTGGCTACCTCTCTCCACCATTCCTGCAGAACCCACCGAGCATACAGGGGCCAATCCTAAACTCCCAGGACTCCAGGTTGGAGACCCCAGAAATAAGGCTAGAATGTAGGGAAAAAAGAGGCTCCCGATCCACCCAAGAATGTCTCTCACAGGAGACATTTTGTTTCAGCTGTAAAGCCAGAGGCCAACATTTCCCTTCCTCATCTCCTCCTTCTGCCTTACCAACTGAAGACCACAGTTCATTAACAAGCTTTTTCTAAGAGCAGTGGGGTTGCTCCCTGGCGTTGAGTCCAATATACAGGGGATACAAAGAGGGAATCTTGGTAGTTGTTCCCACAGGAGGAAGGCAGGATTCTCTCACTGTCATTCACCTGGACAGATACTGTGGGGATGGTCCTGGCTCATTCCTGGCCCCTGGGAGCTTCAGATGCCCCATGTAGTGGACCCCCCTTCAAACTCCACGGCACACAGGTGGACTCCAAAACAGCTCAAGCCCATTCTGCTTCATTTGGGGGTGCTGGCCTTGGAATTTCCCCAAAGTGACAAGTTCCCCTGTGTATACCAGCTTTGCACGAGATCAACAAGAGTTTAACAGGTCAGTGGCGAAGCTGGCGTCTGGAGGCACCTGTCATTGTGATTAAGCTGCAGTCGGGAGAACGACAACTTGTATTTTTACCTGGAGTTTCTCACAGCTACCCAGGCACCAAGGCCTATGTGTCTAGGGACAGTCAGAGAGACAGGCAGCATTCAGGCAGGATGCAAGGCTGGGCTCCTTTACCAGAAGCAGGAGAGAGTCTGTAGAAGGGTCCTCTACCCCTTCACTCCTCCATCACCAAACTCCATACTCTTGCGCAGTATGGGGAAGATTAGTGGCAGCCAGAGCCAAGGACTAAAATGTCCTTGGCACTGATCAGCCTGTAGATGTTACATCTGTCACCACGCTGTCTACTGTTTCTTATCTCCCAACAGTCCTGGCACAATGTTCCTAGCCACTAGAGGAAACACTGCAGCCTTCCCCACATGTGGAACTTCACCCCTGGCTGGGCACTGTGGGTAGCAGAGCTTAGATGTGAGTAGAGCCGTCTCCTCAAAACTCAAACCAGGGCTCCCACAGAAGAACACAAAAGCCAGGACCCAGCCTTCTGGGCTGGGAGCAGTAGAACGGCTGACTGACCTCACAGGAGGACTCGGGGTTTCCTCTCTTCCTCTTTACCGGGGTGCAAATGCCATCCCCATGAGGACCAAACCTGTTGTACACTTCCTGGAAAGAGGCAGCCTTTCCCTAAGACCACACAGGCATGTTTGGCATACTGACAGGGGAATCTTAGGCTGTAGGGAGGGTACCCTTGTCAGGGTACCTGTGACTTCGGCTGCCTTTGTGGATATTTCTGTCAGATAGACTCCCCCTATTCCCTGTAGCACAGTGGATGTTCACTGGGCCTGATTCTTCATTTTAATCCGTTGACATGCTCACATTGTTGCTTTCCCTGTGTTAGGGATGTGGAAACTCTACAATGTCCAGTCCTGGCTTCACCTGCACCTTCTTGGAGGAGCTGAATTGTTCTTGGCACACAGTTTGAACATCCTTCATCCAAACAGGTGGAGTCTGAAATGTTCCAGAATCTAGAACTTTTTTGAGGTTAAAATTCACATTTAACCTCAGAGTAAGTCATAATTGAAATGAAGTTGCACCAGAAATAATGTCTGATATCACCTTCAGGCTGTATGTATGCAGTGTATGATGGAACTTGAGTCCCACCCCCAAGATATCCTATTGTGTCTATGTAAATATTACGAAACCGGAACTAGCACACTATCCAAAAACAATTCTAAAAGCAAGGCTGTGAATGAGTGTGCTTAGCACGTGATGGCTTTCTGTCTGTGTGCTTTTCCTCCTTTACAACTAAAATTTTTGTTTTGAGACAAAAAAAGATGACAATTGCATACACACCCACATTGCCATCACTGTCGTATACCCCTTGACAAATGTACATTGCATTATAACTAACTAGTCATGGAGACAGCACATCTACTTGCCCCCTCTAAGCCACAAAACCCATCACATACTCCAGTTCACCTAAGTACATAAGACACACACACACTGAACATCCCATGTGCAATTGCTTCAACACTATATAGAAACACATCACTTATCACACTTCTTAAAGATACGCATCAAACACACCACACACTCACATATAACACACACCCATGTCCCATACACTCACCATATACATCCACCACATATATTATACACACGTCACACAAAACCCACACAAGCCACATGTGATATTTAGGTACCACATCGTGCTTATGTATCTAGAATAACACATCTCACATCTCACAACAGCACACACATAATGTACATGAACACAGGCATATAACATAAACACCAAATGTATACCACCATGTGCTACATAGACACACATGCCATATAGACAAGTTGCCCAAAGTACACATCACATATACTATATACACATATGTTCATGCCACAAGTAGGGACATAGAAAACAAATACAATATAAGCACATTCTGCCACCCACACCATATGTCATGTAGACCACCTACACCATATCCACTCACACCCGTGGTAGCACATATATCACACAGCATTTGCACAAACATGCCACACTCATACCATGCATCCTACACACCGTGTAGTTTCACTCAACTACAAAAGAGAGGAGGTATGCATGCACACAAATGGCCTATACCCAAGCAGCTTCTCCTCAAATCTCACCTCCTATGCACAGAGGGGAAGGCTCAACATATCTGAGTTCAAGGCAGGTCATTGATCCAATCTGATGGAGAAAGGGAAGAATGGGTAGGCAGTGAGAAACTTGGGGGCCCAGTGAGATGTTGTTATCCACACTGCTTATATCTACCCTGCTCACCGAATCTACTGCCTCATGAAACATCTTAGGTGAATCTTCCACAACATATATCGTATCTTCACTGTCTGCAATTTCACTCAACTACAAGAGAGAGGAGGTATCTTGAGACCCAAGCCAGGAGACAGAGGACAAAGGGGGTCTCCAGATGCGAGACACAACCACTTGTCCTCAAGTGATGGTGACTATGAAGTGTGAAGTTCTGAGGACAACTAATTCAACCATTAGGTGTGTTTCTGTTGTTTGTGTCTCCTGGGACAGATAGAGACCATCCTCTGGGAGGTCTAGGTGACGACCTTTGAAAACTTTCCCCAGGAGGCTTCAGAGGGCACCTGCTTACCTGGGCCAAGTTACCTGTTTTCTGTCATAGGAGTCTAAACCAATACAGTAAATATATGCCCCCAGGCTCCGAGATCTATCAGCCTAAGAGAAAGGAGGTATTGATTACATAGTCAAAATGCACAAAGTGCCTGGGAGGACAGGTCAGACTCACCTCCTTCTTAGACTCCCTCAGTACTTGTGGTGACAGTTCCCCCCAAATTACAGCGATGATCAAACTAGTTCTGTTAATGCCTGACAAAGAAGCAAAGAACAGCACGTTGGATGGGGCTGCAGGCCCAGTACTGTTCACAATAGGCAGACCTGGTGGTCCCCCCTCCTTGGCCTCCTGAGACAGGAGCCCAGACACAGTGCATCACCCCCTAACTAAAACCCCTGGAGAGTTAGGGCCCTGCCTATCAGGTGGCCGGGACTCCCAGTGTTCTTAAACTACAGAATCTGTGCCCTAAGGACATGCCATAAGTCCAGCCTGTCCCTGGATAGCAGGAGGAAAGGGCAGCCCTTATGCCAGTGAGGTTTGTGCCAACTCTAGGCATGTTCCCAGGACTGCCCTTCTGGCAATGGTAGGCACAGTGAGTCAGAATCACAAATCGGAGTGTCTTAGACAAAAGACTCCCAATTCCCTTAACATTTTTTCCTACATGGTCCAACCTATTCCAGACAAATGCCACAGACCTCCAGTCTGGAGGGTCATGGGTCCTTGCTTTGCATGGAAGTTGTGCTGGCTGATACATTAGCCCAGGAGGCAGGCCAAACAAAGGAAGAGGGAAAGCAGCCTAATAGCCTAGGAGGTAATTGAGCCCTGGCTTCCAGCACAGGCTTCCCAGTCTGCTCAGGGCCTGTGTTTTCTTCTTTCTATTTCTAAGCACATCTGTAGGCCAAGGACCAGTGAGAACAAAGCCAACACACGACCACACGCAGCTTCCTCCTGAGTGGGGTGCTCTGCTCAGAGGGACCGGCTGCGCAGATAGGGGAACACTGGCTTCAAGAGTCAGACTTGAGGAGATCCCAGATCTGCACAGACTCTGTAGCGAGCTCAGCTCTGTGGGTCCCACTCTGTTGAAGGGGCAGGCAGCTCACCCTTCCAGCTGATCATTTGGAGCTGTTCATTCGCCTGCCAGGAAATGGAGAAAGCGTGGTGACGATGGGCTGAGGTGGCCCCGGTGGAGTCTACACTGTGCCAGCACCCACACGTGGTTCTAGCCCTCCGAACCTTTTCCAGTCCTTTGTACAGCACTGTTGAGCCTTCTATCCTCAGCCTCTCAACTCTGGTGAGCTCATAGCGGATTTTCACTCTGCAGGTGAACAAGGGTGAGGTGAGGCACGCCCACAGTGCCAAGCCAGCTCCAAGCTCTTGCACAGATTAGTTCACTGTGCGGACTACGAGTGTGGGGCAGGCACCAGGTCCTGTTACTCCCATTCTGTCCTGAATCTCTCTCTGGCCCATTAGCACTGAGGACGTTCAGAAGGTCCCGTAGGATGGTCTGGTTTTCTCTGAGGTCATTATTACCTCTGAGCATTCAGACTTTGGGTACCCTGATAGAGACCCTGCTTGTACCACTCTCGAGACCCTGGGGATGTATGTCTGAGCCACAGGGGCACCACATTCCTAATGGGAACCTAATGCCACAGCCACTCTCCTTTTCTCCAGTGGATGGGACTGATGAGGACCGTGCCACTCTGCTGAACCACTGCCTGGCTCCTATCTCATGGCCTCAGAGACCTGGCTTGCCTTTCTTCCTTCTGTTCTACTGAAGACAGCACCCAATCTGCTTAGACCTGGGCCTTGCTGCAGACTCCACGTCCAGAAGACCTGAAGTTTGGGAGTCAGACCTAAGGGCTGCCCGTGAGGCTTGTGCTCTTAAGGCTGGACAAGAACATGACCTGGTGAGTGCTATTAGAGCAGACAGGATACCCTGGGGTAGGCTGGGCTTTCTCCTTGTGACTGTTCTAGGACAGGAAGGATATGCATGTGGGATTTAGGATAATCCAATATGACAAGGATGAGCAGGCTCAGCAAGTGACCTAGAGTGAACTTTGAGTAGCTTTCTGTTGGGACAGTGAGACCCTGCTATGGACTAAGCTTCAAGGGTCCCATGCCTGACCCAGCTAAACCCTGCCTAGAAGCTGAGGACAGCATGCCCACAATCCTCAATGAGGGCCTAACCAGGGCTTGCCCACCCCACCTCAGCCCTTCTCCTCTGTCCAGCCCAGCCCCTTCTCTCTTATGTCCGGCCTAGCTCCATTCCCCTAGTCCAGCCCTCTATCCTCTGCCTAGGTCAACTGCCTCCTTTCTGCTCAGGTTAACCTTTTACTCTCTTTTACTTTTACTGCTGGCCCTCTGAGTTCCCTGCAAGTCTCCTTACCATAGATGTCCTCTCTGCTACCTCAGACTCAGTCAGGTCTCTCCAAATGCAAGCCACAGGCAAATCCACCAGGCCTTCCTTGGACCCTGAGGAGAGCCCTTCCCTGCTCCTTCTGGAATGCTATCTCTGTTAGTCTGGGGCTTGTCCCACTTTTCTCCTTGCTTCTAGCTTTCCGCTAGGGCCCTACACAGAGGGTCCCCACAACACCACACACCTCCAGTCCTAAATATTATTGTCTCCTCTGCCCTCACCCCTCGTTCTGAAGGAATCCCAGACTGGGCATCCAAAATTCTTCATTTCAGACAGACAGAGGTCTCTAATTTTTAGCCTCTGGGACTGTGGGCACAGAAGGGCCACCCTCCCCAGTGGCTGCCTGTCCCTCATACCTCCCTGTAACACCAGGCTCTGGGGATTCACAGTCCCATGCTGAGGTTTCTCTTCCTATAGTCAAGGGGGTACTAGATGCTCTCCCCACACCCCAGCACTGTCCTTTGGTTCCCATGTATCTCTCTGCTTACCCTACTGGTCCAGGTAGACAGTGAGCGGCTCGGAACAGGACACATACAGGCAAAACTTGGAGGGGACACATATATCTGCCCTGACAGCTCCCTAGATTCTATGTTTTTTCACAGCCAGGGCCAAGGGAAGATTCTGGAGTGATGGAGGGAACGTGGAGAATTCCTGAAGTTGCAGGGTCTGTGGGTACTAGTGAAGCAGGGACTTAGGGGGACTGCTGATCTGAGGCTGGAAGGCAATGTGGGTACTGGCCAGCCACATGGGGGGACACTAGGGCTTCCACTGGGGACAATGGAAGCCCCACGAGGGTCTTCCAGGAGCTGGAAACTCCTTGTCCAGCCCACCAGGCAAGCCTTGGAGTTCAGATAGTCCCTACCTGTCTGAGGTGAGATACATTTGGACTGTGCCTCGGTAGTCATAGAGAATGAAGGACATCCGCAGTTTGGGGCTGAGGACAAAATACAGCCTGTGAGAAGCTGATGTAACAGGTCAGTAGCCTTACAGGAAGCAACCAGGGAGGGGGCAAATGACAGATCTCTGCTCCCACCCCATCTCTTCTGTGCTGGGGACGTTCCACAGGTGGGGAGTTCAGGCAAATTTGGTGAAGGATTCGGAAGCCTGTGGAGATGTAGGGCTCCTGGTAAGAAAGGACGCTAAGATGGCCCCCTGCTCCCCTCCTGTGCTCCAAACCCAGCACACAGAGACACACATACACATACAAACATGTGCACACATAGACACATACATAAGTGAAATTCTAGTTTCTGTTCTTTGCTGTGACAGAAAATCCTGACCAAAGTCAACTCGGGGGGTTGGGGGAGGAAAGGGCATCTTTAGCTTACACTTCCAGGTTATAGGTCACAATATCAGGGAAATCACGGTGACAGGAGCTTGAGACAGCTGCTCAAATTACATCCACAGTCAAGAGCAGAGAGAAACAAACACACCCATGCTTGTCTGCTTCACTTAGACTCTAGAGTTCACGGCACTAAGAGCTGGGTCCTCCAACACCTTCAATTAGTGATCAAGGCAAGGCCCCAAAGATGTGAGCACAGGTCAGTCTGATAATTCCTCAGATTCCCTTCCCAAACCCACAGAGACAGCTGACCCGAGCTCCTGGGAGCCCATGGGCTCTGGACTGACAGCTGGGGAACCTGTACGGGACCAAACTAGGCCCTCTGAATGTGGGTGACAGTTGTGTGGCTTGGGCAGTTTGTGGGGCCCCTGGCAGTGGGACCGGGATCTATCCCTAGTGCATGAATTGGCTTTTTGGAGTCCATTCCCTATGGAGGGATACCATGCTCAGCCTCCATGCAGCGGGGGAGGGCTTGGTCCTGCCTCAATTTGATGTGCTAGACTTTGTTGACTCTCCATGGGAGACCTTACCCTCTCTGACGAGTGGATGGGAGGTGGAGTTGGGGGAAGGTTGCAGGGGAGCGGGAGGAGGGGAGGGAGGGGAACTGTGGTTGGTATGTAAAATGGAAAAAAAAATTTAAATAAAAAAAGAGAGATTCTCTTCGCAGGTGATGCTAGCTGGTGGGAGCTGACCTCTGACACTATCAGCACACACGCTGAACAGCTGAATGACAATGATATCCCTCCAAGGGACCTCCTTCCCACCTGGCCCTTCTGTCTTGTCTTCACTTGTCCAGTCCACCTTTTCTCACCCTTGCTCCCCATTTCTGAGGCAGGATTAGCCAGTTCTGAGAGGTCCACAGGACCCTTCTGCTCTGCCCCCTGGCTTGCCTAGCAGACTAGCTTTGACCTGTGCTCCCTCCACAGAGGATTCCCATGCCCCCCAAACCTCATCTGCCTGCCAGTGGGCCCCTCCTGACACAAGTCTACAGGGTGCAGGCATACTTCAAGTATTTCTCCACCATATCTTCCCAGGACGTGAACAAGTCAGCCCATTCTTTCACAGCACGGGACCTGCAAAGAAGTGAGATGCAAGTCAGCAGAGCAAAGTGCATCATGGGAGAAGGAATGCTTTCTGCCTTGCCTTCTTCCGGCAGACTTCTAGAAGAGCCACTCCCTCCTGCTACATGCTGACCACAGCCACCGTCTTAGGAGGCTCCCACATGCCCCCAGGTAGAGATCCTTTCTGCAGGCCTGTGTCACCCCTTTCTTAGGACACTTCAAATTCCTCTCACCCCTCTAAATTTCCCAGCACTCAAAGGACAGGTGAAGACAATTTCTCCAGAAGGCTGAGTGAGCCTTAGCCATGGAAAATGAGTGCTTGAGACTAGTTTTAAAAAATTAGTATTTTCTAAAAGCAAATGTGCAAAATAATGGGTTTCTTTACAACATCTTCATCCTCATACATCATTCTACTTTTCTCATATTGCCCCCCACCAAATTCCCCCTCTCCCTTTGGTCTTCCTTTTCTCCCTCCTTCTTTTTCTCCTCCTTCTCCTTAGAAGTCTCCCTTTGATATCATCATCATCATCTTTAACAACAACAACAACAACAACAACACACACACACACACACACACACAGGTTCCCCACATGTTGAAGTTGCTTAGCATCCAAGCTTTCTTAGCAGCCTGAAGAACCTAACCATCCTGGATGGGAAGGCTGCTTCATTCAGGCACCTCCAGGTGAGAGAGGGCACAGGCCTGGTCACTGCTAGCTTGGCATCACAGTTCCCAATTGGTAACATAAGCACAGGCCTTTCCAGATCTGCCTGCTAGACCTCTTCACAGCCTTCTGTTTAATAGAATATTAACACTCTGAAGAGATGAGGAAACCCATTCCAAATATGGGGCAGTAGTATGAGGGTCTAGGGCTGATTCATATATCATGGTCCTAGAGATGGTATGAGGTGAACTGACACTGGGCCTGTGGCTCTTTTCTGGCACTGTGTTAGATCAGACCTTTTATGCTATATGAATCAGAGGCATCTAGCATCATGCTCTATTTCTCTTTCTGGTGATCATGAATGTGACCTTCCAGAAAGGGATGCTCATATATGTGATTGTCACACTCCATAAGCAACCTCATCCTCTCTACTGTCTCTGTCAGGCTGTGTCTCAAACTTGGTGCTAGATGATTCGACACTAGCAGCATCATTATTCATGGTACACATGTGTACTAGGCACATGTGCATCATGCTTTCCATCTTGGTCAATCTCATGATATCAGCTAATTCTTTTTCAATAGCAGAAAAAAGTGAAGTTCCAAAAAAAGCAGCTTTTATTTATTTATTTTTTGAGAATATTCATAGCCAGCATGGATCTGAACTCAGATTTCTCCAAACCCCACACACTGTTCATGCACTTGACTGACAACCGCTGGGTAGCTAAGCCCTAGACTGGATACTCATCCACAATACTCACTTTCCTAGCTCTCAGGCTGATGTGTAAGATAGCTCTTTTACCAATGAATGGAGACACTGCTTTCATTCTCATTATTCTTTTGCCGTCTCCCCCACTCCCACCAAGTGAGTATTTTCCCATAAAGGCTCCTGGGGAGCCAGAGTCTCCACCTCATTCATATACACTGGGGGAGTTTTCAGCTCAAGAGGCTATTGAGGGAGGATCTAGATTCTAGAACACAAGAAAAGACAAGGTTCAAAATGAATGGAAAGGGCCTCAGGGTGGACAGGTGTCTCAGAAGCAGGCAGTATGGAGCAGAGCTTGACCTTTTATCACACACCACCACATTCATATGTGAGAACAGTGATCAATAGACACCTGAGTGTGTGTCCAGTGTCAACATTTGAGATTAAAACATCAGAATAATGTTGTCATGTTGGAAGGGTGGTAGGAAGTGGGACAGAATAATACAGAGGAGTAGAAATTAAGGAAACAAAATTCTGGTTTGCCTTTAATAGAAGTTGACAAAGCGTGCATAAACCACACATCAGGAGAAGGTTGTCAGGAGATGCCTGGTACCAGAAATGAATGCATATGTTACCATTTCAAAACATAGGGAAGGGAGCAGAGTGAGGATATACTGGACCAAAGCAAGACTAAAAATCAGCTGGGTAAACTCCAAACTCCAAACTCTGCATCTCCATATGTGGTATCAAAAACATTCTTCAGTTCTCCAAATCTTTTCAGCTTTGTTGATTGCAACATACTTCTTTCTCTTGGGCTTGTTCAATTTTCTGTTAGCAGCTTTCCTTGGCAGGTATCCCATGGCTCTGGTATCTCCAACATTTTGGGGTCTCCAAGACAATCCAGGCTTCACGAAATGGCCTCTCTAGGCCTCCGCACAGGGACACCCTGGCACATGCCTGGCCTCTGCAGCTTTCCTTAGTAACAGAGGAAGATGCCATAACCCCTTTCTTCTATCCTTGACTGTAATCCGGAACCACATGGCTGAAGCTGCCAAGTTCTGCTGCTTGCTGGGGCTGGAACACGGCTCCCTTGTTCATCTTTACCAGCTTTCGTTGTTTTTTTATTTTATTTTATTTTATTTATTTATTTATTTATTTATTTATTTATTTATTTTATGGTTTCCTTCACTGCCTAAGCTTGGCTGTCCTGAAGCTGAATCTGTAGACCAAACTGGCCTCAAACTCAGAGATCCTCCTGCCTCTGCTTCTAAGTGCTGGGATTAAAGGTGTAGACTACCATACCCAGCTCTAAGCTTTTCTTTAATCCCTTTTCACAAGTTGTAAACTTAGCTGGGTAGGATCTTGCCCTAAGGTCATCACTCCCTTTATTCCATTTCTTTATCTGTTTACCACCTTGAACACAGGACTTAGCTCCATTCCACTTCCTAGAGCTCCATTTTCCTCAAATTATACATTGTGTATTTTTCCTTTCTCAGTTTGCATCTTTTCATTATAAATCTTCATTAGAGTTAACACTAATAACCACACAACAGAGTCTATACTAGGCTGTTTTGAGATTTCCTCTGGCAACAGAATTAATCCAAAACTCTTCACTTTAGCCTCAGTCAGACTTCTCAGACAAGGGCAAAAAGCAGCCACATTCTTTACCAAAATATCACAAGAAAGATCTATATGCAACATACTAAAATTCTTCTCTAAAACCTCTTGAGCCAGGCCCCCAGTTCATTAAATCACACTCAGTACCACTGTCTTCCATGCTCCTACTAGTATGCCTCATTACGCAGCACTTAAAGCACTTAACTACTTTTTCTAATCCATAGTCCCACAGTCTATATTCCTTCAAACAAAATCATGGTCAGATCTATTACAGCAATACTCCAGTCCCTGGTACCAACTTCTGTTTTAGAGTTTCTATTGCTGTGAAGAGATACCATGACCACAGCAACTCTTATAAAGGAAAGCATTTAATTGGGTGGCTTACAGTTTCAGAGGTTTGATTCATTAGCATCATGGCAGGACATGGTGGCATGCAGGCAGATATGGTGCTGGAGAAGGAGCTAAGAGTAAAGAAGGAGCTACATCTTGATCAGCAGGCAACAGGAAGTGATCTGAGACACTGGGTGCAGACTGAGCATATATGAGACCTCAAAGCCCACCTCCACAGTGACAGACTTCCTCCAACAAGGCCACACCTGCTCCATCAAGGCCATACCTCCTAATAGTGTTATTTCCTTTGGGGCCATTTTCTTTTAAACCACCACACCAAGCATGGAATTCTCAAAAAGAAAGAAAAATAATTTTAAAAATTTGGACAAGTGGTGATGGTGGGGGGGCACATGTGCAGTTAACAAATGGAGTTTACACCACAGAGAACTAGAAAATGAAAGGAAAAATAAGTGCGATGCTCTCAGAGGAAATAAATAAAAACAACTATAGCAGAGTCAAATAAAATTGAGAATAGAAAAATTGAGAGTTGTGAATGATTCATGACATAATTCTTTGACAAGATGATCAAAATCAACAAACGTTTATCTTGGATGATCAGGATTGAAAAAAGCATGACTCGCGTGACTAAAATCATCAAATGGAGGTAAAATACGATTGCAAATCGATCAGGAGTAAGAGAAGGAGAGTATCAACACTCAGACAACAGGAATAACCTAAATCCCAGATGGAACAGGATGATTGCTAAAAACACACAGTCTACCCACACTGAATGCTGAAGAGAGAATATGAACAGATTTGGAAGTGGTAAGAAGACAAAATCGGTATTGAAAACCTCTCACCAAAGCAAAGCCTGAGACCTATGGCTCTGTGTGTGTGTGTGTGTGTGTGTGTGTGTGTGTGTGTGTGTGTGTGTGCATGCATGCGCATGTATTTGTGTAAAACATATGCTTTGTTTCTAGAAAAACAATAAAAACCAAACCCAAAAGTCATGTCACGCACAGACTGGGGAGTTGGACGACACAAGTTAGATGTTTACGGAGTGTTTTGTGCACGCTCTGTAACTTTTGTTAGACCCCTCACCTTCTCTGCCTAGTCAGGGTCATGTAAGACAGACACTCCATATGTAGTGCCTGGATAAAGCAGAACTCAGAGGCCCAGCATGTAGGGAGTGATCATGGAAGTCACAGGTGGAGGGAGCTACTGGAAGGAGTTATCCCCGGCTAGACAGCACCATGAAGAAGCAAAGCACCACAGAAACTTCAGACGTCATCAGAGGGATGACGATCTCTGCAAAGGAATATCATTTTACATTGAAAGCCTGGCAACCCCACCCTCCCACCATTGCACTGACTCTGTTCAGGCTGTGAGAGCTCCAGGGGGCCCCTGTGCCACAAGGGAAAGAGTTTGTAGAGACCTGCTGCCACTGTGGGAGGCCATGAGTGACAGATGAGAGGGTGACAGGACTCAGCACCAGCTCGCTTCAAACTCAGCCTTCTGCCTAGATTATAAACCACTGCTTGAGAGTGGTTCATAATCGGTTCTAAGTCAAGGAAGCAAAATAAACTAAATAAGCCCCGCCCCGCCCCCCGCCCCCCCCCCCCCGTGGGAAACAAAGCCTCTGCTTTTGTTTGCCCAGCCTGGGAGTGTTGGTTAGGCTCCAAGCACCAGAGACTAGGAATTCTCCTAATTGTGCTCCCTTCTGCGTCCCCAGGCTGCAGAATTCCTGTGCCCATTCATTCCAAGTGACACTAAATTCCACAATCCGGTAGACAGCTACCCCTGTAGCTCAAGGAAGAACAGAACCGGGCATGCCTTTCAGCTCCCAAACTCCTACAAGTCAGCTGAGGCCATCATTCCTGTGTACAAGCCCCCTCAACTCTCTCTCTATTCCCACTCATTTTCTGGCACAGGTTTCACCCCTGTGGTAGGCATCTTTCCCACTGACTTGTGTCCCGGTTCACCAGGAGAAGCCTGTCTGCACTGGCTCTGCCCTCCCTACGGCCCGGTGCATGCCTGCACATAGATATATCCTCTAGACGAAGTGTGGGGGCGGGAGCTTCCTTGCAGGATGTTGGGACAGTCAGTCTTGTTAACCCGGTGATACCCTAGTCGACTAAGAATGTGGAATAAAGGACAGCTCTTCTCACACAGGGAAGTCAGACTCAGGGGTGACAGACCTTGGGCTTATGTGACAAGAAAGGTCAAGGTTGCATCTCCCCCAGTCAGCTATGAAGCTTCCAAGGAAAGTGTGAAGGGTGCTTCGAAGGCTAAAGGCACCTGGAGGGAGCTGACAGGTGCCCTGAGAGGAACCAAAGGAAGACCCTTCCTCTTTTTCCACAGGAAGCGGTGGTCTTTTCTCAAGCTGCTGCCCAACCATCTGTCCCGAAGTCAACAAGGGGAGGGCTGGCACCCTCAGATGCTGAAGCCTCTTCACCAGGAGGAACTTGCCCAAAGGATGCTGGCTTCAGAGGGAAACAGCAGGCAGAGGAAAGCCAGGCCAGAGGAGGAGGTGTCAAGCAGAGGATCAGGGAGCCTCTGCCTCCACACAACTGAGTCCTAAGAGCAAAGGCTCCAAGTCCCTCACAGAGCCAGGACAGGACCTTGTCTCTTGTGCATGGCTGCCACAGATGCAAAGTCTTGACAGAGAGAAGCCTGGGTGAGAACTATGGGCTACACAGGGGTTGGGGTTGGAGGATCCATCTGCACTGTTGAGGGCAGACGGTAGAGGACAGGGAACACAGACCTAGGGAAGCCTCGTGCCCTGGGCCCCACCCACCCCACCTTAGCCTTTTCTCTTCCTTTTTAGACGGTCTAAAGCAGATTCAGCCTCTTCTCACTTAGACTCGCTGGTGCTCCGGCGAAGGGAAGGAAGGAAGCTGGAGCCTCTGATTCTGGAGCTCAGTGACTCCCATGTGCTTTATCCAGCAGCTCACCCTACCCAAAGGAGGCAGGGAAAGTGGCGCCCAAGAAGGCAGGTCCCGGCTACGGAGTCTTAGCTGGCTTTCCATTGCTGTGGCAAATACCATACCCACAAGCCTCTTGGGAGAAGAAAGGGTTTATTCCATCTTGGAGCTTACAGTCCATCACGAAGGGAAGTCAGGAGAGGAACTCATCAGGAACCTCAAGGCAGACACTGAGTTAGAGACCATGGGGAATACTGCTTGCTGGCTTGCTCAGTCTGTTTTCTTATACAATCCAGGACCACCTGTCTAGATGTGGCACTTCGCATAGTGGGTTGGACCCTCCCACATCAATCATTAATCAAGAAAATGCATCACAGGCTCACCCACAGGCCATCTGATGGAGGCATCTTCTCAGTTAAAGTGCCCCTTTTCCCAAATGACTTTATTTTGTGACAAGTTGACCAAACCCAACCGGCACGGCAGCAGTGAGCACCTCTTCTCCTCAGTGTACCGGAGCTGCCCTGCTCTGAACCTGGTTCTGCCAGCAGGCAGCCATCAGCTCCACCTCGCCCCTGTCCACCAACTTTTCTTCTCTGTCCACTTCAGGCTTGTGGGAGTTGCCCTGGTTTCTATCTCCCTGCTCCTTAGGTTACACCTAGCCACCACAGGACTTGCAATCTGCATCCTCCCAGCCACTCCACTGCAGCCCCAGATCCACCCTTCACCCTTCCAGGCAGACAAAGTGCTCTTTAGGAAACACCTGTTGGAGCCACCCTCCTTGGATAAAAACCTTTTCCTTAGCGACACCCACTTAGATCTGCCCGTCCTCCTCATCTTCCTTCCTCACACCTTCTCCTTATACTGTGATCCTTAAACTGCAATCATTAGAAGTTTGAACCCCAGACTCTTTGTCCAGGTGGCTCCCTCCCCTGGTCCTCAAAAGCTACTTGAACTAGAAAGCAGTGCACACTCATTTTCTTCAAATTCAACAAAGAAACCAATGAAAATGATGAGTGAAAAGCTGGACAAAATTGTTTCCCCTCTCCAGGCATAAAGGAAATCAGAGAGATCCAATTCTTTGGTCTTTGTTTTTTTTTTTTTTTTTTTTTTTTTTTTTTTTTTTGAGACAGAGTTTCTCTGTGTGACATTCCTGACTGTCCTGGAACTAGCTCTGTAGGCCAGGCTGGCCTTGAACTCATAGAGATCCGCCTGCCTCTGCTTCCTGAGTGCTGGGATTAAAGGCATGCGCCACCACCGCCCAGCTAACTCTCTGGTCTCACTCACAGACTTCTCCTGCTTCTCTCCTGGCAGAAGCTATCATACTGCAGGCCTGGTTCTGCCAGGGGATAGAAGCACATGGAGACCATCTAGGCAGGACAGCAAGGGCTACTCACTTGTCAAAGACGAAGTAAACATCAAAGTCACCATCACAATACTGCATAACATCTTCCTCATCGTCCTCCACTTCCTCCTCAGTCTGCCTGGGCTTCCATTCTTCATCTGTATGGAACCTAGCAGGGTCCTCATCATAGGGTTTTTGGTCAGACTGAGAGTACAGGAAACTCTGGACCGCAACAAGTGGCGGAGGCGACAGTAGCAACCACAGCAGGTGCACCGAGAGGGACACCTGGGGACTATAGTCTTGCATTTTCTTGGCCGTGAGTCTCCTAGAAATGGGGACTCTGTGCCAAAGTCTATGCAGGCTGAGTTCTAGCTACCTCTGACTTCTTTCTGTGCTGGCTCTGCCTGCACTTAGGGACAATAGCCCTTGTGTCCTCTCACTAATGCTCACTGCTGCTCTCCACTTGGTGGCCTCAGAGCATAGGGACCAGGGTCATAGCTTCTCTGGGGCATCCTGCCTCTCACTGCCTGTACAACCCTTCCCCCAACCCTGGGGTTGTGATGGACAGGGAGGTTGACATGGTGACTTTGTGACCTGCCCCTTTGCTCAATGCCTTCATGTAGACAGTGCCAAGAGACAGTCATAGGACCCTTGCAGAGGTTTCAGATGAGGCCTTCTTGTCCCTCATCACAGCTCCTCACAGAGGTCCTTAGGGGCCACCTCAAGGAGCCCAGGCGTTTTCTTCACTAAGAAAGTAGCAGAGAGAGTGAGGTTACCAGGTCACTGAGGGGGAGGAGGCTAAAGGGCCAGGAAGCCTGTGTGTGGAAAGTGTGAGGCCAATTTTGTGTCCTCAAGTAAGCCAGGCAATAGCAGGGTCTAGAAAGGGATGGAGATCGTGTTGTTGCTGCTAGCATCCTCTGTGAATGGAAGTAGTCCAGTCATCCACTGTCATGTGACAAGCTGCCCGATCTTGGTGACTTAACACAGAACCATTGTATTGTGCTCACAGATTCCATGGATCAGTGTGGGGTGAGAGGGTACTTGTGACAGGGCTCCTGGGAAGACTTCAGCACCTGAGCCAGGACTTGTGTGGTGGAGACTGAAAGTATCTGGAAGCTTCTTCACTGCTGCCTGTGGTATCTGGTTGAGAGGACTCCAAAGGCTCATCTGCGACTGTTCACAGAACCCTTGTATCTCTAGCTATTGATGACTTGGGCCTCCTCACAGTGTGGTAGCACCAAGAAGAGTAGACTTTCCTGATGGAGGCTCAGAGCTTCGAGAGTATCTACAGGGAGCAAGGTCAAAATGTGGAGCCCTTTATGACATCACCTGTATCTGCAAGTCAGAGCTCCTGCATCAGAGGTTTAGAAACAGGGACACAGCCCCCAGCTCCCAGAGAATTGTGGGGGGCTTGGCCCACGACTCTCCCACTGCATCACACCATTTGCAGTGGCAGAAAAGATGTGTTAAGGGGAGACACATGCACTTAAAAAAGGGTTCAGAGCCTTCCAACCAAGGGCAAACAAGCTTAGAATTACCCTGATCAATTTTTTTCTTTATGCACAAAATCAAATCTGATAAAATTATTCTTAATAAATTTAAAATAGATCTTTTAATTCGTATAATGTACAAATGCCTTGCAGCACACTGCATTGGTTTGGTGGGCTTTTGTTTGTTTTGTTCCAGGAATTACTTGAAATGATAGGATATCTTGAATATTTGGTATTTTAGAAATCACGAAATTTCATCAGCACATTATTCTCTTGACTCACAAATGAGAAATGCAGCAGGGTTCAAGCAGGAGATGATTTTAGCCCAGGTGCCACTGAAGAAGCCTCCAGGCAATTCTGAGGCCTGCCTCTCAAGTCTTCCCAAGGAGCCTCATCTGAAATATACTCTATCCTTCCCAAGGGTCCCACCCTGCAAATATAGTAAAATGGTTGTTAAGTTCCCACGGTTGGGCAGCTTGTCACACGGCTGTGGACTGCCCTGTTCACCAAAGATTGCGGCAGGAGCATATCACCAGCACCTGGCTGACTTAGAGACCCACAAACAGCTTTCCATTTCCCACCTGGACTTCCTCATTAATGATGACCCATGATCCTGGCCACTTGGAAACACTGTCTCAGTTAACAAAATGTCTGGATTCCTTGGCTAGGTAAAGGACAAGGAGGCTTTATCTGACACCAAAGGTCCTGTGACTGTCACTTGGTACTGTCAGCATGCAGGACATAGAGCAGAGGGGCAGGTCACAAAGTCACCATGTCAACCTTCCTGTCCATCATAACCCTAGAGTATTGGGGGAAGGGCTATGCAGGCAGTAAGAGGCAGAATACCCCCAGAGCAGCTATGTCCCTGGTCCCTATGGTCTGAGGCCACCACGTGGAGAACAGCAGTGAACATTAGTGAGAGGACATAAGGGCTATTGTCCCTAAGTACAGGCAGAGGCAGCAGAGAAGGAAGTCAGAGGTAGCCTGTCATCCGCCTATCTAGGACCTTACAAAGATCACCATGAAAACATTGGGATGCCCTCTAGTACCTCACTCTGTGCTCTTCCTGCTGATGTTACTTCCATCACTGCTCAGCACAGGGAACTTCCTGTACCAGTACCATGATTGGGAAAACTACCCTGGACTGGACTTGGGCTCAAGAAATTTCCGCCACCCCACAGCCCAGAGCCTAAAGTACATGTGGCGTCAAAAGACTTCGAAGCCGCAACCATGCCAGGCCACCCCTGACATCTACTTTGTCCTGGAAAAGTGAGTGGCTTTTCCTTACAGGGGACCCTGAAGGCCCAGCCTCGCGTCATGGTGGTCACAACCCAGCTTCTGTAACTGACTTATTTCCTGAAGATAGGGAGGCCCCCACAGTACTTCCTGGTGGCTCTGTCCTTAGCATCTTACCCCATCTGGGTTTTCACTGTCCTCCAGCCCACTGGCTGTTAGGAGCTGACTTCTCAGCCACATGGGCAGCCCACTCAGGGGCTCTGCAGAGATAGATGCTGCCACCAAGTGGCCTTGGCTTAGCTATCCTAAGCAGTCAGCTTTCTCCTACACAAAGAGCCAGAGATAGCCCTTGTGCTGTTTGCCTCAGTGTGGCTCTGGGTAGGCTGGGCTAGCCCTTAGGCCCCTCTTGGCTGTCAGGGGAAGGAAGGGGTTGTGGGCCTGGGCTGGGAGCGCTAGCCTGTGTTCTCTGAACTTCCTGGTAGGCTAGGGCTGGACTTTCTGCCCATTCAACCAGAGCAGGGTTAGGAAAGCCCTGTCTGGACTCTCTTGAATGCTTGCATCTTCAAACATCCTGGGCTGCAGAGGAGTTTGGGACTTCTATTTTGGAGTGCACTTTTGGGTTGGCAAGGTGACCAAGTCGTTTGGTGGTGGCAAGACCAGGGTTCCTGGGCTCTGGTGACAAGACTGGGCTCTGCCCATCATTTCTGGCTTGGATCTTCTCATTTCTCTTATTCACCTTGAACATTGGTGGGCAAGGCGACATGGGTCTAGCCCCTTGTTTCTAAGCGAGGCCAGCCACTTATGGAACCTCCCTAGCCACTCAAAAAGGAGGCCTTTTTCTCTCTACAGCCCAGGGACCCTGAAAACAATGGGCACAGCTCGTCCCTTTGACAGTTAGCACTGCTGAGGTTGGTATTTTCCCGTGGGCGTCAGGGCCAGATGAGGATGTGCCCTATGGGGATGTGGGTTGACAGCCTGTCTGTGCCAGTCCTTCTGTAGAGGGGTCCTCTCAGCTGCCCTCCTGTTGTATTTGTCCCACCTACTTCCCTAGGGCCCCACTGTGGGATATAAAAGGGAATGGACCCTTCTCTACGGTGGATGGAAAGGGCTCTGGGCACAGATGGGGTGTGTGAAATATCATTAATTATGCAGCCTGTTAATGTGCCGTGTTCGCTTGCATAGCCTACTGGTTTCCAAGTGAATGAGGGTAAATTTAATGCCCAACACTATAGAATGAGTATCACAGCTCAAGGCCCCTGTCAAATTCTCCACTTTGGATCCACTCCCTCGAGGCAGTTATGTGCACGTCTAGATTTTTCCTCCTGGTATTATGGCCTTGTTTGTACTAACAAGATTGTGCTGAGTACCTTCCATTTCTGTTTGAGGTTTATAAATCCACCATCGACTGATAACTAAAGTGCATTTGGCTTTTTCATAGCTTGGTTTTCATGGAAGATTCTGTCATCTCCTTTCCCTCCATCATGTTTATAGGACTATGATGTTTAGGTCTCAGATTTTAGCACGACAACACCCTTAGCTGCCAGGTGATCACTGTTTCATTTAAGGATCAGCATTCATACACAAATGGGTGAATGTTCTGGAAGTTCTAGGCCCCTGAATGTCATACGGTCTTTCTTCCTATTGTCCTTGAAACTTCAATTTGTCTTGAGTTCTGGAATCCAGATCCTCTTTCAATATAATCTCTAATTGAAAACTTAATTATCATTTAAACTACAATTTAACTTAAACTAAACTATAATTAAAAAACTCAAACTTAAACTATAATTTCAAATTGAAAACTTCCAGAGTTTGTGAGCAGGGCAGATATTCTGGGTCCTTGTGAGCCTTTGTGGGAAGATACTCATCACAAAGGGCCATAACCAGGAAGCCATGTCACCTCTTGTTAGGGAAAAGGACCTGTCTTGCACATTAGTCTGGGAGCTTACCAGAGCAAAGTCTGCATTGTGTTTAGTTTTTAGAGTCAAAGCTTAGTTATTCACAACTGGGACGAGGTATACCAGAAGCAATGAGCAGTGTGTGGGATTTTAGAGAGAGTTCTAGATTCACCTGTAGCTGGTTAGAATACTGTAAAAACTGGCTCTACCTTTCAGAGCTTTGTGTTTTCTCTGTTGTGGAGATTAGCTGATATCATGGGATGTATCTGTAGGTGCATGGGTGCTGTAAGAATGATAGTCTTGCCAGTGTTAGGCTCATCTAACGGTGAGTTTGCCCATCATCTTTACTCAGAGTTCAGCTGGGCAAAGGCAGCAGGAGAGTGTAAAGCAGGAGGCTGCTCTTTGGTGTGGAACTATGATAGTTAATATTAGGAAACAGAGGCAAGAAGATTAAGAGTTTGAGGTCATTCTACATAACAAGTTTGAGGAGAGCCTAGGATGCATGAGACTCTGTTTTGTTTTGTTTTAGTAAAGGACTAATTTGTTTGGTGGAAGAAATTTCAAGACAGGTTAGCATGTGGGCTGTGTCATGGTTATTGCTCACTGCTCATATCTAGGTCTCCAGAGAGAGACAGAAAAACAAACCAGCCAGCTATATATGTACATGTATATGTATATGTATATGTATATGTATATGTATATGTATATGTATATGTATATGTATATGTATATGTATATGTATAAAATGTAGCCTGTGGGGAAAGGAGAACATCTAAGTCACAGACAAAGTGGGTGCTGTGAAAGCAGTTGGAATTGTTTTAAAGACCAGCATCTTAAAAAAAAAAAAAACCTTCTCTGTACTGCAACAATAGGAAAAGCGCCCCAGGGACAAAATGCTTCCCAGCAAAGACTGTCTTCTGAGACATACAAATTCATCAGAAGCGGGAAGTCTATACTGAGAATCCCACTGCAGTAGTTCCTTGCTGGAAAACAACCCCTAGTAAAGTGTTTCTCTGGGATCAGTACACAGACAGATGGAACTGTGGTCTAGAGCAGCAAGGCTTTATCACAAGCTAGCAACATAACATGGCAGCATCATCCATGTAGAACAGGTCTGTAGGCACAAAAGATGCAAGATTTCGGTGGTCATGGGCCACGATGCTGTAGTTCTAGGAGGCCATTGAGTCCAGATAATATGTGGCTGGATCAGAGTAGGTGAAGCTGAGGAGGTGGAATCTAAGTTTCAATGAAGACCCAAGGGGCGTCTGCTGAGAAGAACTGCAGGCATGGATTAGACCTGGAAGAGAAGCCATGTGTGTTGAAGGTAGCAGAGCTAGTGGGTCAGGGCTGCCCAAGAGATATGATATCAAGACCCCAGATGCTGGACATGATGTTTGCCCGGCTTGGTTTAGCTTTGCTTTAGTCTGATCTTCCCTTGCTATGTCTCCATTTCTTCTTTTTGGAGTAGAAGATCTTACTCTGTGCTAGTGTATGTTAGAAACACGTGGTTTGCTCTTGGATGTTATTGGAACTCACTGCTTGAGACTCTGAAAAGATTATGCACCTGTACTTTTGAGCAGTGTTGGGACTGTTAAAAGACTGCAGGGACTTTTGAAAGTAGACTGAGTGCATTTTGTCTTCTGAGACAGCCATGAGCTGACAAGGAAAGGGACTTTTGTTGGTTTTGGTGTCAAGTTGACAGTGGGTGGACATGTGGTGGTTAACATTATCAACTTGACAGGATCTGGGGTTGCTGAGGAGACACATTTCTGGACATATATATGACAGAGTTTCTGTTTTGGGTTACCCGAAGTGGGAAGACCTGTGGTAAATGTGAGCAACACGGTTCCATGGGCTGGAGTCTCAGGCTGAACATTCTTTTTCTTCCTCTTCTTCTTTTCCTCTTCTTCTTTTCCTCCTCTTCTTCTTCCTCTTCTTCCTGCTCTTCCTCTTCTTTCTTTTCCTCCTCTTCCTCTTCTTCCTCCTCTTCATCTTTTCCTCCTCTTCCTCCTCCTCCTCCTCCTCCTCCTCCTCCTCCTTCTTCTTCTTCCTTCCTCCTCCTCCTCCTCCTCCTCCTTCTTCTTCCTTCTTCCTTCTTCCTTCTTCCTTCTTCTTCTTCTTCTTCTTCTTCTTCTTCTTCTTCTTCTTCTTCTTCTTCTTCTTCTTCTTCCTTCTTCCTTCCTCCTCCTTCTCCTCCTCCTCCTCCTTCTTTGGTTTCTTTAGCGACAATTTCTCTGTACAGCCCTGGCTGTCCTGGAACTCACTCTGTAGACCAGGCTGGCCTCAAACTCACAAAGATCTGCCCATCTCTGCTTCCTGAGTGCTGGGATTAAAGGTGTGAACCACCAGGCTCTCTTTGCTCTTGGACTACGGATGCGGTAGGTTTAACTGCCTCAAGTTCTTGCTTCAATGACTTGTCTACTGTGCTGTCAAGCTGCAAGCCCAAATAAGCTTTTCTTGCCTTAAGTGGCTTTTGTCAGATGTTTTGTTAGAGCAAAAAGAAAAATGACTAAGTCAGTGACAATTACACGTATGAACATAGCCTTCAGGGAGGTCACGTTCGTGGGCACTAGCATCACTGGAGGTGAGATGCTTCTGTCAGCAGGAGCTTCTGACTCACAGCATTCAAAACACATGAACCAACAAAACCCAGAGGCTATGCCAGCTTCAGATTCACTCCAAACCATTATTCAGATTTCAGAAGGAAGAGATAACCACTGAACTCTCCTCCATCTACCCCATACCTTCAAAAGGGACTTTTGTCTCTTCCTTGATGTGAAGACCAGCAAAGCTGTGGATTGCAGAGCCCTTTGTTTGGGGGATGTGGGTCAGAGGTGAATCCTACTAGATGGAAGGTCACAAAGCCCACTTCCTTCATCTGCTTGCTTTCCATCTGGGGATTGAGAGGGAGAAAAACTGGGAGCGGGGATTTGAGAGTCAGAACGGGAAGATTCCCACAGCACTTTGAGGACTGGGAACTATGATGTCATGGCAGCAGCAGTGACTGGGCCTCCATCTGCCTTCTCCAAGCAGTGTCTGCTGGAGGAGCCCCTTCTTAGGCCAGGGTGGCTGGATGGTGTAGGCTGGTTGAAGGTTAGGTTCCAAAACAGACTTGCATCCCCACTGACCATAGCTAAGGCCCATCTCCCAGAGAAAAATGCCTCTTTTGTGGATGTTGGGAAATGTGGGGGAATTTGGAAATGGGAATGCCGTGAGAAAAGAGTGCAGGTGGCACACAGGTATGAAAAAGGATCCACAGATGTTCGGACAAATCTGATGTTCAAGAACTCAAGAGCACAACAAAGACAATACGGCCCAGGCCTGAGTCAACCTCTGGGCCTGGATTACGACATCCAAGGACTCTGACAACCAAGTGGTGTTAAGTGATGAAAGGGGCCTGGAAACAGAAAATCAAGGGCAAGTGGGGAGCCCAGAGAGGCTACCTATAAGCACTCGGGGGCTTTTCCAAAAAGAGACCCTTCCCTATTTCAAGACCACACAGTCCCTACCTTGCTGTGCTCAGCCACACCAATGAGCCTCTACCATGGGGTCCTTTCAGTTCCACCAGATGGGGCTCTCTAGCTACCCTCTGCCCATTGCTGGCCCTGGAGAAAGTTACCTCTCAGGCTGTTCTAGTGTAGTGGGCATTATTGGTGTAGAGGCCTCTGTTAAGGAAGCCAGTGGAGGGCTGGGGAGGGAGGAAGTGGCCTGGTCCACTGGAACCCTGTATCCACCGAGGGATGTCTCCTTTGTCTTCAGGTCTGAACGCATGTCACGCGCCTGGCCACACGTTCACAAGTTTGTGGAGGATATGGTAAAGAGGGTGTCAAAGTACGACTTGATGCTGCAGGCTCCTTTGGGATGGATGCATGGGGCGTGTCTGGTCGTGCAGAGGACACATTTCTCGGAATTGGGAGGTGCAAGAGTTCCTTATAGAGGGAGCACAGACCCAGGCTGGTGTGCTGAGCAGGGCAGAGGACACAGTCCATTGGTCCCATGGAGTGTCCTGCAGCATTGGCTGCTCTTGCCTGGGAGCTAGGTGTAGAATAGGGACAGAGTTCACCCTCCAGGACCCCTCAGGCTGCAAGGTCTGGAAAGGCAGGGAGAGCAGTAACTCAGGAACTAGCACTTGGTTGCAGAGTGCTGTGGGGGAGGGGGGGGTCAGAAGAAGAGGACAGACAACCAGCTGTGAAGGATACAAGGCAAGGATTCCTAGAGGAAGTCAGGGTGGTATCCGAAAGGATATGGAAATGAGATAACTTCAGTGATGGAGAAGATAAGGACAGAGCGGCCAGTAAGGTGGTCTCAAGGAAGTGGGTGGTCTCTGAGGCTGGTGAGTGCCAGTACCCCAGGTCAGCTTGGAAACAAGGGCATAGGGACTTACTAAGGCAGGCCAAGGGGTTTAGATTTTCCAGTGGGAGCCGGGGTGAGGTGGGGGTGGGACATAGAAGTTTTGTGGAGATTAGAGGAGCAAGATTAAGATTGAGATCCAGCTGAGTCAGCTGAACTAGAGATGGGTCACTGGGAAACTCGGTCAGGGATGCTTGATAGTTTTCTGAGGGTCCTGTGCTAGAGTGCAGTGGGTTGGGAGAAGGGGAAGCCAGAGGAAGAACAATTCCTTGGAGTCAGGCTGAGATGCTGGGAAATCTACAGTAGACAAGAGGTGAGGAGAAGGGGGATCCTATGGAGGAGTCTTGCTTATTCAGCATGGGTGGGTGTGTATATGAGTGTGTGTACATGTATGAGTGTAAGCACATATAAGTGCGCATGTGTTTGAGCACAGGGATGGAATAGGGGACCGATTTGGCTGCCACTTTCTTAGGAGCCACATTTCCATAGGGTTCAGAATCTTTCATGAAATTTACTCAACATCCTCTGCCTACTAGATAAGGCCTCAAAGGGGAAGTGGGGAGAAGAGGGAAAAGAGAATTTTGTATAAGTACCTTCCTTGACATCTTGATGACATCATGTTGAGGTGGTGGCTCCTCATAAACACCTGCTTCCTCCCAGCCAGGATCTGCGGGTGTCCATCATCACCTACTCCTGTAAGGGCAACGTCATCCTACCCCTCACTGGAGACAGGTAAGTGTTTATGTGAAAGCTGATTCAGGAGTGGTGTTTCAGGCCTCTGTGGAACTGAGGGCTTGCAGAGACCTCCATGAGGGCTCCTACGGTGTCTACAGTGGCTTGTTGCCACATGCCTGGATACTGATATTCACTACTAACTTCAGCCTGCCAACCCCTTGAATTCCTGCATCACTGGAACCCATAAACTGGTGCTTCCAGAAGTTTTCAACATTCATGCTTGTCTGTTTTCCACCACTCTTGACTCTTCTCTGGGACCTGGCTATGACAATACACAGGGTTGAGGAGGGTGGAGGATATGTGGATCCCCTGAACAGCCCAGGCTTGTACAGAGCCTGATAAACCTGCTCATCCTCTGCCCGGGTCAGTGGGATAGAGAGACAGCTGGGAGCCAGGGGAAGGTTCTGGGGTCCAGAGAAAGGCAGCTGAGGCCCACTCTGGGAAGGGGGAATCCCAGGGCAGAAGCAAGAGTCCAAGGCTGGCCTGTACACTACAGGCAAATATGTGGAGCAGGTACCCACAGAGGGAGGTGACCCACTTGTCCCCAGAGTACCAGTGAAAGGATGTTGTTGGGGGCTTCAGGAGGAAGAGCTTTGGATGCCTAGCCTGGAACTCCATCCAGAGCAAGAAGAACAGAGCGAGAAAGGCATGATGTTTAGCATTGGGGTGTGCAGAGGCCTAGGAAAGCCCTGTCCAGGGCCTGGGGGTGAAACAGGATGTGTCCCACACCTATGGAGATGACAGCTCCAGTTCACTTGGGGAAAGGAACATGAGTGTTGGCTCCAAGAGTCCAGGAAAGATCTGATATGCCCTGTGGCTTGGATTTGGAGAAACCTAACTGGGTTTGAGTGGCAGAACATCTATGGGAAGGCTTCCCACAGGAAGCCCAGAGAGTCAGTAGGGGCTGGGCACATGGGTGGGGGCTGGGCTGGGCTTGGCAGACTGTGATTTGACCCCACTGGGCCTAATGGGTGTTACCCTCATATTTCCTAGGCTAGGCTGGGCCAGGAAAAAGGTCTTCAGAGCTCAGCTCATGGCAAGATCTCTTTCTCCCCAACAGGAAGCCACCTTAGAGTCCCCTGTTAGTCATCCTGCTGTGTCTGTGCAGCCTTGCCACACTGGATTATCCTCATACCCCACTTCCTGTCCCAGAACAGCTAGCAGACCCAGGCCTGCCTGCCTCAGTCAGTTCTATCTGTCCTAACAGCACCTGACAGACCATGTCACTTCTAGCTTAGGAAGCAACGCAGTTGCCTCATGGACAGCCTCAGGGCCCACCTCCCAGGCTCAGGACTTCTCTGTCGGGAGCTTGTGGAGTCCACAGTTGGGCTCATGTCTAAGTAGACTGACTGGCCGCTGCCTTTAGCAGACTGGAGGAGAAGTCATGCCAGGACTCCGTGACAGGGAAGATGGGAGTTGGGCAGTGACTCAGCTGGTGACATGGCCCTCTTCAGCCCTACCCACCGAGTAACAGACTGCTCAGGAGGGTGACCTCAGCATCAGGGTTCCAGTTAGGAATGTGGGCCCCCATGAGAGTTCTTGGCTTTGACGCTGGCTGAGAACTTCCCTGTCCTCCTACCCCTGTCCAAGCTGCCTTCGTGCTCATGGGATCAGAGACAGAGAAAGGCCCAGGGAAAGCTTGGGGATGTCTTGTCACTGTCCATAGTCTTCATGTCACCTTTATTTTTGATTTTTTTTTTTCAGAGAAGAAATCCTTAAGGGTGTTGAAAGATTGAAGTATAGCGTACCGGCAGGACATGAACACCTTTACCGAGGATTGCGGAAGGTGTGGAGGGCTAGAGCCACCTATGTGTCCACTACTATGGGGTCATCTCACAACGTCTCCCATTTTTCTTTGTTTCCTTGCAGGCACATAGGCAGATAAGAAAGACATACCCAGGAGGTGAGCTGCCTGCACTTTTGTTGGATGGGTCCCCACAGAGCCGGGATTCCCTGGAAAGGCCACGTGCAGATCCTCAGGCCTCTTCCAGTACTTGTCTCATGGCCCCTTCTCTGGGCCTCAGGCCTCTGTGAGCACTGTGTTTGTGATGTTTCTGAGAAGGGTAGGAGGCCCCATACGGCTATGCGTGGGCCTCGATCATGCTGAGGTCTTTGTCCTATAGATGGCCCTGTGAACAGAAAGGAGATAAGTACAGTGACCCATGCAGGGAACCAGGGTTTGGTGTCTCCTTGGCTGCCAGATCTTCCTTTTCCAGTTCTTTTTTCTTAACCTGTCTCTTGCATCCATGTGTCAGGCAGTACAAGGGGCAATGCATAGTAGGACCCATGCCCCTGAGTATAGGCCCATAGCACTTGTCTGGAATAGGTAGGAGCAGATGGGGAAAGATGCTGAGATGTGGAGTCCCTTGTCTAACACCTGTTGACCCATAGTCCTGATTACTGGGCCCACTGTTACCAATAGGACATCTTCAGGGCTGTGCCCAGAGTTAGTACCAGCTTCCACCCTCTTCACTCGGCATGCTCAGCCTCATGGATAGGCTGAGTAGAGACTGGATTTCCCTGAGGGTATAGCCAAATCGACCTCTGTAGACTGCTCCTGACCCCTCTGCCTCCTAATCTGTAGACTAGGTAGTGAACATAGTCCCTTCTCATTCTGGGGATCACTGAATGGTTGGTTCTGGATCTGGGCTCCTGACCCAAGTGGCTAAGGGGATGAGGAAACTGGGCCTCCATTTGGTAGTGCTGGGCTCAACAGCCTGTGGGGGCCCAGAGGTTCTGCGGGCCTCTCCTGGAACCTCAAGCACCAAATCACTCTTGCTTTCCTCAGGTGTCTATCGTCCCAGCATGATCATCTCCTTGCTCAACAGCCCTCTGGATGATGATGCCTACCAGTATTCAGTGGAAGAGGTGAGCCCAGCCAGCTTCAGCTGCATCTCTTCCTTGCTCTCTGCGTTGGTGGCTTATATGTGGCTCTTGTCTTTCTCCTAGGCTGACAAAGCTCGGAGGATGGGAGCGTCTGTTTACAGTGTGGGTGTGGGCAGCTCTAAGAAAGATCAGGTAACTGTCTAGGTGACCAGGTGCCCCTCTGAATCCAGTTAAAGCAACACTCCGCCCAGAGGTGGTCATCTCATCTACCCTGGTGGTTTGGGCAACAGGCGGCCACTGCAGCAGTATGGCGAACCTGACAGACTCTTCCCCTGGGTAGATGGGTGGCCAGAGAACTTGCTGTTTTCAGAGCCTGGGCTATGGGCAGAAGCCAGTGTCTGAGCCATGACTGAATCGAATGGCTCCTGGCTGGATGTTCAAGTCACTTCTCTCTTTTAGATAGTAGGAATTGCAGACAAACCAGAAAATGCATTTCCAAATACGAAAGCGGATCATCTGAATGACCTCATTTTCCCAGTGAGTGCAATGGGTACAGGCAGAGGCGGGCCACCTCACAGGATTCCTGAAGCTTACTTTTCTGACCTTGTTTACTGCTCTCCATGTTCCAGCTAGCTTCCAAGGCCTGTCCATCCCTTAAGTCTTTAGATACACCGATTATATGTATAAAAGGTAAGAGCTGAGGGGACTGTTGTAGGCAGACAAATGTGTTATGTGTGCATGCATATGTTTGTGGTGTGTGGGTGATATGCATACAATGAGTATGAATGCATATCAGTTTCTGGATGGTGTGTAAAGTTTTGTGTGCATGTGGTTTATATGGGTGTATATTCTGTGTGTATGTATTTTTGTGTTATTATATAATGTGTCTTTATGTATAGATTTTGTGTTGTGCATATGGTACATGATATGTATATTTTGATACATTATGTGAACAAGGACCACATGTATGTTGAAATATGGATGTGTGGAATGTGTACATGTGGGGGATGAACACGCATGGGATGGCTATGATTTGGGTATAGCGTAATGTACATTTGGAAGGTACATGGTGTGATGACATAGCATTAAGTGTACAATTACTGCTTATTTATCTCATAACAAAAGTGTAATTGTTAAGCAATTAGGAAAAGGGTACAAAACTTTCAATGAAACCTAGATGGAGCCACCAGTACATCCAGAGAAGCTTGGTAACTTCCAGAAAAGTCAACCACTGAACACTCACGAAATGAGGACAGTAGCATGTCAGTCACTGAGGAATAAAGAGAAAGAATTGGGAGCAGAGGGTATCCACTGTGTTACTAGAAGCATGAGGGACTCTTTGTGCCTACAAAAATATCTTCAAAGACAGCCATGTTCACTTCACCTCAGCACTGAAATGATAGATGCCTGACCCCAAGGACTGGAGCTGACAGGGGTCAGCTTCTGCCTTCTGTCTTTTCCAGCCTCCCCAGGTCAGCTTACAGAGGTCACACATGTGTCTGGTCTTGGGAGAAAGCTGCCTTCCTTTGCCACGATCACGGTGCATTCAGGCTTGGTCGCCATGTGGCTGGCCTTTGTGTCCTGCAAAAGAAGGCAGGCCCGGGAGGCCTGGGTTGCTCTGCTTCCTTCAGTCTTGGCAGCTGGATCCTGACATCTGTGCCCTCCCACAGAGCCCCAGGGCTCTAGGCTTGGGCAGACAGGACTATGCTAGAAAGAAGTGGCATGCACAGGCTGTCAATGAGATTAGAGACTGGATAGAGAGGTGACAGATACACCCTCCAGAAGATGTACGGAACCTGATGATGCTGTTTCTATTCTGGTTCTGGGCTCTATTCTGTCCCTTGGCCTTCCCCGTGCTGTGTAAGAGAGAGGAGATTGCTGTGTGGAGGAGTGCAGAGAAGAAGCCTCCTTCCTCACAGGTTCCCTTCTACTTCTGGGTAAAGGAGCCCAGTCATGCAGCCTTCCTTCATGTTTCTGATTGTCCCATGGACAAAGATGCCTTGGTGTCTGGGCAACTGTGAGAAACCCCAGACGAAAACATGAGTTGTCTCCAATCAGACAGGTACCTCCAGACATCAGTTCAACCACAGACCTGTTGAACTGTTGGCCATCTTGTGTGAACCTGCCACATACAGAGTGCCTGTCTTTTGGAGGGAAGCCCAAGGCAGGATGTTGCACCCCAAGTGAAGCCGAATGGGCTGTGTCTTATGGCTAGCACTGAGTCAGCCTGTGTTCCTGGAGTCTGAAGAGGGAGGAGAGTCCTTGGTCAGCTACCTTTGGGCATCTGAAGTGCACAGGGTACAGGGATGGGCTGTATCTGGGCCCTGAGGCAGCTGGGCAAGGGCACAGGCTGAGGAAATCCTATCTGGCTCCTGTGGGAACAGCCAGCCTGCCGCCTACTCTGTGTCTCCTGTATATGGTCTTCAGTGTCAGAGAGTATCTCCACTGCTGTGAGGAAGAGTGTCAGCAAGCAGGAACCAATACGGATGTTGGCTCACACAGAGATTCTCCCTTGTTGGAGGCCACCTTGAAATTCCATTTTAGGGAGTAGAGAGTCCTGAAAAGATAGATCCGAGAGAATGAAGCCCCCAGCTCTCCTCACGGTTTGAACATTGTCTTTACAGAATCAAACCCGGTGGTAATTCGTGGATATGGCTTTGACTTTGCCATGCGTCAAGAAGAGGTTATTTGCAGGTTCTATTTCAGTGACATTGATATGAGTTTCAAAGGTAAGTGGGGTCACTTCTCTTAGTCAAGTCTCTCCACCCTCATTGACTGTCCTGCTGGACACCGGGGTAGTGTGTCTAAGTGAAAAGAGCCCTGGCGGAGATACCTGGGATGCCACCTCCTTCGCTGGCACTTTTACCAATACTCTTTTAAACTTACTATATGCGAGAAAAATTCATGTTTTTATTTTTTATTCCCTGCCCTACATTCATCTAATTCTTATATATTTTTTATTATTAGACAACTTTTTAATTTATTCCTCATTTTATATCATTTCCTTTCCTTCTTCAAACTTCTCCTATCTCCCCAGGCCCCATTCCCTCTCAAGTCCCTAGCCTCCTCTTCTTTGTTATTGTCACACATAGAATAGATAGACCTGCTGAACCCATCCACTGTTGCACGTACATGATTCCAGCCTGAGCCCTTGGCATTGGACAATCATGTAGGGCTCCTCCACGGGGAGACTCCTTTACCCTCCTGCTCTCAGAATCCCTTAGTGGCCTATAGATTTTTGTCTTGGGTAGCAGACAGTCTTTTTGCTTTTCTGTTTTCCCTTTCTACTGCAGTTTTAGGAATACTTTTATGTCATTTTTAAAGCCCCCCCCCCAACATGTATATAATTTTTTTCCCCCCGAGTTAGGGTTTCTCTGTGTAACAGTCCTGGCTAACATTGAACTCGCTCTATAGACCAGGCTGGCCTTGAACTCACAGAGATCAGTCTGCCTCTGCCTCCCGAGTGCTGGGATTAAAGGCAAGAGCCACCACCACCTGGCATGACGTATTTTTCATGATTTAATTTGTATTTTCCTCCTTACATTTAATTGTAATTTTGTTTTCTGGTTTTCTCATTATTGGGAAATTTGCTTGTTTTTTCTCTTCTTACTAGTCTCCAATTATTTTCTTCTTCCTTGTCCACAGTTTTCTTCTCCACTCCTCTAATTATTTATCTTTTCATTTATTTAAAAACTCCCTTTCTCCACTTGCCCTGTCTGAGTCCTTTATCTTGTTTACTATCCCCATACTTATCCTAAATAAACATGGACACAATGGATTTTTTCAACTATAAATAAAAATGAAATCATGTCGCTTTTCAGGAGAATGGATAGATCATCATGTTAAGCAAAATAAGCCAGATCCAGAAAGACAAATGCTACATGTTTTCTCTCACAAGTATAATCTCCCCACCCACATGCATGTGCGCGAGCGCAGGTGTGTGTGTGTGTGTGTGTGTGTGTGTGTGTGTGTGTGTGTGTGTATGTGTGTATGTGTGTGTGTGAAAGTGCGTGCGTGTGTGTGTGTGTGTGTGTGTGTGTGTGTGTGTGTGTGTACTTAGGTTATGAAAGGGGAAGGTGATCATAGTGCTTAGTAGGTGAGCCCTGAGGTGCAAGGCTCTTGCTGCCTGCTTCTACCAGGCACCAGAGTGCTCTTTGATGCTGGGCAGAGTTGGGGTCCACCAACAGTCTTTGGATTGAAGAAGGTAGAGAGGAGATTGCTGCTTATTGATCAGCTCTGCAGGTAGAGGGCAACAATGGTGGAAGGGACGCATCTGTTGGCCATTCTTGTCTTTTCCTTTTAGATGTAAAAGCCTTCAATCTAACCAAGACTACGGTTACTTGTCCTGGACCGATCGTAGAGGAACCAGGAAAGTAAGTGGCCCTTGTTGGAGGCCTCGAGGGAAGAGATCAGTGTTTACCAATATAGTGTGGAATCTAAGATGTCCCCACTGCTGTAGAACACCTGTCTGCCTGCAGCTGGGCTCCAATACCCTCCCGCCTGGCCCTGTCAGTGGCCCCCATGGTACTGAGTGGTGCACAGTGCTCAGGCTTTACTGAGGGTGGGATGCAGGAGATGATGGGACTGAGGGCCGCAACATCTTCTCTGATCATCTCTCTGGTACAAGCCAGCATGGTGAGTCCATGCCCATCTCCCTAATGCCTTAGCTCAAAGGCCATGGAATGTAGGTGCCTCTCATGGTCTAACCTGCAGCCCTTCACTATCATTGCAGAGGTTCACTCCTAGTTCCTTTCTTTACCCATAAGTCCACTCTGCAGCAGTTTGGAGTGTCTGAGATTTAGTATGACCATGAGAAGAACTGGGGTTATTTCTTGGTAGGTCCTTGTGGCCAAGCTGTTTCTCAGTGTCTGTCTCTGTGTTAGAGTGATCCATGTTCTACTCAGCCTGGACAATGGAAGAAACTTCCTGAATAAAAATTTATTCATTGCCAGCAAGCTATGTGTGAGTACCAGGGTGGGGCTGAGACCCCATCTGCACAGACCCTCTGGTTGGTGCAGGTCTACCCAGTAGGTCAAAGGGGCAGAGAGGTTCCAGGCAGGCCCCAAGGGCAGCTTATACACACAAACAACTTATGTGACCCAGCCCAGTTTCCAGAAGGGCCAGTGAGGCATGCACCAAGCTGTCTGCCAGGGCCTGTCCATGATGTCTAGGGCACGTAGCCCTTCCACAGGGGTGTCCCAGGTTCAGGAATACAAAAGTCCACCACTTCAGTCAGGGTGTATGTGACAAAGAAATGGAGCCCTGGACACTAATGTTGCCCCACACATACTCTAGACCCCCTGCCCTGAAGCCTGTTTGGTGACAACAGAGCCCAGTGCAGTGTGACAGAAGAGGGTGTCAAGGAAAAGGAGGTTTCTCTCAGCTTATAAGAACCCCTCAGAGTTGAGTGGCATCTTCGGGTTTGCCTGGCTCATCCCTCACCTCCACACGTAAGTTGGGAGGATGAACTCAGATTTCTGCCCTGTAGGCACTCACCACCTAACATTCCCAGACGTAAGTACTGAAGCAGAGAAGCCCCATGTCTTCAGCCCCCAACAGCAGCTATTGTTACATCTTCCAGTCAATGGTCTCAGCTTCCAGCCAAGCATCACGGGGTCCCAGGCACCTTCTCCCAGCGATTTCTACAGCCTTTGCTCTTAGCAGGCCTCTGACTCAGTAGGGTTGGGCAGGCTGCAGCCTGCTCTAGGAGGCAACTGGGAGAGTAGTCCCAATCCTGAAGTTCTGTGGCCTGAGCCTGAACCAAGACTGTGAACTCAGACCTTGCTAAGTACCCATGAGGGTGGGCACTGCTTAGGTCACAAGACGGGCCTCAGAGGGAGAAGGGTGAGCACCAGGCTGTGGAGTTGGGAAGTGGGAAGAGAGGTCTTGCAGCCTCTCCCGGAGATTTGGTCACCCATAGCCTAGTGCCCTGTCAGCTGAAGCCATAGTGAAGGCTGTGATCCTCAGACCACGGAGAATCCTGGGCCATCCTTACCTTGGCAAAAGCCTTGGAGCAGGGCCAGAGGTAGGATCTCCTGGTGACCCATCAGTTCTGAGAAGTCCAGGAATAAGAAAGAGGATGAGAAGCCAAGCTGCAGATATCTAGGAGGGCCTTCCACCATGGCCCTTGGTCTCTGCGGGATGTGCTTCTGGCGGTGGTTGGCATACAACCTTCCTCTATCCCAGGGCAAATCCTACACTACAGACGAAGCCACCACCACCACTAGGGAACTCACAACTAAAACAATGACCACCACGACAACGACCACCACCACAACGACCACCACGACGATCCCGCGTACCACAACGACTCTACCGACAACCACCGTCCCCACCACCCCGCTGGTCACAAAGGAACTGAAGCCAAGCATCGACAGATTCATTTTTGCCCCTATACTCCTGGTCCTGCTGCTGACTCTGTTACTGACTGGCTGTTTCTGGCAGCTGTGCTACCTTCCGGTGAGTGCCCCTACATGCTCAGTCTGGGGCCCAGGAGCACGCCCTCCCTCCGTCCAAGAGGCATAGACGCAAGGCAGCACCACGACCCTGGGGACGGCAGAGCACAGAGACAGAACTGTCAGGTCCCATCTCTATCCAGGGGAGCAGACAGTAGAGAAAGCCAACAGGAGCCCGGAGGTCAGGGGAGACCGCAAGACCCTGGGCTTCTCTTAGAGGAAGGGAAGGAGCGTGGGTTCTCACGCAGGTGGGGCTCGGCAGGTTGGCAGCACTTAGCGGCTGGGCTTCTCCAGGATCAGCACCTTGACTCGGCTCATCACTCCCACCTGCAGAGAAGGGTGGGGGCTCCAGCAGATCAGGGGGGCTCCCCGTTGCGCACGGCAGCACAGGCTTGAGCGCCCACACCCATTCCAGGATATGTGCATCCCTGCTCCAGACCAGCTTACCCTGTCTGCTGAGCTGAGGCAGAGCCCATTTTTTACACACCAGCTTCTTTTGTCTGTTTTACCCTCCAGCCTGTTGAGGAGCTGCCCCCGCCTAAGCCCGAACCACAGGTAAGTCATGCTTTGGATGCGGATACTGTCACATGCCTAAGGACAATAACCTTCAAAAGAGGCATCGAAGACCTGTCTGTACTCGGGAAGGAAGAAGGGTAGAGCATCTCAAAGGGTCTACGACGGGGCTCACGGTGACGTCAGTCAAAGACTCTT
The DNA here is from genome assembly GCF_949786415.1 of Peromyscus eremicus. Taxonomy (NCBI): domain Eukaryota; kingdom Metazoa; phylum Chordata; class Mammalia; order Rodentia; family Cricetidae; genus Peromyscus; species Peromyscus eremicus. The sequence goes on along the minus strand of NC_081425.1, from coordinate 92,416,536 downwards.
AGGATCTCCTGCCTTGGCCACACAATCAGCACCATGCAGCACTGTTTCAGCATGAGCAGCTGTTATCTACTGACTCCGTGGTTTTCAGGGGACCTCAAAGGACTCTGATGCTGAGGTTGCAGCTCAGATCCTGAGAACAGACTTCTGTGTCAAGCCCTGGTCCCCATCCCCATGTTGGAGGTGGTCTTGCTCCGTTAGATCTGTCTTCATCCCTGTCTCCTGGCAGGGTAGAGGGGTTGGCTGGGATCCGCCTAAAGACCTGAGGTTAGATAAGGAGGGTGAAGGAGTCCCAGCTGGCCCTGAGCTGTGAGGGATGTCCCCAGGGAAGCACAGGAACAAGGTGGATGGGCATCTGTGGCTCAAGTCAGGTGAGAACCAGAAGTCATAGTGAGAGGCTGGGGCAGGTGGAGCCTGGTTTGGGCTGGGATAGAAACAGCCTCCCCATCTTGCCAGGACTGTGCTGACTGCAGAGTGGCCTGGGTAAGGATATGCCTGTGCAAAGGCCAGAGGCAGATGTAAGGGACAGTTACCTGGCTGGTGCTGGCTTACAGTACAGCAACCAGGCCAGGCTTCGGCCAACCAGGCTGACCTAGGAAGTGGGTTGTTATTACTTTGAGAAGCTATGACTCTGAGAACTGTGGGGAGGGAGCTCCCTGCTTTTCTCTCCATGGAAGACCTCCCCAAGGTGTGGGTTACATTTTTCCATTCACCCCAAAACAAGAGCTGAGTGGCCCCACAGTGCCAAGTGCTGTGAAAAGCACAGACAAGGATCAGACAGGTTTTTGTCTCTCCTATCAGCCCAAAAAGAAGAAACTGCCCCCTCCTCCAGTGTCTCCTCCAGCACCACCTGTAAATCCATCCCCCATTGTGATCATCTGCTGCTGTACCTGTGGTAGCCTGTCTGTGAGCAGAGATGTGGAGGTGAGAGGGCCCCAGGGGGGCTGTGACTCCAGCCTGCCTGGTTGCTGGAGGATGCAACTCTAGGGAACAGGATCTGAACTGATATGTATATGAGAACAAGCAGATGTGGTCCCTCCCTTATCCTAGGGAGGAGAGCACGCAGGAGGGTCCCAGACCAGCAGTCCTCCAAGTCTTCTTTCATCTAGGAGGTCCAGGTCTGAAGGAGGGAAAAGTTGGCTTGGAAGTGGCTTGGGGTCTCGTCTCTGGTTTCTACCTGGATTTGTCCTCTTCCTCCTTGGTCCTGCCTCTGTGATGATCCCTGCTTCCTTCTGGAAGCTTTTAGTTCCTCTGCAGCCTCGCAGGCTAGCTGAGACCCAGTCCCACCTATCTCCTGCCAATGGCATGAAGAGAAGTCAACACAAGTTCTCCAGCGGAAGAGAAGGCTACTGGCCCTGGGCCTAGCCTAGCATGTAGGGCCTGGCCCCACCTACCACACCAGGCCTATTGAGTCTGAACTTTAGAGCTGAGGTTGTAGGGTTCCCAACCCCTAGAGCTCAGGCTCTTCTGCTCTCTATATTTCTGCCTCGGTCTGTGTCACCTACACTGAGCAAGACATAGGCTGCTTAACCTGCCTCTCCTGTGTGGCCCTTCTCCAGGTCTATGTCCACATCATGGCTCCCCTAAAGGCCTCTGCTTGCCATCACACACCCCTCCAGCCTCTAAACTTTTCCAAAGCCAGCTTCTCTCCCCACCGAGACCTATGTTGACTCATCCCAGATTCTTAAACTGTGTCTCACAGTGATGGTCCCAGGCACTCAAAGCTGTAAGCTCCTCTCTCCAGGAGCACACTTGGGCTCCTTCTCAGAATTCCTTGAGCACAGAGTCCTAGAACAAGGACCTGTGTGCCTTCTCAGGCGAAGTCCATGCCCTGCTTCTTCCTCATGATCGCATGATTCTGTTTTTCAGGGCAATGTGACCGTGTGCAACTTCAACCCCCAAAGCTGCCACCAGTTGCCACTGATGTGGCCTCAGACTGATGACCAGGTGAGTGGGCCCCAAGGCCACTCCAAAGGGGCAGAATGGCAACTTCTTTTGCCTGTGACAGATGCCTTCTAGGACTGTGGCTCAGAACCATGTCCTAGCATGAGCTGAGGAAGAATTCCCAGGACATGAGACCTAGTACTCATGAGCCTCCTAGAGCCTCTATGAAGTCAATGGCTGGTCACTTTGGCCATAGCTGACCGTGCTGTCTGAGCAATAGTGACCCCATTTACCAGTCAGTAAAGGTCCTTTGTGTGTGTGTGTATGTGTGTGTGTGCTCAAGCATGTGCATACACATGTATAAGCAGGCATTCTTGCCTGTGTATGTGAACAAATGGAGGTCAGAAGTCAATAATGCATGCCTTCCTCAATTGTTTGCCCCTTAATTTTTGAGACAGGGTCTCTTATTAAACTTGTAGCTTGCTGTTTCTACTAGACTGCTTTGCCAGTGATCTTACAGAATCTGCCTATGCCTTACTCAGTTGTGGGGTTAAGAACATACACGACTGTGCCCAGCTATTATGTGGGTGCAGGGGAGGTGACTAAGGTCACTCTTACAGGGCTACTTCAGGTCTGGCTCATCCTAATGATGCTTTCTGGACTCTGGCTGCCCAGTTTATGGTGAGCATGGCAGTTGTTGGTAGAACGGGGTGTGAATCCTGTCCTGAGCCTAGAGGAAAGGTGGTAAAGAGTGCCCTTTGCCTTCTCCAGTCCAAGGTCCATGGCTGCTCTGGAACTGGGAATGTGACATATGGCAGAGAGCAATGTCGGAAGAAGTGAATAGAGGCTCCCATGGGTATATGTATAAGGTCTCTAAGCTGTGTTATAAAATACATAAGAATATCAAAGAGAGCCAGGCAGTGGCACACACCTTTAATCTCAGCACTCAGGAGGCAGAGGCAGGCAGATTTCCGTGAGTTCAAGGCCAACCTGGTCTACAGAGTGAGTTCCAGGACAGCCAGGGCTACACAAAGAAAAAACGCTATCTTGAAAAAAAAAAAAAGTACAAAGAGAAGGGAATTTTGAAAGAGGCTTCATTTTGGAAGATACTGCTTGAGAAAGTTTAGTGCCACCAAGAAGTTTTATCTAAACAGCTTCATGTTAGCCCCACAGGTAGGCCTAACAATTCTTCAGTTGATCAGACTCATGAATTATTATAGCCCCTTACAAAGTGTCTGCTCATGCTCTGATAAACACAACAGTATCCTGAGGAGAAAGAGGGAGGAAGAGTGTAAAGGGGTTTTTTGAAAAACACTACCCAACAATTCCTGTCTATGTTCCACTTGCTGGAGCTCACTCCCATAACCACCTTGGGACACATTACTTCCTCGCTGAGCACCCTGTACCCCTTAGCAAAATCCACTCGCTGTTGTGAAGAGGGTAAATGGATGTAGGGTTACTTGACAGCATTTGATTTTGCCGACCCCTTTAAGAGCTGAGTTACACAGACAGCAGATCAGCAGTAGGCTTAGCAGCCCTTCTGGTCTGACTGGAAGTGAGCAACATGGGAGGCTTTTGTAAAAGGCCTAATAAAGACTCTTCAGACGGTTACCTGGGCACAAGAAGCTGACAGAGGGACATACAGGCAAATGTGGAGTGAGTCCAGTCTGTGTGGGCCCGGGCTTCCAGGTTGGAGTGTGTGGCAGCAGGCGGGTGGGCGGGGGGGGGGGGGCAATCCCAGGACTGTGCACAGTGGGGGTGGGCATAGAGTGAGATAGAGACCTTAGCGGGGGGTGGGCATAGAATGAGATAGAGACCTCAGCGGGGTGGGCATAGAGTGAGATAGAGACCTCAGTGGGGGTGGGCATAGAGTGAGATAGAGACCTCAGTGGGGGTGGGCATAGAGTGAGATAGAGACCTTAGCGGGGGGTGGGCATAGAGTGAGATAGAGACCTCAGCGGGGTGGGCATAGAGTGAGATAGAGACCTCAGTGGGGGTGGGCATAGAGTGAGATAAAGACCTCAGTGGGGGTGGGCATAGAGTGAGATGGAGACCTCAGCGGTGTGGGCATAGAGTGAGATGGAGACCTCAGCGGTGTGGGCATAGAGTGAGATGGAGACCTCAGCAGGGGGTGGACATAGAATGAGATGGAGACCTCAGCGGGGGGTGGGCATAGAGTGAGATGGAGACCTCAGAGGTGTGGGCATAGAGTGAGATAGAGACCTCAGCGGGGTGGACATAGAGTGAGATGGAGACCTCAGCGGGGTAGACATAGAGTGAGATGGAGACCTCAGCGGGGGGTGGGCATAGAGTGAGATGGAGACCTCAGAGGTGTGGGCATAGAGTGAGATAGAGACCTCAGCGGGGTGGACATAGAGTGAGATGGAGACCTCAGTGGGGTGGACATAGAGTGAGATGGAGACCTCAGCAGGGGGTGGGCATAGAGTGAGATAGAGACCTCAGCAATGTGGGCATAGAGTGAGATAGAGACCTCAGTGGGGTGGACATAGAGTGAGATGGAGACCTCAGCGGGGTGAACATAGAGTGAGATAGAGACCTCAGTGGGGGGTGGATATAGAGTGAGATAGAGACCTCAGTGGGGGTGGGCATAGAGTGAGATAGAGACCTCAGCGGGGTGGACATAGAGTGAGATAGAGACCTCTGTCTCACTGGGTTGAGAGGCAGGTGTATTGAGAAGCACTGTTTATCCCCCATCTGGCTTCCTTGCATCTCCTATGTGAGAAAACAATGCCCATCCCTTTGGATGGTTCAATCGACCTGTTAATAGTCCTGAACTCACCCTATTTCCTGCCCCAGAGCATGCGTGGCCCCTTGTACTTGTTACGGACTGCACACTGAAGTGTAGAATGACTTCAGTGAGCTAAAGTCAAGTTGTTTCCAGGAGCCCATGCTTGTGAGGTTGTGGAAGAGTCCCTGCCCTTTACGGCCTCTGGAGATGAAGCCTCAGCCTTCCGTAGTGTTAGGCCCTTTCTCTACCTACAGAGCCAGCAAGGCAGAGCTCTCTGGGAGCCCCCTGCCCATACCAACCCTGGCGTTGTCTGCTGCTGAGGTTTGCAGATGCTCCTTTCACATCTCTAGCATGGCTCCCCACCCCCAAATCCTTAATCGCATTTACAGAAATCCTTCTGCTGCATAAGACACACAAAAACAAAGTTTCTCAGAACCTGCGTCTCTTTCCTGGTCTCCACACCATTCAGTCTCCTGCTACCTGCAGCAGATCTAGAAGGAAAGCACAAGTGGGTGGGTAGGACCCAGGGAAGAGGAGGAGTCACCCAAGCTTAGCCTGTAGTGCTGTGGTGCTTCCTGCCACCCAACCAAGCAACCACAGCTTCCAGGGCCTGCTTGCAGTGGTATCTCAGTGTTCTGTCTCTCCTCTTCCCTGCAGGGGCCGTGCATCAGCTTTGCTCTCCTGAAGGCCCTCTGTGCTCAGGACCCCTGTGGCCCCAAGGCCATCCTGCCACCCAGCCGCGAGTGTCTGCCTCTAGCCTCCTGCTCTCAGTGCAGCCAGTTCCCAGGCAGCTGCGCCAGGCTTCCGTCCAGGCTGCAGTTGCTCACCCCCTCTTTCCAGAGTCCCACGATCACTCCAGCCCACTGAGCGAACCCCTCAGCTGCCACAGAGCCAAGGCTGAGAGGGCTTGGCTCCGGTGCCCTGTGTATCAGGGTGAGGATTTTAATAAAAGAAATAGTAGATTGGAACTTGCTGCTCATTAACAAATCTGTCTCCCAGGGAGATGCTCTACTTCTTGAGATGTGATTCTGCTGCAGGACAGGACAGGGCTCTCTAGCATCATGTGACTAGACAAGGGCCACTGTTATTTCTGACGACTCTGTCTTTATCTGTCCGAAGGGAAATTTTTCTGTAAAACCCCTTTCTCCCAAATTTTGAGTTAAAAAGACCGGCTTAGTCTCCTTCCTTCAGTTTTTATAAAGGAAAGCATTTGAATTTCTCATTTGTTGAATCCTGTGATCCTGGTCTCTAGTTTTAGGCTACTCCTGTCTTAGATGGGTCCTAGAGGGAGGCAAGGCCTCTTCAGGACCAAGACTTCTCATTCCAGATCCATCATGCCATCCCTGAGTCCAGCAGAGTTCAGAGGGTTCTCTGGACTTCTCTGGAGGAGACAAATATGTATTGTGTCCTTCGTCAGTATCATGTACGCTCCGTGAGAGCTGTGCCTTGTGTGCTCAACCATCCAGCCTGCCCAATTGTATCCATGTGCCTACACACCGGAGCTGACAGAAGAAGCTAGCAGCTGCTTACACTGTAGATCTTGAGCTGCTATACTATGGGTCCTGCATCTGTGTGCTTAACCTCTTGGAGGACGCAGAACTTCCATCTGGTCCCATTTTCGGACTCATTTCCAGAGTGCCTGTGAGAACCTGTGCTGGTTAGATTTTTTAAATCAGCTTGATAGAAATTAGAATCACCTGGAAAGAAGGGACCTCAGCTGAGGAACTGTCTCCATCAGTCTGACTTGTGGCCATGGCTTAGCAGAGCACTTCCTGGCTTTAGAATGCCTTTGTCCTGTAGCATGTCACCTAAGATGTGCCCAGGGTGCCTTCATATAGCTTGAAGACATTTCACATCTTCACTTGGGTCAACAGTCCTCCCATCCATCCCAGGGTGTGACTTAGTCCCACTGGACCTCACAGCAGGCTTCCTTACAGAAGGTAAGACATAGACAGGTAACAGGGTGCTACTGAGATATCCTTTGGCCTCACAGGCACTCTCTGGAAGAACTGGCCCAAGGAGGCTGTCATTTCCAAAAGCTCACCCTCCCCCTTCCCACCTGTGCTAACTTAGCCATTGATGAGTCAAGATCTGTTCAGGCTTCTCAGATGGTTGTCCCTGGGCTAAGCAGAGGATGGAATTCTCTTTCAAAGGGAAGATTACTGGCCTGGCTTGGGAGCTGAAGCCTAGGACCATGATTTCCAAGAAGAAGGAGAAAGGTGAGAGGAGATACACCAAGGGTAGCCGAAGGAGACCTGACCAGAAAGCCTCTGTCTTGTCACCAACAGATGCCTTCAGCATCCTGTGTGCACCCCGCCCAGGACACCAACGGCCTGGGGTGTTGGGTGGATGCTGACACAGGTGAAGAAAGTTCTCGGAGGCCAGCCAGGACTTCCTTAACCTTCTATTGGCTGCACTACTGCTGTGGTTCAGCTTGCTCAGGAAGGAAAAAATCCAGGCCACTCTTTCCAGTCTACATTCTCTCCCTTGACAGCCAGGAAGGGCCTAAGGGCCAGTCCACTCTACCCAGCTCGACACCTAGACAGATTAGGCTCCTGTTGGGATGGGCAGCAATCAAATGCTTAGGGCAGCAAAGGCAAGATGCTCTGAGCAGCAGGGAGAAGCCACAGCGGCATTAGCAGTCTCTGTGGAGGCCCTGGTGGGCTGCCCAGAGGGCTGAGAAGACAGTCCCTGGAGCCAGTGCGCTGAGCAGTATCAAAGACCCAGATGGGGCCAGGATCATGTACAGCACCCAGAAGCCCTACAGTGGCCTCCTGGCCTTCAGGAAGTAAGGCAGCCACACAGGGCTGTGATATGGGGTCTGATCACACTGGTCTGACCTGTTCTGTAGAAACTGGGGGTCCCTGAGCTTCTATGATGATGGTACAGTGACAAGAAGAGCGACTGTTGCTCCCCAAGAGTCATTTGGAGGCTGGACTGGGTAGGCATTTGCTTGTCCGGGACGAAATGGAGGTCTTGGTGATCTGACATGGCTTCTGCCCTGTGTCTATTGGTGTTAGTTCTGCCTTGGACCTTTGCAATGATAGAAACTTCTGGAGTCCAGGCTGTGAAGATCTACTGTACTTTTGTTTTTATTTAACATATATGGTTCTTTTTAAATCACTCCTTTTGAGTTTCTTGAGATTTATTTTGCTATTCATTTTCTAATACATTTGGTTAGATTTCTAGCTCATTTATTTCCTTTTCAGTTAACATAAACTTTTTGGGTTACAAACCCCATTTCTTTTTTCATAGAATATTTAAAATTTTGGTGTGTGTTGTTTTGAGTAATTTTTTTCCTCAGACACATAATTATATGTATGGATTAAAGCTTTCAATTTTATGTGTGTGTGTGTGTGTGTGTGTGTGTGTGTGTGTGTGTGATTTAATGTCACCATTCAGATATCCCCCCCACACCTGTGTGTGTGTGTGTGTGTGTGTGTGTGTGTGTAACTGGAATGGAGTATTACTAGAACCTACCCCATTCCCATACTCTATGACACATCCCCATCAAGGAGACCACCTCCCAGGCTTCTACTAGCCAATGGCTGGGCCCAGCAATCTGGAAGCAGGCCCATGCTAGTAACTTGAGATTCCCTTCTGTCCTGGTCACAATGTTCTTGCAGCCAGAACCCTATTTCTTCTTCTCCAGTCCTTTTTCCTTCCCTCCTTCCCTTTCAAAGAACTTTACAAATTGGTGCTGATGTGTATCATTCACCCAGTTTAGCACGTTTTCAGCTCCTTTGCACTCCTTAGCTTTTCCACCGACATTGGTGGCTTTGCACCTCTGAAGCTATCTTCATTTTGTGCTCACTCCCGAGCAGTACTGCAGGTGGACACTAATTGTAAATATGTATATTGTTTTCCAAGGCACCCAAAGATCTTACAGCCTGATGTTCATGAGCAATGTGTGGCTAGTTGACAGTCAACGTTTCCTGGGTAATCCATGTTTTGAGCTTAGTGGCTTCTAAAATGTATTTCTCTGACCTTGATGATTGCCTGTGTGGGTGCTTGGAGCTTTGGTCAAGTGCCTAATTGTTATTCTCCTTTCTATTAACAAATAAAATGTGCTGTGGGAACATCACTGTGGTGGTTTAAATAAGAATGGCTCCCATAGGCTCATATATGTGAGTGCTTAGTCACCAGGGAGTGGAACTATTTGAAAGTATTAGAAGGATTAGGAGGTGTGGCCTTGTTGGAGGAAGTGTGTCATTGGGGGTGGGCTTTGAGATTTCAAAAGCCCGTGCCAAGCTCAGAGCCTCTCTCTCTGCCTGAGGACCAGGATGTAGCTCTCAGCTACTGCTCCAGCACCTGCCTGCATGCCAGCATGCTCCCCTCCATGATAATAATGGACTGAAGCTCTGAAACTGTAAGAAAGCCCCCAACTAAATGTTTCCTTTATAGGAGTAGCCATGGTTACGATGTCTCTACACAGCAATAGATCATTGACTAAGCCCCATGATTCTGAGGGATGTGCAGCTCCAACCTTACCCACCTCCCATTTACTTTGATAACAGACTCCCCAAACCCGGGGAAAGGCTCCAGAGAGTCCTCTGTTTATCTCTGTGCATCCTGGATCCCCACTGGCCTCAGAACAATTGTGTCAATGAATGAGTGAGGGAAGCAGCTGGGGAGCTGGGTGGGTTTTCCTTTCAGCCCAGAAGGAGTCTCCTTTCCCTACCCACTTCCAGATGATTAGCGACCAAGGTTCAAACAGCAGCGCCCTCCCACACACAAGAGTGCTCCAACGGGCCAAGCACCACCCTGCCTCAGCTCTACCCCCATCTTCCCTGAAAAATCCCTGGTCCTGCAGGACATGGCCTTATGGACACCCATTCTCAGCCATCTCGCTCACAGGGACCCTCCCTCTGCCTCACTCTGCCCTCCTTCCAGGTACACCTGCTGATTGATGACAGGCAGGGACCTTGCTGCCATCCACAACTTGGAAAGGCAGGGAGGCAGCTGGTTACTCCAGCGAAGGCCAGGAGGGCGCTGTGAAACCGCAGCTGCAGCTCAGGCGGCTTTTCCTGGAGGTTAGCGGAAAGCGATTTGAGCGCAGACAGGGGTCCTTGGGCAACTCAGGCAGCCTGCACGCCACCAAACTGCCACCGCGGTCAGGGCCAGGAGGGTTCAAGAGCCTAGACGTTGAAGTGCACTGTCCAACAGCTCAGAGGTGACAGAAGACATCACTTCCAAGCACAGCAGGACTGAGCCTGGAGCTCCTGGCTGCCAGTCAGGCTCCGGAGCCTGCGGGCGAGGTGGGAGACGTTGGCTCGGCAGAGTGGAGCTTGGGATCTAGGTCCCTGGTGCCTCCTCAGCCTAGAAGGGCCAGGGGTGGGGACCCTGTGGGCTAGGGACCTGAAGGTCCCGCCCCCGAGGCGGGGCCTGGACTCCCGTGGGCTCCTTCCGCAGCCAAGTTCAGCCGCGCAGGCAGGCTAGCCACCCCGCAGCTGGTACCCGCCGGCCTCGCTGATGCTGCCGAGAGCCCAGGTGAGACGCGCCCCGCGGTCCTACTGGATAGACTGGCGAGCAGGAGAGGGAGACAGATGCTTCTCCTTCCTGTGGCCTTTTCCCGGGCAGAATTCTCAAGTCTGCCTTAGCTCTGAGGGCGGGATTTCCCTCCCCCCTGTGGCCAACTCCTACATCTTTCTCCAGTCCAGTCCACTCTCTGGGGGCCCATCCTCTTGTCTCTTCCCAAGCCTCTCTCTTCTCACTTTCTTTCTTTTTTGTAGGGTTCATCTTTATTGGTGATTCCTCCTTGCACTCCCGTTTTCTTTCCTTTTTTAAAAAAATCTTCTCTTCCTCCTCTTTTCTTCCCGCTGCCCCCACTTCTTTTTTGCATACAATTCTGTCTGGTTTTTCTCCTAGACATGACGTGTGTGTGTGTGTGTGTGTGTGTGTGTGTGTGTGTGTGTGTGTGTGTGTGTGATATCCCTATACTCTATTATTCTCAACAGGGCTTGTGCTGAGTGCCATGGTAAGAACCATGACCCGATCCCAGATGTGTTCTCCAACAAATATTTACAAAGATCTGGAAACGTAACTCAATGCCTGTTGTGGAAAAATACATAAATGTCCGAGTTTTTCGGGTGAGCAGAAAGAAAATACCTGGTTTTGATGAGATGCTGCGTCCGTTTCTTGACATCGTTTTCTTCTCTAATAGGTACAGACAGCACACCAGGAAAGCCGATCCTTGGAGTAGCATTTAGGGGACAGCTCCAACCATGCGTGCGTTCTGGGCAAGCTGTGCTGTCAGGTTCTGGGGCACAGAGGGGGTGGTGTTCCAGGCTGGATTGTAGGAAGACAATGGGAGCCCAGGGCTGGGTACGTTTTTGTCTACATGAGGTTGAAGAACAAATGTGAAAATATTTCATGTTACCCTCAAAGATTACCTTAGATACATTTTAAAGACAAGAAATCTAGGAAAGCTAGCCTGCTTAAATTGTTAGGGAACCAGGTACAGCATGTCTACTGAAGCAATGTTTATTGCTTTGTTAAAGATTTAGTCTTGACAAAGACACGATTTCATGTTTAATGATATTTATGATCTGTATATTTAAAAGCACATACAAAACATACACTAACTTGCTTGTTTTCAAAGATGTTAATCACCAATTAAAGTTTGCAGCCTTGTCTTCTTTGGAACAATTTAAATTGACCTTGTAGCTTATTGTGCCTTTAATGATAATTCTGCCAGCTTAACTTTTCACGGATGCAGAAAAGGAAGCTTGTCAATAAGTGGGCAGAAGTAGCATCTGGTCAATGAGGGTTGCGGCGTGGTTAGCTGAAGAGTTTGCAATGCTATACTAAGGAATTCTGAACAGTTAATACGCATGTGCTGGGAGCTGGGGTTTGGGAGACTGTGCTCTGCACTGGAGAGCTCAGTTGTCCTGTGAGTCATCCAACCACTGGCTCCAGTGAGTCAGAACTGGTAATGGCGCTGGTGAAAGGGATGCTTCTCAGCTGATTTGGAATTGCATGGCAGTTTTGTTTGGCAGATTTCTTCTTCAGAAATCCAGGAGATGGCGGCTCATATTTAAAACAGATAAGCTGCTAAAAAAGTATACGAAGCAAAGTCTTGAGTTTCAATGTTTTAAATTTTATTTTCCTTCATTACACAGTCTGTATCTTTATAAAAATGTCACTGCCCTTCTCTCTTTAGATGATGCTACTGCTTGAATATAAAAGGGTCTCTGTTGAACAGCCTGGTAGATAAGCCAGGTACTTTATCCTGTGAATGCTGCCCTGGAGGTGAAACCTGGCTGGGGTGGGACACCTGCTCTTCCTTTCTGGTAGTACCAAGAACAAGAGCTTCCTTTATTGAAGCTTATCTTATACACACACCCTGTTTAGTCCAATTAGAAGCACCCTGAACTAAAAATCACTATTCCAGTTTTATTTATAATGTGATTAACATCCTGAGTGGTTGACCTGGGTCATGTGCCTAGTGAGTGGCTAGGCTGAAACCGCAATGCAAGCTATGTCTTAGAATCTGAGTCCTTGGGGCCAATTCAACCCCACAGGTTCTAGCAGAAATATCACCCCAGATAACACTACTTATTGGCTGGTTAATGATGTTTATTGGAGTGTGGCTCCTTGCTCTGGTGTCCTGGCCATGTTCGACCATAGCTAACCCTGAATTCACCTAGTAGAACCCCTATGGAGCACTGTTTTTGTTCTCTGAGTTCATTGGCCCTGTTTCTGAAAATTCCTGGGGATGGAAGGGTGAGGATATGTCATCTACCTTTATGTGAGTCCACATGGCCAAGCTGGGTTAGTACTAAGTGTAGCCTTACTGTAGTCCTGGGAACTGACTTTGCTTGTATTCAAACAGCTTTGGTCTAGAAGACTGGAGCTTTAGCTGGACATGAAAACTCTAGGAACTGGTTAGGAAGCCCACTCAAAAGCTCTGCTTCTTAGCCGGGCGGTGGTGGCACACGCTTTTAATTCCAGCACTCGGGAAGCAGAGCCAGGCGGATCTCTGTGAGTTTGAGGCCAGCCTGGGCTACCAAATGAGTTCCAGGAAAGGTGCAAAGCTACACAGAGAAACCCTGTCTCAAACAAAACAAAACAAAACAAAACAAAACAAAACAAAAAAAGCTCTGCTTCTCTACAAAAGCCTGGAAAGCTTTTATGTTTCCAATGTTTCTAATATTCCAGGAACTAGGAGATGCCTAGAAATATAAGCATTCCCCACAGAAAAACTCAAGTGGTTATCATTCTTTTTTTTTTTTTTTTTGGTTTTTCGAGACAGTGTTTCTCTGTGTAGCTTTGCGCCTTTCCTGGAACTTGCTCTGTAGACCAGGCTGGCCTCGAACTCACAAAGATCCACCTGCCTCTGCCTCCCGAGTGCTGGGATTAAAGGCGTGTGCCACCACGGCCCGGTGGTTATCATTCTTATACAGAAGGTGTTAATGCATGATTACATTCTGGAATCTTCCAAAAGGGTCTGGGAAGACTCCAGAGACTAGGGATGTGAAAAGACTAGATACACTGGGAGTGTTTCATGCCTTGTTTTGTTTCAACTGAGAAGAAAAGCAAATACAGGCTACAATCTAGCAGGTATTATGGTGTCATGGAGCAGAACTTGTTTCTGAGCTGCAACTCAGATCCACAGGAATTGATACAGTGTTAAGAGGACTTCAGAACTCTGAGGCATCCAGTTGTTTAATAAGATCTTATTGTCTGTATACAGGAGAAAAAGGAAAGAAATGACCTGGCTACTTGATTATTCATTTAGCACCACTGCGTGCTTGTTTCTTTGAGTTCACAAGTCATGGAAAGTTGGCCATGAGGTGACTGTCCCTTTGTGATAAGCATGACAACAGTTTGTCTTCAAACTGAGTGGTGAGCCAGGTTCCTTGGCACTTTAGACATGCTGATCTAACCAATCTTTAGGACAATACGGTGAGATGGAGTGCCCAAATATTCCCTTTTATAGATAGGAAAATAGAGGTCCTAGTGTGGATAATGGCAAAGAATGATGAAGTCCAGGTCTTCTGACCCTGGAACCTATGCACTTGACCTTTATGATGTGAATGTGGGGCTCCACAGTAGCTGGAACAGCAAGGGTGAATGGGAGAATGTAACCAGAGCCTCTTAGACATTGGAATGATGAGTCTATAGTTTGTATTCAAGCAGGAATAACAAGACTGGAAATAGATTGATCTCTCAGAATGTAGCACTTGCTGTGTTGGTCAATAGCAGTACCCTGACAGGAGCTACAGGGAGAAGTGTCTACTGTGGCAGGGAAGATGGGCCATGGTAAGATATCTATCTTGTTGATTGGGGGATCCTGGTGTCAGAAAGCACTCCGGATCATAGAATCGTCACGTGATCTGAGGTCTCTGAGGATGGTGGGAGGGTCTTGGAATTTCTTCTATTTTTTTTTTTTTATCAGTTAGAAGAACATGGAGTAGTTCTGAACCACATTTGTGCAATTCAGAGGGGTGCCTTGTGGTGAAAAGAGCCAAGGATGATAAGAAAAGCCTTTTGGTGGAACACATACAATGATGGAGTGACGAGGACCCCTAAAGAGAGTCAGGATGGAGAGCCCAGGATGAACTGAGGCCATTGAGGACAGCCCAGAACAACAAAGAGTCTTTTTATACGGGGTCCAGAGCAAGGAACAAGGACTGCACAGATCCATCACTGCCTAGGGCAGCTGGTGTCTGTGGGAGGAGAAAGGGGAAGGGGCAGTTCCACTTTGCCCAGAAAACAGCTGCACGGGGAGTGAGTCCACAGGCACACAGGGTGGTGGGGGTGCAGGTGAGAAGGGAAAAGTGCCGGGTGCCGTGGGATTGGTCAGGCTTCTGCCCCACAGAACTCTGTGGTTGGGATGTGGAGTGGCTTGGAGATGAGCCCCCACATCTGCGGTGACCATCTGGGAGGCACAGGGATGAGGGGATGCAGATGCAGCGGAATGAGACCTGGAAGCCTAGCTTTGGCCCTGGGAAAGATAGCGCTGTTAAAGGGAGGGCTGGGAGTCCCTACAGAGCACATGGAGGCAGCAGCGTTTCCGCAGGAGCAAGCCATAGCAGCCTCACACTATATTCCATCTTGAGAGGCTTCCATCTGGCAGTTTTCATGGAGGATAGATGTGGGAGTAGGACCTGAGATGGGCCATATAGGAAATCCCGTGCACTTGCCTGCACGATTAACCCCAAGCAATGCTGATTTGTGAGCCAGAGGTAGTCTCAGGGAGGCAGGCAATGATTCCACATGTTCATGTACACATGCACACAACCATATACAAAGGCATGTACAGACAAATGCACACTCTAATACTTGTACACCCTCATATAAGCACACACACATAAGTCACACATATATACACACTCTTCTTTGAACTGTCCTCTGCTTAGTTATTAGTTTGCTTATGTCTGCTCCATTTCTCCTTTCTCTTTATCCTCATTATCATTTATTCATTTCCCCCTTTTCTCCCCCCCCCTTATTAAGGATTAGGTTGATGGCTTTGATAGGGCATATGGTTGGATAGGCTATCTAATTCAATAGCTGGCATTCTCCAGATTCACAATGGTGTCAAAAGCTGCCCTGTGTAGTTGAGCAAAAAGACATGGGGATAGGTTGGCAATAAATGTTGGGTTGAGAAACACAATGCACTGCATAGGTTTTGTGAAAATTAAGTGAAATCAAATACACAGAGTTGTTTGTCTATACACACTTAAACAGTAGGTTACCACCACTTTACTTTTTATATAATGAAGCATCCTGGTGACCACCTTTCTGCCCTGCATGTCCCTGAGAAGAGGGTGGTCACATCTTCTTGCATGCCACTGAAAGTTCTGATTCCCGGGATTAGCTGTCCCTGGTTGGACAATGCTGCCTGGACCATGAAGGGGCATCATGGGGCCTCTGCAGAGCTGGAAGTGAGTGCAGTAAGATTAGGGAATTTTGAGGCAGGTTCATGAACACCCTTGGGTATAACATTATCTGGATCCAGCTGACTTTGGAGAAGTATCTGCGATTAGAGAAGAGACAGAGGACTTGTGTGTTTTAGTGTATTGTGGGAGTGTTCATATAAATGTGTATGAATATGTTTTTGGGAGCATATGTGTATTAGTGTGTGTTTGTGTGAAAATATATGTATATTTGTGTGTTAAGTGTGTGTGTAAAGTGTGTTTGTGTGTGCGAATGTGCCTGTGTGACTGTGTATGTGTGTCTGCGTGAGCTCATGGAATAGAAACTCACTGGTGGGGATTCAAACAGACTTGCTATTATTTGAGAAAGAGAGGAGCAATTTATCCAATTAGTTACATCTGGGAGATCAGGGCTGAACTGTGGAGATGTTTTTAGCCCATTTCATAGTAGAAACCTGGGGCTCTGAAGGGCTGGTTGCTTTGCCCAGGGTTACCCTGTGGCTGTTGTCACCTCTGCACTCAAAACACTGGGCAATATGATGCCTGATGCTAGAAGCAGCCCCACTGAAGCTGTGGTTTAGAAAGGATGTTGAGGTGATCCATTTTGTCCCATCAGCACACAGTATAATGAGGGACCTGGGGACCAAGAACCACACAGAGGAGGGGACTGTGTTTGCTTTTTTTTTTTTTTTTTTTTTTTTTTCCATAGCAGCTGTTCAAAAGCTTTTGTCAGAGGAGACAGTGTCGAGGCTCCCTTTTCGTGCACTTTGGGTAACTTCTATATTTTAACTCCCTCAAAAAGCTGATGCTGGTTGAATCTCTCTGGGGACTTCTGAAGGAAAGGGGCAGGTGGGAGATGCATGTGCTGTGTGCTCCCTGCACAGGGAGGCGGAAGGCAGAGAGATGATGCAGCTGCCCAAGAAGCCTGAGTCCCAGTGAGGATGGAGCCTGGTCACTTCTGAGTCACTCTGGCTCAGGGTAAGTTTTTCCAATGATGAAAACTCTAGAATACTGGTCCAGTCAGCACTGTGGTTCTGCCAGCACTGTGGAGGGAGATGGTTAGGTTCTGTTTCCTAGTTTTAGAACCAGATGGCTGGGCCAATGGAGAGAGGGGAGTGCTGAAGGCCACCTTCAGAGAGCTGATGGCATTGCTTCCTATGCGTTTCCCCCATAGTGTGCTGTTCCCTCTAAACCATGGCACCTCCGGGCACAGTCAGAAGCCAGTTCACCGGTGGATGCCCAATGGTTTGGGACAAGTAGACAGTTGAAATGGGTAGAGGGGAAGTGAGTGGGTTTAGGTGCAGGACGAGTCAAGAGTGAGTGTGTCTGGTGAGTGGCGAGCAGGGAGACTCAAGCTCTAGACAGGAACAAGGTCAGGTGGAGAGTGGACTGTGCCTCAGGGTGACGCAAGGGCCAGACACAGCCCACACCCACCCTGCCAAGTGTTCCTCTAGCCCTCTGGTCACTTGTACCTACAGAAGCCCCTGTGTCCGTCCCTCTCAGTACCTGAAGTGGCCTAGCACACCTGACAACAAGAATTAAAATCAGCCTGCCAACCAGCAAGGAAAACTGTTAATGTGGGTGCAAACACATTAGAATTGTCAGGGAAGTCAAGCTGGCAGGTGACACTGTTTATGTTCTGCTGATATGGTAGTGGCTGCCCCAGATGCAGGGATGATGCTGAGCTGCTGGTGCCACTGGGCCGTAGCCTCTGTGTGTGTGTTTGCTCACACGTGTGCACATGTGAGTGTGTGTTGTGTTGACATCCTCCCTGATAGAGTCCCGGAGGCAAGCCCTCAGAGTTGGGTGGGGTTGTCACTTCTAGACAGTCACAGTGCTTTGGATTGAAGTAGCAAACATCAGCTTTGGCCGACTCAGAGAAGGAATTCATTAGGATATGGGGCAGAGTAGGTCCCACCAGCAGAAGGATGGCTGGAGACCTGGACTGGAGAAAGACAGGGACTGAGTAGCAGTGGAGAACCCTGGTAGTAGGAACACACTGGAAACTGGACTTGACTGGGAAGATGCTAGGTACAAAAACAATCAGATATTTACTCTATTGTCCCAAGAAGCAATAATCTTCCCTTCCTTTTGGCTGGTTTAGGAACCTTTTGGTCCAGATAGTACCTTCTGATTGCTTGCTGTATGACTTATCTAGGTGCCCTCTGTGGGTAGAGAGTGGCAAAGGCTCTTTCTTCTGGGCCTAAGACATCAGCAGAATAGAAATGACACCCATCCTGCCCAGGGTGTCCCTAGAGCTGCAGCTGGACAATATGATGACTAAGGCAGGGGAGGGCAGGGTGCTGATGGAGGCCATTCCTTTGCTTGATGGGCAGGCTCCTTAGGGACCCTCAGATCTGCACACTCGGGGAGATCTGCAGTTCTCAAAGGAAACGGTGCTGAGTTATAATCTCCATTGGGAGCAAAAGCCACTTCTAAGCATGTGTTTGGTGGTTAGCTCCCACAGTGTGGGAAGAACGTCCATGAGATCCTGCCCTGGCATCCCTCGGGACTCTGGGGCTTTAGTCCTCAGCTGCTGCGCCCCACTGTGGCTACCCATGTTCCTCCCTTCCACTTGCACTGTGACCCTTCCACAGCTTTCCTTTTGTGACTCAGAGAACAGCCAGATCTAGGTGAGGTGAAAGTGAGGTCTCTATGGAGCAGTCCTGAGGCTTCATAACAAAAACCCACCCTTCTTCCCCCTGTCCCTGGCTTTTCTATCAAGCCCCTGACTCCCAAAGGACTCCACAAAAAGCACTCCCTATCAGGGACTGAAGCAGGGGGAAAAGTGCATAAAACTAAGCAGTGGCCACTGGATGGTCTCAGCTGGACTAGGGTCCACAGGGAAAGGCGGCCTGACCATGCAAGGCTTGGGTGGAAGTAGGGAAAGCAGGGATAAGGGATCCAAGATTGGTCCAGAGGAATCAACACAAGTGGAAGCAGGCTGGAGTTGTGATGTGGAGGAAGGGGCTGCTAGTGTCGGAAACGGAAGGAAAGGCATGCCATAGGAGCCAAGATAACGAATCCATGAACCTTCCAAATGCCGCCTCCTGATGCTGTGGCTTCCCCCAGGCTCTGGACCAGTCAGGGCCAGACAGAGCTCCTGGAACCGGAGCTGATGGTACCTTCTTCTTGACTACAGGGTCAGCTTGTGGGCAGGTGTCCAGGAACTCCTGTTTTCTGCCTCACAGCAGGCTCCCTTCCTTACCTCTTCAGCTTCCGTGGTTCTGAGCCAGGTTTGTTAACCACAGTAGCTGTTTCTGTGGCTTCCCTGCCTTTCCCTGCAAGGGGTCGTGGCACATTCATCTGGTGCCAGTGCTCCAGCGCTCTTTCTGGCAGACACCTGTCTCCACCTACCGCTGGAGTCTAAACTATCTGAGCTCATCCTTTCTCTCTTTCTCCTCAGATGATCCTGCTCCCACCTCACAGACAGTGAAGGAAGGCCGGAAAAAGTGGGCTGGGCTGGTGTCAGCCTACATGGGGCACTGAATGACCAGTGTTGCTCACTGTTGCTCTCTTTTTCTGCAGAGAGTCGTCAAAGGCATCCAGTCCAGGCTTCACTAGGGACTTTCCAGTCTCATAGCTCCTCCTGGGGGTAGAGACTGGTCCTTTGGAACTCCAAAGCCCTCTAGATGAATGGCTGCTGGAACATCCACCTTGCTTAGCCTGTCAGGCCTTGCTGATCACATGGCTGAGGGCAAAGGGGCTTCTCTGAGTCCTTCAGTTGAGAAAAGATGGAGGCTCATGGCACCCGAGCAGGTCCAGTCAGGGCTGCTCAGGAAGACAAACCTGGACTCTGGAGCTGCTGCAGGTAAGAGTGGCCAAGATGTGGCCTGTTCTGAACTGAGTCTGTCGACAGCATTGACCAAGCCTCGACTGGACAGGCCTCTGGCCTGTAAGGCATGCACAGAGCTGCCATGTCTCCAGGAGAGGCCAGGGGATATTGAGGCTCAGAAGAGGAAGCCAGAGGACCCAGAAGGCCAGCTTGGCACTCAGCAGCCACTCTTGGATCTCCCCAGAGCCTCAGTTGATGGCACAGTGTGCTCAGTATGGCCGGGTGCAGCCCGGAGTGAGCAGAGAAGCGCTTTCAGCAAGCCGGCCAAGCGCCCAGCAGAGAAACCCAGGCGCTCCCACATGTTTCTGGCCAGTGGAAATGCAGAGGGCCCATGGGAGCTCTCAGGACTCATCACCACTGTGGACATCCCATGTTGGGCTCAGCTGTCAACTTTCAAGGTCATGGGTGATTTCTGGAGATTACACACGTTGTCACAGAACATTCTATTCTGCAATGCTTTCCAGGGGGCTCCCACACCATGGCTGGATCACACCCAGGTGCAAGTACCCACATCCTCACCACCTTCTGCCACAGCCTCTCGGGCTCTTTTGCCCCCCACACTCTCCTCCCCAGGCTTGTCCACTCAGAACTGGTGTGCAAAGTGCAACCTTGCCTTTCGTCTGACGGCTGACCTGGTCTTCCACATGCGGTCCCATCACAAAAGGGAGCATGTAGGCCCTGATCCGCATTCTAAGAAACGGAGAGAGGAAGTCCTCACTTGCCCCATTTGCCATGAGTTCTTCCGGGAGCGCCACCATCTTTCCAGGCATATGACCTCACACAGTTAGTAGGTGGCTAAGGAGAAAGCCGATGGCCATAGTGTCTAGTGCTCAGTGGTGAGGCACAGGTGATTCCTGGCCTTTATTGACAAGGTTGTCTCAGGTGTCTTCAAGGTTGTTCCCTTTGCTTCCCAGAGATGAACAGCTCAGTTATAATTTGTCATGTCCTAGCCTCTGTGACGTGTTTTCCTGGAAATTCATGCATTAAAATGGTGAGCTTCGCTCATGGGATAAGGGGACCCATGATCCAGGGAACGGGCCTGTTCCTGGCTCTGTTCCTAGTGCCCTGCATGAAAGCATGTGAGCATAAGACATTGGCTTTGCTGGCAAGCAAGCCTGCATTCAAGGTGGGCTCTCTTGCCTAAGAGCCGCGACCTTGGACATGTTCCTTTAACTTGCTGACCCTCAGTTTTCTCATTTTAAAATGGTGTGCTAATAAATGCCATCAGTCTTGAGGAAGGTGTGTGGTAAGTGGCCAGCTCGTTTTCCTGGTAGAATGTGAGCACTAAGCGTATAAAGTTCCTAGTCACTGCTTGAGCTAGTCAGCTACATTATTTGTGAAATCTCAGGGGTGAACAAGTACTGGGTTTCTCTGCCATGAGTGTGTAGCAAGGCTGAGGATGAGCTTGGCTTGGCAGACGTGGCTCAGGCTGCATTCAGGTCTATGTCCTTTTCCTGCTGGGTCAATACTCTGGACACAGTGAAGCTGGGAGCAGAGATGGCAGCTGAAATGCTCAGTTAGATTCCCGGGCTCCGCCTGGGTCACAAGCCTAACCTTCTCTGGGACAACCTACATCCGGGCCTAAAGGGACTAAGTGGAAAAGTGGCCTGGCTGAAACCCTAATGAGGGAGTGGGGGCAGCAACCAACCCTCCTGTTCTCCGGGTCTTCACACTGTGAATATGGGAGAAGAGGAAAACAGACATACATCATTCACTCTGCGTGATTCCCAGGTTCCATCCTTCCTTGTGATCCTGAGCCGAGCAGGAAGGAACAACTGGAGGGAACTAAGAATGAGGTCCCCAGCAGGCACTTTACCTCTGGTCATACTGCCCCCCCCAACACTGGAGGACATAGACAGTGAATTCTCGTACTACTGCAGAAGAATTTAAACTTGAGAAGGTTAGTGACTTTCCCAAGGCCACTACTCTAGAGTATTGATGGAAGAACAAAATCCAGTGACCCCCAGATCTGAGCTTATGTCTCTTCCAGCCTGCTGCATGTCTGCTTAGCTAGCATGGTCACAGAGCGTACTGCATGACTCAAGAACTGGAGCTTAGAGGCTGGCCTAGTCTCCGCACGTCCATTTCAACTTAACCTTGCTACTTGTGCACAGATACAAACACACATACACATGCACACACATACAGATACACACACACACATGCACACACAGACATGCATACACACAGACACACACACACAGACACACAGACACACACATGCACACTCACACACACAGACACACTCACAGACACAAACACAGACACACACATGCACACACAGAGACACACATGCAGACACACACATACACACACACACACACACACACACACACACACACCACTCTTCTCTTGAGCACTTTTCTCCATCCTGTACACTAAGTAGTGTATAGATTTGTCTTGTTCACTGGAGCACTCATCACTAGAGTGAAAGCGGGCTCTGCTGTTCGTTCCTGCTGTATTCCCATCATCTGGAACAAAGCAGACATACAGTAGGCACTCACACCTATCTGCTGAAGGATATAACAAGTTACCAAATGAATGATCTGCCTGACTCTGGCCTTGCTCCCGACAACTCTTGAGTTGGCAAGGAGGGCAGGAGGTGGCGTCTGTCAAAAGCAGGTTCACGCTGATCTCTGGCGCAGTGGATTGACCCGTGATTTCTATGCCGTCTCTTTGAAAGGGGAGTGCTTCTGTCATGAGGTGCAGATGATGCTCGGAACTGATGGCAGCACAGCTGTTTGGCAGCCCTTCAGATTTACAAGTTCAAAGATGTTTGGGAGTCCATGACTTAGGATTTGTTAGTGACACAGTTCCTCAGAATAAGCATGCTGGGCTCTCAGGCTTCCTCTGGAGGTCAGCTCCCCTCTCCTGTCTTCCTCTCTCACGTCACTTGTTCCTCCTGGAGAGGCGACTTTAAACCATGACTTCCTGAGTTATCTTTTTCATTAAAAAAATAGCCTGGATATTTTCATTTCTCAAAATTCATTTGAAAATTCTGAAGTGCCAGCTCCCTGTTTTCTTTCTGAAGACATGGCTAAAAACAACCACCTCTGAACTAGGAGGTGATCCTCACATAAGGCATTCTGTCCACTGACACCTGTCCCTCTTTTACTCTCCAGAACTGTGAACAATAAATTCCTGTTGTTTATAAGCCACTCAGTCTATGGCATTTTGTTATAGTAGCCAGAACAGATCAGGCAACCACCTTATACACAGTTCAGTTACTGCTTCTAGGGGTGTAGGAATGACTCAGTGGTTAACAGTGCTTGCTGATCTTCCAGAGGACCCAAGGTGGGTTACCACACCAATGCTGAGCTTCACAACTGCCCTGAACTCCAGCTGCAGGGAATCTGGTGCCCTCTTGTGGCCTCAAGCGGTGCCCGCACACATGTGGCACAACCACTTCCACATCTGTAAATATAAAATAATTCTTGGAAAAACTAAGGCTTCTAAGAAATCCTCAGGGGCCAGGGGTTATGACTCAGTAGTAGGGTGCTTGCCTAGCATGTGTGAGACACAGGTTCAGTCTCCAGCACTGCCCAGAATTTAAAAAAGAATTTGAAAATGAGGCTGAAGAAGGCCATGCTGCATTCAGATCGACTTACTAGACAATTACCAACAACTCATATCCCGAGCGCTTATAGTGCTGAGTTTAGACCATCACTGAGGTTTTCTTTTTACTGTCATCTTGGAAACAATTAAAATCACCATGATGACAGGTCCTAATTCTGAACTTGTTGCAGATTCCTGGATCTTTAGGTCAGGGATCCTAAATGCAAATGACTGTATGATTAGAAAAACGTGTGTAGATGAAGGGGCCAGAGCACAGACATGGTGGTGGCACACCTTGGTGACAGGTCTTGCCATGAGCTTGGATGGGTTTCCTGGGGAAAGCCACCCCAGAGCTGGCCTGAAAGAAGCTAAAAGAGAGAGCAGCAAGCCAGGAATTAGTGTAAAAGTACTTGTCTACTAACTCAACTGCTGCTTAAACACAGCTAGGCAGATGGATGCCTTCTTGTGGTGACTTGGAGGAGGGTTTCCTGGACCAGGGTTGGGATCTGGTATGTCTGGCTTCCTTTTGCTGCATTCTGGCAATGTGAGTGACATGGACAACGTGGCATGGACTTGCTGTGTGGAGAATGAAAGAACCATCAATCAGCTGGTGCCCCACCCCCAAGTCTGATAGGCTTCCAGCTGTTGAATGCACCAGGGGCCAGGCCCACCCTTCTAACCTCACTCATGGCCCCTATCCTCATGAGCACTGGAAGAGACCTGCTGCACAGGCTGGAAATATGAAAAGCCCAATTACAGCCCTTGCCTCCTCCATCCCCCTGGGAAGGGATGGCACTCCCTAGAGGCCTCTCTGTAAGCTGCTTCTCCAATAGAGATTTCACAAATCCCCATCATTTTATACTTTCCTTATTACAAGTCTTGTGACAGGCCTAAAGGTCATATAGTATATGAGATATGAATCTGCTGGGATAAGTCCCTCCCTCTTTAAGGAAGTTATTCTATGATATGATGTAACTTAAGATACCTCCTAGGAGAAAATGTTTAGAAATCCGTTTTGTATGAGGGGTGGGAAGAGAAGAGAGGAGGCTTTAAATGTAGCTTTCCCTCTTTTATCCATGATGTGTTTTCCAGGGCTGGCGGCAGGGGACCTCCGGTGTCTGGTCCCTTGCTGTTCTAAGATCCTCAGGTTAAGAGGCTATCTTCAGTACCAGTCACTGGTCTGTAAAGTAGAGCTGAGGTCCCCAGGCCAGGTGGCAGCAGCTAAATCCCTCAGGAACCAGTAGGTGGTAGCTAAGTGCCCTCCTGTGGGGACCTGGAGAGCTTGCTGGCCCAGGAGTGGGCTTTAATATGCCTGGCTTCCTTTCATTGCATTCTGGTAATGGTGGTGACCCTGGGCACTGTAGGGTGAGTGAGACAGGAGATGGCCAGGGGCCTCCCCTCTGTGCTGGCCTAGCCTCAGCAGGGGTTCTGTGGGGACCTCCAGATGCTCTCCTCACCTTCCTGGTCGAATGCGGATGGGATTCCTGATGCCCCCTGCTGTAGGGAGCCAGGCCATGCATACTCCAGCAAGACTTTGGAGGTCCAAGTCCTTTCCTCTGATGACCAACTGCACCTGGGCATGGCACTCGAGCACACTCAGCGCCATCCTCTATCTTGGCCACCTTGGTCCTGTTGGTCACACCCCGGCCAGGGTGAAGACTGTGCCAGCTCCCTAACCCTGCTGTTCATATCGAGGCCCTGGACCTTCTCTGGAGCTCTTTGTCTTGCATTCACTCCTTGCATGGTGTCTGGCCTGGCATCCTCAAGATTTGCCCCAGGGAGAGAGGCAACCATACAGAAGGTTATGCATCTAACAACCCTGAGTTCATTTTCTGTACCCAAAGGCTGGCTTTGGTCGAGAACAACGGAAGCCCCTTAGGCAGGTCTTGCCCAGACAGAGCCAGTTTGGAGTCCTTCCAGAGCTCTTATAATCCACTAACCGTGCAGGTGGTGGGAACACCCGGACTATTAGGACCAACTGGACTCTCGGGCCCTCCAGCACCCCTGACAAAGGTCAAGGGAGTTGCCCCACCCTTGCTGCTCACAGTCTTAGGCTCCTTCTCCACCTGATCTGCAGGATGGGACAGGTAAGTCTGACCCTTGAGAGGAATGCCATCAGAGATCAAGGCCTTTCAGTAAAATCAGCCCCTTGCAGCTCATAGATGAGGCAAAAGGCTGAAGTGGGTGCTCAGGCACCAAGCTGGGGCCTCGAGACCAGGGAGAGAATGACAGATGGGGCCAATATGGAGTAATGTTAGATATTAACTCGCCGGACCCTGGTGTCAGTGTGGCAGAGGAGCAAGAGAGGGCGGTGTCTGGAAGTAATGTATGGGTGAGTCCGAGATGCTGAACTGGGGACAGGAGCTGCCTTGGGTCAGGTGGGGCCGGAGAGTGTGGTGGTATTAAGTACAGACAGCTTCTGGGACCTGTGTATGTGTTGTTCCTTGTTTCTTTTACTTAGTCTTGTCTCCAAGCAGGTACCGTGAGAGGGTCACATAAGGAAGGCTGACTTATTCTGCTATGCAGAGAATATTGGTTTCTTTCCACTTCACATCCCCTCCCCAGGCCCAGGGGACACTATGCACCATGTGACGGGAACACTGGGATCTTCAGGTCAAAGGTTTGGTTGAGGTCCC
The DNA here is from genome assembly GCF_949786415.1 of Peromyscus eremicus. Taxonomy (NCBI): domain Eukaryota; kingdom Metazoa; phylum Chordata; class Mammalia; order Rodentia; family Cricetidae; genus Peromyscus; species Peromyscus eremicus. The sequence goes on along the minus strand of NC_081425.1, from coordinate 92,391,000 downwards.
ACCTATCCCCTCACTAGCAGCTCCAGACTGCACTAGTCTCTAAAAGAAAACAGTATGGCTGATGGAGGCAGAAGGGAGTTTCTGGGAGGAGCCTGGATTGTGTCCGGTCTCAGAAGAGCAGCCCGAGAGATCTGGCTGGATAGTGGGTAGGAAAAATAGGCGGCTTAGGCAGGCCCACAGCTGACGTCATACCTGGGAGCTGCCTCCTGAGGATGCTGCTGCTGCCCGTCTGCACTGCCCACTGGGCATCCGGCAGGATGCTGATGCCTAGACTTGTCACTTGTTCCAGATTTAATCTTGACCCCAGGTTCCTCTAACTAACCAAGGTAGAACCTTTGCCCACTACCAGGGAGCTGAGCTTCCAAGACATCCAATTTTGAATTAGAAAAATGATGACGTCTGACTTTGGCTGGACTTCTGATTAACAGTAATTTTTCACAGGTGTAATATTTACCTCCCTTACTGAACACATGAGGGAACGGAGGCCCAGAGAGTGAAGTAAGTCTCCTGGAATCACACCAACCAGAGCAGGCTGGACTGGTCCTCCCACTCAGGCAGGCTGACTCTAGAGTCTAGGAACATGGCCTCTTAGGGACTCTTTGCTGTAGGCGGTGCACTTGGGAGTGAATCTCCACAGGGTGAAACACCAGGTGGTCTGAAGGGGAGCGAGCCTGCTGCGTGGCATCCGGCAGGTTTCTGGGTTTCCTGCACCTCGGTGGCCTCCCAGGTGAAGGGTGGTGATAGTTGCTCACGTGAAAATTAAGAACCTTGATTATCCTCCCTGCTGAACATCCACGGGCTCTCTGTCAGCTGCCGCCCCTAAAGCTCTTGGTCTCGGGCCTAAAACCCAAGTCTCCATCCATAAATGCCCACAGTGCCAGACAAGGAGAGAAAGGCATACACAGAAAAACCACTGGTGCCACAATTACAGACAGACACACTTTTGTATTTCAGAATGACTGCCACATCTGCAGATAGTGCTATGTGCTTATTATGAGGACCTAGAAAAAGAACAAAGTATTAAAAAGAAAGATAGAAATACCACTGACCGTTCTATCACCAAGAATTCAATTTAGGCTATAAGCTAAATTAGAGAAAGAAGCGAGAGAGAAGTGGGGGGAGGAGGAAGGAGGGGAGGGGGCCCCTAGAATCGGAGTGCTTGAGCCCTGCAGAGCAGTCACACATTTACTGCACACCCAGCACCATGTCGCAGACGAGGATAAATAAAGGTGACAATGCTTGGTGGGTAAAGACATGACCTCAGGGTTGTGGGGAGGTGCTCTAGTGGAGATGGGGTGCATGAGGAAGAGCCCCTAACCGCTGAAGCCACGAGCTGCCGGTGGCCACTGAAGCCACGAGCTGCCGGTGGCCGCTGAAGCCACGAGCTGCCGGTGGCCACTGAGTGCCAGAAACACAGAGATGCTCGGCAACCCCAGACTACAGACTGCAATCGAAAGGTCACACAGAAGCAGTCTACTTGCCTCCACTGTTCTCTAAGAGTCACAGAAGGTAACCGGGGACAGTAAGTCAGATAAAGGACACACACGGGCTCTGACCTAGGGTGGTTCGATTTGGGATATTTTGACTCTCTCATAGGCTTGTTTGGGTACCAGATACATTTTGACTTAATAACATTATCAACTAAGAATGAACTTAGAGAAGACGATGCCATCCCAAGTTAAAGAGTCGCTGTAACATCAGAAAGCACTACCAACATTAAGCACTTCTTTCTTTTCCCTCTCGGAAAGATGGCTGCTAGGAAAAGCTACTGGCACATGTGCCTTACATCTGTGGATCATGCACTTCTTCTGGTGACAATATGGGGACCAGAGGTTGGAGGCTAGGAAGCATGGGTAGAAGAGAGATGGACTTCAGTCTCCCCAGAGTAACTACTACGGGGGCTGTCTTTGAGGTGGCTGAGCTCCCACTTTTGGAGTTCCAGGGGAGAGGTTGATGCATCAGTGGGGTCCGATGGATGAGCTCTTGAGGATGCCCCAGCTCAGTAGGCCCTGGACCATGTGACCTTCGGCAGGATCCCATGCTAGAGCACCAGTAGTAGCTCAGAGGACCTGCCATTGCAACACTGGCCGTGGAGACCCTTCTCGGTGAGCCGCAGGTTCTGCCTCACCCTCGCAGGGCCCGCTGGAGTGTCTCCTTGGCTCTGGTAAGGGCCATTTCTGAAGGAACGACCACATGAGGTGTCACCCCCACCCCTTCCCAGGAACTGCCATCCATGGCACCCACAGAGCGAGCTGTGGGGATGGTGATGTAGAGGTGGGTGTCATCCACGTGGTAGGTCTGTGGTGGCTGGCAGCCTCCACTGGTCACTTCACCAATGACCAGTGCCCGGCCCAGCCTCTTCATGATGTAAGTAAATTCCTCAGCGGCACCGGCTGTCACACCACTGGTGAGGATGACCACACTCTTCTTGGAACCATAGCGTTCACCTGGAGGAGAGAGGCCCTTCAGCACAGGGTCACATCAACATCCTACCTTTTCTACCCTGTCCAGATGAGATGAAGCGGGCCACAGGTTGAGTCTTGCTCTCTTGTGACAGTATGTGGGCCACTGGCTTCGGTCTGCCCCTGTGATACAGGGACAGCTATTCATATGCCCAAGCACTGCCATGTGCTGCTTGTGGTCAAATAAAAGGAAGCCTTGGCTTTTCCTGAGTTCTGGGCATGCAGCTGTGTCCTGAATAATGGTACCCCCAAATCTAACCTGAGAGTCTTTTTGCTTTAGTTCCCCAGAAGATCAACATTTATTACCTTATTACTCGGTGGTTGTTGGAAAATTTTAAGTAGCTACATTAACAAATATAAAAGAAAACCGATGAAATTAACTTTAATCACGATTTGATTAAACAGTATGTTAAAGATACATTTATTTAAAATGAAATTACTCCACGGAAGCACAGAGGTTCACCTTCTCTGTTTCTTCCTCCCCACCTCACCCCCTGTAATGGCTTCCCCTTTCCTTTCTTTCATTTCTAAAGTAGGTTTTCTAAATCTGGTGTGGATTTTACAGTGAAAATGCACCTCAATAAAGACCACTCATTTAGGGTCTTAGTGGCTGAAGGTGGCTGGTGGGCCAAAGTTCTAGAATCTGTAAATCGGAGGTTGTCCTAACCTTCTGGTTTTGAATATCTGTTTAAATTCAGAATTCACCTGATTCTGATTTTTCTCCTTGACAGTTTTCAGGGTTATTGGATAAATCCTGAAATCTATGGTGGCAAAACGCTTATGTAATGAGGAAGTGTAGACATGAAACTGGCCAGGTGCATCTCTGGTCAGAGGTACCCGATCGGCCTCTCCACTGGCCTCTTGGGGATGGGAACACAGGCTCCACACAGGGTCCTTGATTCTGTATGCTGGGCAGAGGGAGGCAGGCCGTTCACCAAGAAATACGACTTTGAGAGGCAGGGGTCTATGAAGCTCTGGGTTGCCTCTGATACCCTGGATGCTCTCAGGCCCAGGCAGGTAAAGGAAGGCCTGTTAGCACCTGGACATTTCTTCAGGCAGTTATGATGAGCCTGCCACTGAGAGCTCAGACAAGACGAGCTGTGAAAACACCCACTTGATTAGCGAGGTGAGGGGGCGTCCAGATTCTGTGTTTGTTCCACAGGGTGCTAGCATTACTGGTGAGAGTGGGGGAGACGCAGGTGTTGGGCAAAGTGACATTTGAATCTTGGCTCTTTCACTTGTTAGCTGGGGGACCCTAGACAAGACACTCAAGCCATCTAGTGCCTTACTTTTCTTCTCTAGACATGTGCTTTCAGGTACTCAAGGTTGTCCCAGTACTGTGTCCCGTGGACCACCAGAGCAGGGACCGTATGGTCTGTTACTGTATTTTTATATCCTCTCAAGTTGTCTTTCTGATTTTCCCAGAAGGTTTGAGAATGAGAACAGGGAGAAGAAGGCTTCACGTACCTGTGAGCTGAGTGTGGGTCCAGAGTTCGCTGACAGAGTCGTTGGGCCGGCTGTAGATCTTGTCCAGCAGAATGGGGGGTGACTGGTTGAAGAAGTAGGAACACAGGGCTGAGATGGAAGAGGTGGGGCCACCAATGTTGAACCTAGGGAAGCAGAGACGAAGAGCGGCTGAGCTCACAGAGAGACTTGGGTCTGTGTCCTGTGAAGAAGGGTTCTAATTTCAGGATGTCTCAGCCCTTTGTCCCCTGCACCCCCTTCGCAGTTCCACAGGTGACATGATCCAGGGGATTCTGCAGAGCACTAGTTTCTTGAGACTAAAAGAGTCTGTGATCGAACGCTTTCAGAAAGTATAGGCTGGGTGTGGTGGCTCACACTCTTAATTCCAGCACTTGAGAGGCAGAGGCTGATGGAACTCTGGAGGTTCAAGGCCATCGTGGCCTACAAAGTGAGTTCCAGGGCATCTGGGACTATACATTGAGACTGTCTCAAAAGAACAATAATAACAAAAGAAAGAATGTGAAAAAAGAAAATACTGGATTTGGACCCTGCTCACATATATTAATGTATTAAAGGCTCTGATGAGTCCTATAATTAGGAATTGGTTGAAATTGTTTTCCCATGTATCGACCATGGACTGCCCCTCTGCATCCATACTGCCTGTGAATAGAACACAGAATCCATTAAGTGTAGTAGCGTAAGTTACTAGTGGCCTTTGGTGTGGTAGTAGACTCAAGATTGTGGAAGTACAAGGTGGGGGTTTTGCATTCAACATTGCATGGCCCTTCCCTCTCTGGGGCTGACAGTACATCAGAAGACTCTTCCAGCTGAGAGCCATGAATCATCAGGACCCTCGACCTCAGCATCTTGTACCCAACCCCAGGTCAGAACAATCTAAGCCAAGGATGCCTGTAGCTGGGCTTTCCCTTAAAAAATGTGAATGACATTTAATGAAAAGGATATTTGTACTGGTGGTGGCTCTGATGTTTGTTAAGGTATCTAAGGAATAAAGTGATCAGCTAAGGTTCTGGGCATGTAGAAATCCTGGCCATGGAAAATGATCTCCCAGGGAGTGATGCCAGCCTCGCCATGATTCAGCACCACCTAGTGACTGTCAACCTAGATGCCCCTTAACTGAAGAATGGAAAAGGAAAATGTGGTACATTCACACAATGGAGTATTACCCAGCAGTAAAAAACAATGACATCATGAAATTTGCAGGCAAATGGATGGAACTAGAAAAAAAAAAATCATCCTGAGTGAGATAACCCAGACCCAGAAAGACAAACTTGGTATGTACTCACTCATAAGTGGATATTAAGGATAATCAGGCTACAATCCACAGCCCCAGGGAAGCTAGGAAACAAAGAGGACCCTAAGAGGGACCCATGGATTTCCCTGGGAAGGGGAAATAGATGAGATCTCCTAGCTAAACTGGAGGGGGAGGGGCTGGGGAAGTGGGCGGAGAGGAAGAGAACATGAGGGGTTGGGTTTGTTGAGTTGGGGGCAGGACAGAGGGGAGAGAGTAATGAAAGAATGTCTTGATGTGGGGGAGGCATTTGGGGGTTAGGGAGAAACGTGGTACCAGGGAAACTCCTAGGAATCCGCAAGGATGACCCCAGCTAAGACGCCTAGCAACAGTAGAGAGGGTACCTGGACTGGCTTTCTCCTGTAATCAGACTGGTGACTACCCTAATTGTCAATAGAGAGCCCTCATCCAGTAACTGATGGAAATAGATGCAGAGATCCACAGCCAAGCACTGGGCCGAGCTCCGGAAGGAGGGATTGTACGACCAAGAGGGGTCAAAGTCATGACAAGGAAACCCACAGGGACAGCTGACCCCAGCTTATGAGAGCTCAGGGACTCAGGACCAACAGCTAAGGAGCCTGCATGGGACTGACCTAGGCCCTCTGCATGTGGATGACAGTTGTGTAGCTTGGTCTGTTTGTGGGGCCCCTAGCAGTGGGATCAAAACCTGACCCTGGTGCTTGAGCTGGCTTTTTGGAACCTATTCCCTGTGCTAGGATGCCTCACCCAGCCTTGATGCGGGGGAGGGGTTGGGGAGGAGGGAGCTTGGTCCTGCCTCAAGGTGATATGACATGCTTTGTTGACTCCCATGGGAGCCCTGCCCCTTTCGGAATGGAGGAGGAGTGGAGGAGTGGATGGGGAGGATAGATGGGAGGCGGGGGGGGGGGGGGGTGGGGTGGGGGTGGGGGGGTGGGGGGTGGGATGCGAAGAGAGGAGGGAGGGAAAACTGTGGCTGGTATGTAAAACAAATGAAAACCTTTAATAAATAAAAGGAAAAAGTAAGAGTCGTGCAAGAGCTGCAATTACAGCAGACCTGAGTGCTTAGGTGGGAGAGGCTTGAGTCTTTTCTCCGGCAGCAGGGAAGTGGGAAAGGCTCCCCTGGGAGAGAAGCAGCCTGATCTTCCTTGTACTGGTGGCTGGTGCTTGGGACACACCCAAAAGGCCTAGGATTGGAGGGAGGCTTGAGTAGGCCGCTGCCTGAGGTCTCTTCTGCTTGGAGGAGGGGGGTGTTTGTCATGGGGGTTTGTGATGGGAACTCCCATGTAAAGTGTTCGTTTGTTTTTTGTTTTTCAGAAGTGAAGGGTGGTGAATGGGTGAAGAGATCCAACGACCTTTTTGTTATGGAAAGCTTTCTTGCTCTAGTGGCATCTCTTCATTTCCAAATGGTCCCTGGGGCCCTGGCTTTGTGATGCCCATGAGAATGGCTGTTTTGGGGGTGATTTTGCAGCCGTACAACCACAGTAGAATGGCTGACGATCAGAATTATAGATTATGCAATCCCCCTTGAAGCTACTGATACAGGGCTGCCATGGGGCCAAGGATCAGCAGTTTTTATCTTTCCCATCCCTGCCCCCTCACTTTGTTTCTTCTGTCAGGCAACAGATGTGGGGTAACTCTTCACCTGAAATACACATTGGGATCATCAGGCGAGCATAAAAAATTACCAGTGCTGAGGTCTCACCAGCCAGTAAGATCTGAACCTCTGGCTAGCTGGCAGATCCCTGGCAGGCAGGTGGCCTGGTTCCTTCCAGCTCCTTGATTGTGTCATGGGGTTCCTCCCCACCCCCTCCAACTTTGACCTGTAGCTCTGACTGTCCTCAGCCAGTGCTATGGCTCAGCCTGGAATCATAGCCTAGCCCACTGACCTCATGTCGATGATCAGGGCATCTGTGTGTACGATCTTTTTCCAGATGTGCTCTACCAGCAGCTCGGAGACCTGGGTAAGCAGCTCACAGTCCCCAAACATGTCGAACCTCAAGTAGCCAATGTTGTCTTCCAGCACATTTGTGTGGAAGGAGAACTTGATCAGATCTTCAAAGACTTCTGGGGAAGGAATCTGGAAGAACGGGAAGTCTAGCTCAGTATCAGGAGATTGGCAAAGGGCAGTGCCCAGGAGAAGGGTGCCATGGGCTACTGAGGAAATGGGAAGGAGTTAGTGGTGTCTGGGAGGGGAGCATGTGGGTGATGGGCCCTGGGATGGGAACCATGTGTGGTGTGTGAGTCAGCTGATCAGAGACATCCTTGCGGCGAATGCTCAGCTCTGCCAACCCCTCATCTGGTGTCTGGAGAAGTATGGTGCTTCCAACCTCACCAGACACTTCTTAATGTCCCTGGGCCCATCTCTGCTGGGACGAGGAGGGGAGATCTTAGTAATCGTTCTCAGGGGCCTGGCCCTGGGATAAGCTCTTCTCAGCCCTCATCACGTTGGACAGCAACCCTGTATAGAAGGCACTGTTATTCTCCTCTTTCCAGGACAATTCTGAAGCGCAGACAAGGCGACTACCTTGTCCGAGGCCCTCACAGACATTACAGGTGAAAAAGGAAGCCACTCCAAATTCCACCACCCTCTTGCACTCCATGGCCCGAGGGGCCTATGCTGGAAAAACAAAATAAAATAAACAAAAACCCAACATGGCAATTTTGGAAACTGGGGTCCTGGAAGTCTAGTGCAGACCTCCTGGTATGATTCTCCTTTTTCTAAACACTGTTTCAAGTGGTGGGACTCAATGACCTAGACAGAGGGCAAAGAGGTCTGTGTGGTCTAGACAGTGGCCTGTAGCCCTTCCTTGCCCTTAGCTCTTGTCTGAATGCAGGCGATTGCCCTGCAGCAAGGCTCCCTGTGGAAACTTGAGTCTTGTGTCTTCCGACTCTGCCTCAGACCTCTCCATGTGGCACATGTCTATGTAGCTGCAGCATGCAAGAGTCTTGACCTCCCACCGCTGGAGGACGGATGCTGATAGATCCTTTTCACCTGTCAAGGACTGGTTCTAGGAGGCATTCCGACACTTGCCAGGGTCTCAGTGGGATCTTCCACACCCTTACTTCCTCCTTACCTTCTTCCTGCCTAGTGACTACCTCCCAGATAAGCTGCCTATACCTTAGCCCTCACCTCAGGCCAAAGCAAAGCCTTGCCTGCTCGCTGTGACCTCACAGCAAAGTCACCGGTGAGAATGGGTGGAGAGGTGGCTGGAGTGCTCTTTGATGGAAACCTTAGGCAGAGCGGGGCCTCCATGAATCGCATGTGCTTTGGCCATGGCCAGGTCCCTTCCCTTTCCACCCCCTCCCAGCTGCCACAATCAGCTTATTGTACCCACTGGTGTTCCCAGGTGCTTCGGTGCTGGCTTTCAAGTTTGCTGACTGCAGCCACCTTGCTCCAAATTTCCCATCAAGCTGGTCTTTGGAACAGACCTATATTCACACACCTCTGCTCAGGAGAAATACTGTGCATTGTTTAGAGAGAAGGTGACAAGTTGGCCCCATACTCAGGTCTTTGGGCTGTGCCTTTGCACCCAAAGTATGGACCAGCCTCCATACCTTACCTCTAAGGACACAGTAGATCCAGGTAACATAAATCTCATACTTTCAGGGAAAGAAAAATCTCATGTTGGAGCCTCAGATAACTCAATTACCCCCTTCCCCAACACTGATAGTGGGAACTCACAAAAACTCTTGCCTTCTTCCTGGCTAAGACGGAAAGTTCTTCCATCCCAATGTTTCACATTAGATTTGTTGAGTATTCTATAGGGTTGTCCAGGGACCATGGACCCAGAGAGTAGAAGACACAGCATGGTGAAGGGAAGAAAGGACATTACTAATACAAATGTAAACACAGAAGCCTGGAGCTGCAGTCTTGCATTGTGCATACAGCCACACACATGCTGTCTATTGGACAACTCACTCCCAGGATTGGGTCAGGCCAAGTCTTTCTTGTATCTTACCTGCATGGGCACAATTCCAGGAATGCGGTCTTTGGCATCCTCGGGGATGTGTGCTGTCTTCAGGTGTGGGTCTCCAGAGAGCATTTGCAGGTCTGCTCCCAGCATCTCAGCCAAGGCCCCTTCTGAAGTCACCCTTGCATACCGGCTCTGCAGACCGCTTAGCTTGGCAGCCATCTTGGCCCCCAACTCAGGGGAGGCATAGTTATCTGCCACTAGTTTCCCAGCTGTCTGTAGTACTGTGGGCACCTTGGCACGCAGGGCCACTATGTCCTGGGCTGTGGAAAGGGCCTCACTCATGGGAACAGTGATGTCAGGTTCCACACCAGCCAAGTCCCAGGCCTCACCGGTGGTGGCACTCAGGGCCATCTGGGTAGGCATGGAGGCATATAAGGGGCTGTTGCCCACCTGGTAGATGCCCACAGAGAGTGCCCCTCCAGCTGTGGGCTCTCCAATGACTGTGGCCCGCTGTAGGTCCTGCATGGTATGAGCGAAGGCCTCAGCTGCAGAGCCACTAGTGTGGCTCATGAGGATGTAGAGATCCTTGTGGGAACCATAGCGCTGCCCGGCCACCAGCGGCAGGGTCCATATCTCCGTGATGCTAGACGTCGCCCTGTCAAAAACAGAATAGAGGTGCTGGCGGGGTTCTGCCTCAAAAAAATAGGAGCAGAGCAGAGGCACGGCAGAAGAGTAGCTGCCAGGATTGTAGCGCAGGTCAACCACCAGCGCAGCTGTGTCCACCAGCCTCTGCCACACCAGCCGTACTAGCTGAGGCCCGATGGCCTTCACTGTCTCTAGCTCAGCCATGGCATCAAAACGCAAGTAGCCCAGCTGACCTGGTAGCACATCTGTTTTGAACAGGGCCTCAATGAGATAGGAGAGTTCTTCTGGGGAGGGAACAGCGGGAGGTGGCAGGGGGACCTCCTCGGCCACCAGCTCGCCGGGGCTGTGGAACACCAGCAGGCGATGATCCTCAGAAACCTCCTGCAGGTCAGCTGTGAGCTGCGAGGCCAGGGACTCCAAGTCCACTGCTGTGCGGTAGGCTCCTTGGGCCAGCTTGGATTGCAGGAGAGCTCTGGCCTGCCTTGCGACCTCCGGCCTGGCATAGTGAGCCTCCAGCAGGTGACCGGTGCCTTCTACCAAGGTACCCAGGCTGCGATGGAAGTCCAGCACCTCCTGAGCTCTCTCTAAGGCCTCCTCAGCCAGCACGATGGCATCAGGCACCACGCCACCACCCAGCCAGGCTTCACCGTGGTTGTCAATAAAGGTGAGCACAGGTACTGTGAGTGCCAGGCCACCCTCTGGCGAGTCCAGCAGTGGCACCGTGCAGCTGTGCAGCAGGCTACCCGCAGTGATTTCCCCTACCAGTGTGGCCCAGCCCAGGGACTGCATTAGGAAGGCGAACTCTTCGGCAGCGGTGGCAGTTCTGTGGCTGGTAAGCAGGTACACCCCACGCTGGTTGCCGTATCGTTGGCCTAGCAGCTCCCTGTGGCTGAAGTGCTCCTGGGTGACGTTGGTGCGGCGGTCATAGGTGGTGAAGAGGCGCACGGGGCCAGCCTCAGGGCCCCGGAAGTAGGACAGCAGCAGAGGCACAGCAGAGGACGGCCCTCCAGGGTTGTGACGCAGGTCCATGATGAGGTGCTCCGTGTCCTGCAGAGGCTCCCACACCTGGTGCAGCACGTAAGGACCCAGTGCCTTCAGCACAGAGGCGTCTGCAAATCTGTCAAAGCGCAGGTAGCCCACATTGCCTGGTAGCACAGACACCTGAAACACAGAGTCCACTAGCGCCCTCCGGGCGGCTTCTTCCTTGGGCACCTCAGGAGCGGCTTCTGGGGGGTCATTAGGCCCGGTCTCGGGCTTAGAGGAGCTTTCTCTGGGTCCAGTGGCTCTCACCAGGAGCCTGGGATCCTCTGACACAGCCTGCAAGCCAGCATTGAGCTTTGTCACTAGGTCCTCCTCAGAGACCACGGCTGAGTAGTCCATGCTAGCCAGGTGGTGTAGCAGGCCCGGCACGCGGTCCACCAGCGTGTAATAGTCCTGCAGGGCCTCCTGAAGTCGGAGGACAACCCCTGGCAGGGCACGACGCAGGGTGAGGATGGCCAGGGCCTTTTCTAGGGCCTGCTCTGCAGGTGTCCCCACACAGGGCAGAACTCCACTGCCTTCCCACGTCTGGCCACCTCCTCCCAGGGGTCCCAGGGACCTGGACACAGGTACTGTGAGGAAGAAGTTGGACTGGCCTATCCTCAGCTTCTGGAGGTCCAGGGCACCACCCTCCGTCCGCTCACCCACCACGATGGCCCTGCGCATCTGCTTGAGGATGTAGGCGATGTCCTCAGCCACGCCCCCGGTACGTCCACTGGTGAGGACTACCACATCTTTGTCAGCACTGTATCTCTCCCCTAGGACCTTGGGCAAGGTCCAGATCTCGGTGGTGGTATTCGAGGGGCGATCATAGATGGTATCCACGTGCATGACAGTGTTCCCAGGGTGCAAGTAGGAGATGACATAAGGGATCCCAGAGATGTGACCACCAGCACAGTTCCGGAGATCTAGCACCAAGGAGGAGGTGTCCATGAGCTGCTTCCACACGTGGGCCACCAAGAACCCCCCCAGCTCACTCAGTACCTCCTGGCCAGGGAGGTCATCCACTCGTAGGTAACCCACATTGCCCTCAAGAACCTCATGGTGGATGTTCCTCTGTAGCTGGACCAGCAGCTCTTCTCGGGTGAGGTTGGTGAGTGTTGGCGCTTGCTGGGGGGTCTCGAGGGTGCTGGGCTCGTAGGAGATGAAGAGGCGTGGGTCATTCAAGGAACTCTGCACTCCGGCTGTCAGCACGTGGGCCAGCGTTTGAGGGTCTGAGATGCCCAGAATCTCACGACTCTTCACAGCCTGCTCAATGGCTGCTTGCATTCCCATTAGGTTCTCGGGGAAGCAGTAGTTATCCAAGAGGACCTTGGCCATGTCCAGCACCAAGCTTGGCTGGAACAGGTGCTGCATGGGGCCAGCCAGAACACAGAGCAGTGTGCTGGACAAAACCAGGACCCATTCTCTCGTCATTGGGATACCAGGAGCCCTGGCTCCTGAGTCAGACTCCCTTGACCGTGAACAAGGCTGTGGTCTTGCTCCCACAGCTGCCTTTCTCCCTCGTCCTTCTTAGCAGGCAGACAGAAGGTCTGGGGCTCAACCTGGGAGTTAGATGTGAGGCTTCCAGCTCTGGTAAGCCTTTAATCCTGTCTAATTCAAGTGCATGCACCAGGGGACTAGGAGGAAGAGGCCAGGGTGGTTTGACCCGGAAGGAACACTGCATCTCATCTTGCTGAGCCACATCTCCATGAAATAACACAAATAATTGTGTTTATTTTGAGTTCCTGCCACATACTAGGCCCTGCGCTATGCTTTACACACTCACAGTTTTTGTTAAAGCCTTGCAAATGAGAGCTGTTCATCTATAAATAAATATCATTTTCCTACTACTGTGGGTGACCCATGGCTTGGGAATTAGGCAGATGTAGTTGGAGGTCTGGTTCTGCTACTGTTTATTCCGTAGACTTAGCAGAGTATCTTGTTTATTCAGTAGACTATGAGAGTTGTTGGGTAGATTAAATGTGAACATTTTCACAAAGCATTGCCATGTCTAGAAGTTACCAATGAGGTAACTCTATAACAAGTATCATATATATTTTATTGCCATGGAGTTCAGTAGCTAATTGAGCCCACCAGTTCCGATGGGGACAGGTGAAAGGCAGCGAGAAGTGGCTGGGAAGGCCACCATCATCTCAGTGCCAAGGCCGAGGAGTCTGGGGCCATTGTTGGCCTCAGGAATTGAAGTTTATTCCTATATCCTGTTTATGCTTCTAGGTACAATATAGGTCCCCTTACAAGTTAGCAACAAGATGAATGGAATGTCTGGATTTCAGTATACAGTATGACAGGTGAGAGGGACATGGGTCAATACTTCCAGGTCAGATAAGGTTAACTGTGAGATCTAGTGAGCATCACTCTCTTTGTCAGTGGGGACCCCTGTTGGCTAAGGGCTCAGCTTCAGCCCAGTGCTTGCAGTGAGAAGTGAGTGGCCGTCTGTGGCCCTAAGTCACACACAGAATACAGGCCATTCTCATACTGCAGGAGTATACCTGGGAGCCAGTCCCAGGTGCATTGCTATGTTCCACCTTTTTCTCATGAAAGTGCTATGGATTTTGCTTGTGACTGACTTGCCCTGGATATCTAAAAACCTCTGCCACGGAGCCCACATCTGGAACCCCTGCTTTGCCCAGCCAGCCTTTAGTGGGCACAATTCTCTCACTTAGCAGACATCCCTAGGCCGGATTGTAGCATGTGTGGGGGTGTTGTACAGACAGAGAGTAGCAGCTGGTGCAGCCACTTCCCGTTCCCACCTTCCGGCTTTTGAATTCTATCTAGAACACGCTGGCTGGGCTCCGTGAAGAGCAGAGAGCCCCACGGTGTCACAGCCAGAGATGGTGGTCTTTGGGACGAGGATGAGAGAGCTTACCCTGCAAGCTGGAAACCCGCAAGCCAGTTTCTGGAAATCATTATCTGAAGATGTTTACCAAGTGCTTTACAAAGGCCAGAGAGGTCAATTAGCTAAAACAAACATATTTTTAGCTCATTAGGATTTGTTTAATACCCAAGTGACATATGGTCTCATCACTCCACTGTTTGCAGCCAATGGAAATGAGGCAGATTTACTGTGAGAATCAGCCTAGGGTGGGAAGCTGCAGGCAGACACGAGGCCTCTCTGGGGGACTGAGTCTTTTCACCCTCCACCTGGGAAGCCTCAAGTCCAAGCATGCTGGCAGAGTTCCTCTGAGGGTATGTATCTGTCACTGCTGGAGCCCAGGCTAAGGTCTGGACAGGGAGAGGGTGCAGACTACCAAGAATAATGCTCTTTTTGTGGGAGGAACGTGTATCACAAAGATGCCCTCCAAGGATAGGAGGCGAAGGTCCTCATGTGTACAAATGAACAGCTGCCCAGCATGGGCTGCAGAACTACCTACAACCCTTACCGCTGCCTAGGGTACACGATACCTTGATTGGGTGACATGAGATCTGGATCCGGTATTGTGACACACTAGTGCAAGACTGACCAGAAGGCCACAACGTCAAAATATACCGGACATAAACAATTACAGGAGGAAAGTCTTACGTTGACTCATGGTTTCAGAGCTTTCAGCTGCATCCATCGCTTTTAGGCCAGTGACAGAACATGCTAGAACAAAGTTGCTCACTTAGTGGTGGACAGGTATGAGGAGAGAGAGAGAGAGAGAGAGAGAGAGAGAGAGAGAGAGAGAGAGAGAGAGAGAGAGAGAGAGAGAGACTTCCGAAAACCCCCCTTTGGAGATCAGGAGTCGTAAGTCATCATTGGTCAGTATTTTGTCACAGCAACAGTAAAGTTGCTTTTCAGGTACTATTTCAGGGCTGTCTTGAGGTTCTCAAATCTTGCTTCTTCCCCTGAAGCACATGAGCTCTCGGTTTCTTGGATTGGCCTGACTTTAGCATTTTTTTTTTTGAGTTATTAAAAAAAAAAATTACCTACCATGTCAATTATTTCATTTAAAATGAGTAAGTGGTCTGGGGAGATGGCTCAGTGGGTAAAATTCTTGCCATAGAAGCACGAGGTCGGGCATTCCAACCCTCACACACACATAAATCTCAGATGGGCATGGTGGCTCATTTATAATCCCAGCACATAGAAGGCAGAGGCGGGGTCCTGAGAGCAAGCTGGCTAGCTAGGTCGGTCTAATCCCTGAGCCCAGATTTAAGTGAGAGACCCTGCTCCAAGATGGAGAGTGATGGACACCTGACACCAGCCTTTGGCCTCTACATGCATGAGCATCTCTCCCCACATGCATGCACATACATGAGAACATGGATACATGCACATGCATACCACATACACATACATAAAAAATGGGGAAGCTTGTGAATGCTCCAAATCACACATGGTTTTTCTGATCATTATTTATTGTCCTTGTTTTGTAAACGCTTTGACCCAGAAAGTAACACAGACTAGAGGAGCCCCCGACCCCCTTCAAACCTGCACACCATTCAACATATCAGCTGTGGCAAAAGCGGCTTCTACAGCCCCCATCAAGATGCTCCTGCGTTAGGAATTATCAGCCCTAAAGGAAAAACCAAGTCAAGCAGACGCTGGTGAGAGAATGTTGCAGACAGGCTGACAGTGGAACGGGTCGGAATCAGTTTTCTGATGAGCAGGGATGTGCATGGGCGGGGAACTGTAAGCGTCTGAGCAGAATGTGTCCAAGTGAAGCTGAGGCTGGTGGTGAGCACATGGCTGTCTGTAGTGGGGACGATTTACAAAGCACAGGCTGCTATCAAAAGAGAAAGGGGTTCTAAACAGGGCGCTGTCTGACCCAGTACACACCACCCGAGGTGTCCTGCTCAGGTATGGGCACCATCTCCTTGCTATCCTCATTAAAGGCGGAGCTGGGACAGTGCAGGCCAGAGAGTGGCATGTGTCCTAGCTGTTTCCCAAGAAGCTGCCTGGTGAATACACCTGGCTGGCCTTTGAGAGGTGGATGGTTTTGCTGCCTGTGGCTCACAGGCTGGAGAAACCCTGTGGGCTTCCTAGGCACATATTGGGGCAGAGATAACAGGGTCATCAGACTCCAGGGCAGGTATTCTGCAGCAAAGCCCAGATTTTGTCTGCCTAGATTCATGAGGCCTGAAACCACTCCCAGAGATCTGTCCCTGTGTTCATGTGTCTGGCGTATATTCTTGGCATTCTTCTGCTCTCTCCCCTTGTTTCTGGCATAAAGGAAAGGTCATAAAAGCGGTAGAGGATTGCCCTTCTGTGAGCAGCGTAAGGACAACACTCTCCTACGGTTTCAACATCTCCATGCACATCACAGCCACCACTTTACCATAAACAGAAGGTGCTTTAGGAGCTGTGTCCAATGTAGCACTGGAGATGGGCTCATCTGTCATGTAAGTGGCCGGAGGATGGCCATATTGTGTTTCAATCCATGGCGGTGGGTGAGCAAATTTTGACAAATGCTATGCGCAAATAACCCAGTGGCAGGAAAGGCAAGAGACCCATCTCGAGTCTCTCCTTGTGTGTTCTGTCCTTGCGTACTGCACCACATCAGTCTGTCCTGTGACACAGGGCGTGTTGGCCCTCCAGAATTGACCAAAGCAAGAAGCTTATGGTCTCACCTTTAGAAGACTCATGACCGTAAGTGGCATAAGCCAGAAGGATGTCAGATTCCCGTGCTGGGCCTTGGCAACTGTGTGACAGGCTGTCATGTGTTTAGGGGTGGAGAGGTTGAAGATAAGGATGTGTTTCTGGAAGGGGAAGTCCTCTGAGGGGCTGTTGAGGCAGGATCTGAAAGGCAAACACATGCAGAGGGGCACCTGCCTGGTGTCCATTTTTTACGACACTAAAGCCAAACTTCACGGTTGTCTGTAAGGGCCCCGGACCCCAGCTTTGTCTTCTGCGGAGTCCTTGTGTGGGAGATGTTCCCCTGAGCCTGGACTGTCGCTCTTTAGAGCTGGAACGTCCGGTAGGCCAGAGTGGGTGGTGCTAGAATTTGGGGTCTCCCTCACAGGTGATGTCACTTGGGTTGTGCAGCTAGAAATTGGGGGAGGGGGTGGGAAGAACATTGGCCTGAGGAAGGAGAATGGGGGTTAGGAAGCTTGTGAGTAGGATTTGGCTGGAGAGATGGGCTTCTGAGCACGACAGTGGTGGACAGATACTGACAGAGACGCCCTTGGACACTAGGTGGAGATAACCTAAGGTTATCTGTCTCCCGGAGAGAGACACTCTGCTCTGACATGTGTATGTGGACACGAGGTGAGGGTAAAGTTGGGCAGCTAACTTCCAGCAAACTTCTGTCCATATAGCTGCTCATGCCAGCACACATGTGTCTGGGAAACCTTTCACACACACACACACACACACACACACACACACACACCCCTAAATACAAATGCACTCACTGACCCCAATGTGCAGATACCACACACCTTTATCCTGTGGAAGCTCCATGCCCCCCTCTCCCCTGGCTCCCCTACCTCAGGGAAAGGGATGGCACATCTTTTAGGGACTAAATAGGCAGATGGGCAGGGCTGTGGAACTGGAGAGCCCTCAGCTGTGGCCTTACATTATGGAAAGACACATACCAGACATTAGACTTGATTTCTAAGTAAAACTCACACACACAGAATCATCCCTAGGACCTGGAGAAGACATCACCACCGATCACCGTTTGTGAACAGCGCTGCCACGCCAGGTTGCCCGGCATGTCTCGGGAATGTATCTTTTCTTCAACTCTACCAATAAAGAATAATACTTCATTGTGTTTTGTGTTAAAGCTGTTCATTGGTTCCATGGAAACAGTTAATGTAGATCATCATTTTAAATTATGTGGGAGCATCAAGCCGTGACAGTGGTCCAGATCTTTCCAAGTCCCTCGGGGCCCTGCCTGGCCAGAGGGCATCAGGCTCTTCCTTACCCCGTCCAGTCCTATGAGCCACCGGGAGAGTCAGGTGAGGGGCTGAAGTACAAGACTGGAAATCCTGTCCTCCCTAGGGGACACACTACTCAAGGAAGCTGGCCGGTGCGGGCAGAGTCAATGGCAGTAGATGAGCAACAGAGCCAGGAACCCTCACCCAGTAAGGCTGGACCTCTAATCATTTCAGTGCAGGTCACCAAGGAAGGAAAGGAGGCAAGTTTTAAATAGTTAACCAACAGCACATTTGATCCCAACAAATTCAACCCCCAGCCTTGTCCTCGGTGGAATCCTCAGGCAGGAGATGTTCCTGCCTGGGCTGCTGTCCAGACAGAGTAGATAATTTCCGAGGCCCAAATCATAGGCAGTCCCTCCCAGATGGTCACAGAATTGGAATAAAGGCGAGTGGCCTTGCATGACCCCCGAAACATATGAGGACTGCCCCAATAGTGAAAGCAGCTCAGATCACAGTGAACGTCAGAGGGCTAAGGTCCTGCACTGCCTCTCCACTCTGTGGTTGCTTGGGGATGTTTACTCAGGGGCCGGGTTTTGTCAGAAATCACATGGCCACAAAGTGAGCATGGGCATGGAGCAAGCAGGCCATGCTGGGGCACAGCAAGTGGTGGACGTGGACCTGACTCAGCCCTGCCTGGCCTCGTGCTGGGCCTTCCATATCTAGTGACTCCTGCAGCACACAGTGACCTGTTCAACTGCATGGGGTACTTGGGAAGGTCCCAGGCTTTAGGGCCCCACAGACTCGGGGCAGACTCCTACCGCCGGGTTGCAGTAACTTGCTTGCTGAGTTTTGATTTCTACAACTGACACGATGCACATCTCAGTGGGGGTGTGGAAAATATCATGACGTGAAGGATGGAGCCCACGTCTTCCTTTACTTCTTTACTTCTTGGTTTCTTGGACCCTGTAACTCCCATGATGCTCTGCACCTCACCTGTATCTTCTGCTAGTTTCTGCTCTCCCCCATCCCCCTTTTTCCCCTTTCCTTTTCATTATCTTTCTAGCCACCACCCCTTCCAGGGTTTCCCACTTTGCCCACAGACCCATATACCCCAGTCACTGTCAATTCAGCAGAGGAACCCCCTGGGAACAAGAAGGGAAAGTGATTCTTTTCCCCCTCCAGGATAGTTCCAGATCAACTTAGCCCCCATCATGCCCAGGGGGTGCAGGATCCTATCAGGACCTCTTCCTTGTGCTTCATCCCCACCCCGGGTGGCTGCAGGGACTACCTGCACCCACACTCTGCCACACTCATTCCCTCGTAGTGGTACTTGAGGGTTGGCACCCCCATATCATCCTTGTAGAGGATGGAGATGGGACTCAGTTTGGTGGGAACACAGCAGGCTTTGCCCACCTTTGTGGGGAACTTGAGATGCACCAGAGTCTGCACAATGGCATGTTTTGTGGGTGTCACATCATCAGCCAGTGGGAAGAAACAGCCTCCTTTACACTCATAGGCATCATATTCCTTGGGCGCAATGATCCAGCTGTCCCAGCCAATGTCCTCGAAGTTCACCCTGAGGGACGTCCTCTGGCAGTGGCTGCTGGCCCCGGTGCTCCTCTTCCTTCTAGCTAAAAATGGTCCCACAGCTGTGTGCCCATCTACTTCCTCGTCCTCCTCCTCATGGCTCTCACCTGCCTCCTGGTAACCAGTTTTGGGTGTCTTCACAAGCACCGTTTCCTGCTCATGGCCGATCATCTCCTTCAGCTCCAGTCTGGTCTCCTTGGTCCCATTGCTGCGGTCATTGGAGAAGACAACAAAGAAGGGCAGGTTTTTGGAGCCTGGTGGGACACTGATGTCCAGCGTATCACAGCCCTTCCTATGGCTTGCCACTGTTACTTCTAGCTTATTTTTGTTTGTGGTGGAGTCTGCCCTGACCCACCGCTTCACAGCACTCGACACTTCCAAGGTCTCCCAGCCTTCAACCTGAATGTCCTGAGATACCAAGAAGGTCCTGGTCCCCGAGGCACCATTCCAAGTGTCCTCTCCATCCAGAACATCATAAACAGCCATGTTTCCTTCCAGCCCATGAGTGGAGTCCACATGATTTTGACAGGAGACATAGAGACGGAGCTCAGCCCTGGTGATCTGCTCGTGCCTAGGGATGGAGATGTTGAAGAGCAGGATGTGTTTCTGGAAAGGGAAGTCATCTGTGGCAGCTGTTGATACAGCATCTGAAAGGCAAACACATGCAGAGGAGCATCTGCCTGGTACCCATTTTTATGATACCAAAGTCAAACTTCGTGGTTTACTGTGAGGGATATCTAGGACATAGATTTTGCCACTATTGTCTCTACTCTGTGTCAAGAGCATTTGAGAAGGTTCTCTTAGCCCCCATCATGCCCAGGGGGTGCAGGATCCTATCAGGACCTCTTCCCTGTGCTTCATCCCCACCCCGGGTGGCTGCAGGGACTACCTGCACCCACACTCTGCCACACTCATTCCCTCGTAGTGGTACTTGAGGGTTGGTACCCCCATATCATCCTTGTAGAGGATGGAGATGGGACTCAGTTTGGTGAGTTTTTCCCAGGAAAAACAGAGGCAGGTACCTTCAGCTAAGGCTAATAGTGTCTACTATTTATTGAGCGCCTACTGTGTGCTTGGCATTACACTATGAGTTTGGGAGAATCTAGTTATTACCCCAACTTCATACATGTGGAAACGATACCTGTAACTTTTTACTGTTAGAGTACACACAGGTAATCGGCACCCTCATCTAAGGCAGGCCAGAAAACACATTGTCAGCTTTAGAGTGAAGATTCCACAGCCCTGGTTGGAGGCAATGAAAGTCCACATTTAGATAAAATAAAAAATTGCAGCATTAGAGTGTTTGGAATTGTGTTAATAACTTACATCAAAAGTGAAAATGGATTTTTTAGAGGAAAAAGTATTTCCACCCCAACAGTTTTGTTATGCTGGGCAAAAATGGGGATTTTCTCTTAGCCTCGTAAATGTCTCAGTTTCCCACTTCTGGGCTGCGGCTTGACCACGGACACTGCCACTTGTGAGTCTCCACCCACATGCCATCACTGCCTTGTCCTTGGGAGACACATTCTGATAGGCCCAGCGGATGCTTGGAAGTGTGAGTACAGATATTTCTAAGCCCTGCACAGTGTTCCAGTCAGAAAGAGGCCTGGGTTCTCTCAGATTAGGGGGACTCCTGTATGCATCACCATGAGCAGAGACCCATGGTCTGCTGAAACCTAGCAAGTGGTCTAAAGAATGGAAGCCTCAGTCATGACTCTGTCCCTCACTGAGCTTGTATCCTTGGGAAGTCTGAGCTTCTTGGTGCCTCAGTTTCCTCTCTTGTAGAGTGGGGCCCATCTTACCTGCCTTTATTGAGGTAGCACATGGGACTTGCAGGCCAGTCATGATGTTCAGTTAATACCTCTGTCCCCCTCCCAACCCGTGCAAGCCCAATGCTGTGACAAAGCATGTGGCCCTTTACTCAGGCTCTCTGGTCTCCTCACTCAGCATGGATGTGCCGTTCCAGCTCCTGAGTAACATGGTGAATGCCATGACAAATCAGAACAGTGAGAACTGTGCATTGCACTCATGGCCTGAGGTGATCTTACTGTGGGGTACCTCCACAGTGGCCATGGACCACTGTCAGACATGAGAAATCGCATGCCTACTGGGATTAGATGGATGTTTCCTAGGCCATGTATGTGTGTTTGTATGTATGTATGTATGTATGTATGTATGTATGTATGTTGATGTTGCTGCTGCTAGTGCATGTAATAAATGTGTCAAAGATATATGTGTAGGTGGGCTGGTGTCTCTAGGCTTCACATTCCAGCCCATGGAATATGATACTTTAGGCCCCAACATAAACAAAACAAAACAACAACCTCCCCCTGCCAAAAAAAATCTCAGCCTTTCCCTAAGGCAGAGATCATAGACAATCCCAGGCCCGGTGGCCTACAAACTATATTATATAATTTTTTAAAAATGAATCCATATTTTTTAAAAAGTAAGGCAAGTTTCCTTGAAACTTTCGTTGGGCAGTCAGAAAACTTAGCAGCACTGAGAATGCATGATGATCACAACTGTCCTTAGACAGGTACATGCTCTGCAGGCTGGCCAGATCTGGCCAGGGCTGGTTGTGGCCCTGAAGTGAGACCCTTGGGCAAATCTCTGGACCAGAAGCAGGGAGGCCCTGGGCTCCTGGTCCTGCAGAGTGAGACGCCACAACAGGATAAGGGGAGCAGGCTTTGTGCAGGAAACAGGGCCAGTGACATGACCTTGCAAGCGTGCCTGGCCTGGGTTCCCCAGCCCTGGCAACCCCAGCTCTCTGTCCAGTAACCCATTCTACCCAGATTCTGGAATTCTGTGACTTACCAGTTACAGACCTCACCTCCATGTTTATCTTCCAGTCTTCCTAAATCAAGGACACTTATATTTAAAACATATTGGACAGACACGTGCCTTCTGTGCTGAGGATGACTACATCCAAAAAAATAACTGGGATCTCTTCTAATTAACATTTTAAAATCTAGGTTTAAAGTCACTTTATAAGAGAGAAATTGGCTTTCCTTCAAAGCTAAAAAATATACAGGTTTACTGGAGCTAAATGAATGATCCATGTCTAAGTCCGAAGGGGACAAGAAGGGAGCGTAGAAGGGAGAGCGGAAGAGAAGTCAAGAGGAAAGGGAGGAGGGGGGAGGAGAGACGTGAGGGAAGTGGGGGTTGGGGGGAGCAGGAAGGAAAGCAAAGGAGACCGAAGGCAAAGGAAATGGGGGGAGAAAAGAGGAGAAAAGGAAAGGAAGGGACAGAGGACACAGAAGGCTGGGACCCTTGATACCTGCTGGGTTAAATGAGGCTGTGCCCCAGGGGAGGAGCCAGGCTGTCCATAAGATCCTTCCGTGTTGATGGACAGGCCCCATGATTTGCCCTGCCCCATAGGGAAGCCATTAGGCACACACAGAAGTTGAACTGGATATTTGCATTTTCACCCTGTTTGACTGTGATTCACTTCAATATAAACTTGAAGATCTGCTTGTGGCCAACCCACCTCACTGTGGGGGCGGGGTGCCGTACGTCCCACCCCAGGGAACCCTCAGGGAGCACTCTATACCTTCAACGCTGAAGCTCCGGACGATGTTGGAGGCCGGAGTGGATGACTTGTCCGTGGTGTACCTGTTATACAGGTCAATCATGTACTGGGGTGGCTCCACTCTGGTTTTGTCCTGGGAGGGAATGCCGCTCAGGTTAAGGCTGCGCAGGAAATCCGCCTTCATGTTCTCCAGGAACATCTTCAAGTCAAAGACGCCCTCCTCTCCACCTCCAGACAATCCCAGTGAGCTGCGGGCGTTTCCCCCCGGGGATGCCTGGACCCAACTCTGCAGTGGCTTCTGGTGTGTGGGACAGACCAGCAGGAACAGCAGGAGCAGGGCCACCCAGAAGGCCCCAGGGGACATCTTGGGCCCTGAAGGGGGGCCTCAGGGCTGTTGTGGTGTGTCACCAAGCACAGCGCGGAGCCCAGGAGGAGAGGGCCCACATTGTCTTGCGGACTGCTCAGCAGTGAGCATGGCTGGCTCAGGTTCTCCCCAACAATCTGAAGGCCTCCCCCCTTCTTATCTGGGTGTGGATGCTGTGCTCGGACCTCTTATCTAAGGCAGCTCTCTTTAATGAAGACTGTATAAACATCTGACAAGCACAGGGCTGGTGGGAAGGACTCGGACTACTGTAAAGGATCGGCATTTCTCCGGGGGGTCATCCACCCTAATTAGGATCTTTGTCCACTTCCTTGCTGGCTTGTTCAGAAGACTCTCCAGGCAGGGGGACACAGACCTCCAGCCCCTGGACCACAGGAATAAAGAATCCAGGAAATGAGGCCAGGAAGTTCCCCAAATATAGAAAGCTCACTGAGTACCCAGAAGATGGTACAAACTGTGGGGGCCGAGAAGGTGGGGTGTGGTGAGGACTGCATCAGAGAGAAGGCTGGGCCTTGCGCTCTCAGAACCAGGCAGTGTAACTAGGCGCTGCCCTTTGAGGAAAGGGCTCCTGGGTATCATGAACGAGCACGCATGGGCCTAGCACACTCAGCGTACCCGTGCCGTCTCAGCCAACAGATGAGGGCTCCAGTCCCAGCTCCCTCGCTTATTCCCCCAACCTGTGGCCTCAGCTCTTTGAGCCTCCCTTTCAGGAGCATAGAGGTAAGACTTAGAAGGTGTGTTCACATACATGTAGGCAGCCACTGGAGCTGGCAGTGGGTAGTTGTGTTCAACCTCCAGTGCCGGGTCTGACTGAGCTGAGTCTGCAGGAGGAAGCTCTGTGTCTAGGCCAGCTGCTCCTTAGTACCACACACATATACATCCAGAGACCCTGAGCTCCAGGCCCGTCTATGTGGTGCCGGTGTGTGCAAGTGCACATGAGTAGGTGTGTGTGTGTGTGTGTGTGTGTGTGTGTGTGTGTGCATATGTATTCAGAGGGCGACTTGGTTCATGTCAGTGGAGAGGCCACCTGGGATATACCTATCAGCCAGGAGACCCACACAGCAGTTGGGGTACACAGGAGCATTTGGGCAGTTCTGAGACTGATCCCATGCCCAGAGATGGTTTCTAGTCTATGAAGACTGCTTGTGGCAGCCCAAGGACAGTGTTTATGTTAAGAGTGGTGTCCCCATTCTTAGCTTCCATCTATTTCCACCTCAAGTGGCATTAATCACAGCAAAGAAAGAGCACAGTTACAAATAACTGGAATGTGTGGCGGCCTACTCCAGGGAAGATGGGCTATGATGCTCTGTGCTGTTGGGGCTCCTGGGGACAGGGTACAGAGGGCCAAGAACGTTCAGGAGGTTGCAGGATGAGCCATGGCAGGCTGTGGTCAGAGATCTCAGAGAAGGAGGGTGAACTGCCAGACAGAACGTGTATCCACCCTTTAGGGACACAATCAGGGGAGAAGGAAGGAGACACTGCTTGGGGGTAGAAAAGGAAGTGTACTGGGCACCGATTCCGTGTAAGAAGTGCAAAGGCTGGGAGGAGATGAATGGAGCATGTAAGAAGTACAAGGCTGGGAGGAGATGAATGGAGCATGTAAGAAGTGCGAGGCTGGGAGGAGATGAATGGAGCATGTAAGAAGTGCGAGGCTGGGAGGAGATGAATGGAGCATGTAAGAAGTGCAAGGTTGGGAGGAGATGAATGGAGCAAATGCCAAGCCCAGGAGATGGAGCTGAAGCTGCAATGTTAAGGCCAGGAGGAGCTGGAGAACAATCTGGACAGTCTCACAATGTGCGGTAGCCTCTGGGGTCCACAGGTCCCTTCCACACTCAGGGGCTGGGCACAAGGGCCTCCAGGTGGACAGTATGAACTCTGGGCAGAGCAAAGGGCTGCTACCCAATACTCTTTTTAATAGTTGACAGAATTTCACCCCACCCATGACAACAGCATATGGTATAGAAAACCGGGGCAAGGCCAAACATAAAGGAGATCAAAAGTCATCTACAGCCTCATGGTCCAGCCACACCCACTGAGAGTTAACAGTCTCAGACATGTACAGCTCTGCGAGTCCCTGCCAAACTCTGGTGGCCTGGAATGCTTTGGGGATTCAGAAAGCTTCAGGCTGACACCAAGTCATCTCACGACATTCCTGTGTTGAGGGAGACACACAGCTGAGTGAACACAAGAGGCATATTTGGTTCATCCATTTATTTCAAGTGCCACTGAAGCCTGTTCACCCAAGGTGGGACTTTGATTCAGCTGTCATTCATGGAGGTGAGAAAGCGTTCACCTGAGTTTCCATAGCACGATCGCCCTAGGATATCAGGAACCCCTTCTGTCCCAGAACACACCACTCTAAGGACACAGCTGTCTGCCTGCAGCTGTTTTTGTTTTTTTGTTTTCTGAGACAGGGTTTCCTGTGTAACAGCCCTAGCTGTCCTGGAACTCGCTTTGTAAACCAGGCTGGCCTCACATAGATCTATCTGCCTGTCTCTGCCTTCTGAGTGCTGGGATTAAATATGTGAGCCACCAGCCTGGGTTCCTGCACTTCTTCCGAGACACACTCCATGCAATTGTCCAGAGGAATGAAAATACATCCCCACGGAAGCTGCAGGGAGTAGCTGGAGGTAGGCAGAACTGGGAGGATTGCTTCCCAAATCTGGGCAGAGCTTCTCTGAGAACCTGTTTCCAGTTGGCCCGTGACAAGCAACGATTCATTGAATGTTCTCGGCCTGTGACAGTGCCCCGTCAGCTCACTCTTTAGAACTGTAGTTCTGAACGTGTGATCCACAGCCAGACCAACACCTAGGAGGTGGCTAGAAACACAAAGGCTCAGAATAGGTCAGAAAGTTGTGTGATCCTAGCAGGAAGTTCTGATGCATGTTCAAATTGAACACTAGATATGGCTTTATTTGGTGAGAGTCGTGTGCTATTGCTCCCCACCCCCCCAACCCCATGTGTGTGTGTGTGTGTGTGTGTGTGTGTGTGCATGTATGTGTGCATGTGTGTGTACATGTATGTGTTGCTAAGCATTTGCTCCAAGTACAGAAGTTTTGATAGGAGAATTGTATGAGTCTATGAGTCTTTTACAAAATGAAACACGAAGAAGCAGTTGTCCCTCAGAATTAGTCGGGGATGAGTCCCAGGGTTCCCCTACATGTATCAAAATCTGAGGATGCTTCAATTTCTGTCATGAAATGGCCTGGAGAGATGGCTCAGTAGATAAAAGCACTTGTTGCTCCTTCAGAGGAACTGAATTCAATTCCCATCACCCATGTCAGACAGCTCACAATTGCCTATAACTCCAGCTCCAGGGCATCTGATGCTCTCTTCTAGCCTCTGTGGGCACCTGCACTTACATGGTGCACACCACACACACACACACACACACACACACACACACACACACACACACGAATGCACACATAAATAAAAACAAATCTTAAAAAAGTGTAAAACAACAAAGAAATGCAGAAATGAAATAATGCATGTTCCTGTTGATAGATAAGGCAATTCCTCTGATCTAATCATTATACTGTGTATATAAATTAAAATGCTATGTTGTACCTTGGAGATATGTGCAATTTCTATGTGCCCATTGAAAGTCAAAACATCTTTTAAAATAAAATAAAATTACACCAAGTTTTTATAGTGTGCAATTTAGAGAAAAATTTCTACATACACAGTACAGAGGCATGTTTTTTTAAAATTGTTTTCAATTCCAGGGTGATTGAGTCGAAGAATTTGGAATCCACAGATATAGCTTTCCTCCTGGTCTCCCAGCCAGGCCACCTCTTACCCTTCTTGATGCACTGTTGTCAAATGCTCAAATGCAGGTAGCACCTGCAGTGCCCTCTTCCAGCCAAGGCCAGCTCTTCCTTCTCTGACCCCACAGTTGCCCTGCCTCTTCTGAAGACCTGTTCTCATGCCTTCCCACCCACACCCCAGACATCCGTAGGCTTCTCCACCATATCAGCTCCATCTCCAGTCTAGCTCCAGAAGCAGCATCAGATATGGACATCTGGTGGCTCTCATGGTATTCTATGAAGGACAGATACATGCAGAGGCACTTATTGGAATGCCTTAGACCAGCCACCTGGTTTCACCAAGATTCTGCTCCCACACTCTTATAAAACCAGAGTCAAATCTTCTCAAAGCCTGGATTTCAGTCTGATGAACTACCCTCTAAGATGCTGTAGCCTTCCTTTTAGAGGGTGTACAAGCTCAAGGACATAGCCCACTGAAAGCTATCAAAACTTCTCTCTCCAGACCAACACAGGCTCAACCGAGTGACCTCAGGGACCCATGCATATCTAGGCAGTGTTCTAGAACCTTTTGGTTCTTGAGACAATGAAATGTTATGTTTTGGTTCTAAGGAGAAAGACGTAATTTTGTACATACACTCATCTCTGGCCTTGCTTTGCAGTGACTGTGTTCACAGTCACTGAGACAACCCTTCTTCACTCACAGAAGGGGCCACCGGCTGGGAAATTCATGGGTAGTGCTGGCCATGTTGCCCTTGACTCAAGCAGCTCTCAGCACCAAACCTGAAGTTGCCTGTGGCCTTCATAAGATGCTCGTGAACACATTATATTTTATATGGCTTTTTTTTTCTGAGACATTCATTGGTTGTTAAGTTGTGAGGCGGTTGTGTGGCAAAACAGATGCCACATATGCAATAAAGGCTGCTGTGTAAGTTAGAGCGGGTCAACAAGCTCCTTCTATTGCAGCGGGGATATCATCATTCACATGTCCAGTTTACCACACCTCAGAATCCTTTTGACACGCCTAGAACACACAGGGCCCCCCAAGTGCTATGCACTCTGCACTGGGCCTGTCCCCCTGCCAATGGCTGGACCCCAGTCAGAGCCTCGCAGGTTGCTCTGACTCATCCCAGAAATCTAGAGACAAAGATTTGAAGGGGTTGCAGGCCTTTGAGAATCTCAGTGGTCGCCCAGGAATTACAGGTGCCAGAAGGAGCTAAATGAAGCCACCACAGGTGTGGAAAGAGAGCAAACAGTTCGATGGGCAAACGGAGTGGCAAAGGTAACAGCAGGATCTGATATTTGGAAGAAAGGGTGGAGTCATTTCAAGGCCTAGTATTTTATTTTGCTATTCATACAATTATAATCTACCATGTTTCAAAAGCATTTCCCATGGCAAGCAAAGCACTAAGTCTGCAGGTCAGTTGGAGACATCCACACCATCTACAACAGCTGAGAGGACTCAGACAGCCTGTGTTAGTGGGCATGGCCCTGTCTCTCTTGACTAACCAGCATGGGGAGCTCTGTAAGCACATGTCCTAGGGTGCATGGAGCACCTCCGAGGATAGGGTGTGAGGATGCTGACAGATTCCTTCAAATGCCCGTATCTCTCTCCTACTCACCCATTCTGATGCTCTTGCAGCTCACCCAGACCACAATGCTGTCATTGCAGCCTCCTTCAGAGATTGCCCAGACTTCCCAAGGCACCGGGGCCACCTAAGCAGAGGGCCATGGAGTTGGGAGTTGGCAGTTCACTCAGGGGCAGCCTGGAAGCAGAAGTTGCTGCACATCCAGCTCCACTTCTCCAGGGCTGGACTCACTGAAGGGCTATGCAGACAGCAGAGTACCTCACAGCCCCAAGGGGATGTGGTGGTTGGGTGGGGGTGGTGTGCATAGTTCCTCGTCTTACCTGTATTTGTCTTACCTGTCTTTCCCAGAACACTCCGAGTTCTAAACTCAGCACACATGCCTCCACTGCTTCTCAGCTCACTCCCCTCTTAGCTTTGGCAGTTTACAGCCCATGTGGTGAGGCTTTTGTCAATGTTATCCCCCCAGGACCTAGCTGATGGGATTGTGGTTCATCTGCCTCAGATTGGACCTGTACTCTCCTTTAAAAAAAAAAAAAAAAAACACTCAGCCCTGGGCTTCAGAAATAACCACTGCAAGGAAGGCAAAGATCATGCTGATGCTATTTATAGTGAGGCACTTGGGGTGGCTGTTTGTGATAGGGCTGTGGGGAGACAGCCTTGTATTTTGAAAACACACGAAGGAGATCATTTGGCCCTTCCAGTCCCTCCTGAACTGTGGACCTCCTGAGATCATCCCTAACTGCTTAGGTCAAATCTGTTTTTATTATCCTGACTAAAAGATCTGTTCTTGTCACTCAAGACAAAAGCTGCCACAGACACCTGCCGATCAACGAGGCGAGGGATATGAGGAAACTCTAGGAAGGTAACTACCATCCTGGAACCACTTCCCATTTTGATGTAACCCAGGGTAGGAATTTACAGACTGAATAAGGGAACAATTGATATTTTGGACTGGGTGACATTCAGTTTTTCCAGACATCACTGTACCTTTAATTTATTAGCTTTCCATAAAAACACAGAACACTCACAATCTACAGTATACAAAGTATAACTTACAAAAATATAAAATCTTGGTTATTTTTTAGTATTCCAACATATTACTGTATGTGTTATTTCCATATGCATGTTCAAACAGCCCACACCTAACCTGCACTATTACCTCTGTGGGGAATGGGGTCAATTCTCTCCTTTGTTTTAAAATAAAGAATACATATATTAAAGGAAGAGACCAATCTTGATTTCATGTGCGTACTGCATGTACAAAAGCATGAGTAGTGAAGTGTAAGAGAAACACCCATCCATGCCAAGATTTAGGCCCTGTTTCTAGTATGTAGCCTGAGGGTTTTCAGATGAGCACTTCAACTGCTAGAGGGGTAAATACCCCAAGATTTGCATAGTCTTTCCAGGTTTTGAGATGATGAATGCATGGAGTCGACATTGTGGACACAGACCTTGAAAAATGTGGGTAGGGCTGATGGGCAAACTTCAGACCATAGTTAATTCCAGATTCCTTCCAGGAACTTAAAAAAGTCTTCACAGAGCCACCCCTAGCAAGGAAAAACTGAAGAACGATGGCACTGTGTTCAGATCTTTCTAGGTCCCAGCAGGGTTGCCTATAAGCTCTGTCTAGCACCTGGAACTGCCCGGAGTCAAGTCCTGGCTCCAAGAATGCCACTCTGCAGGGCAGGGATGAAGCCGGACTGTCTTCCACCTTCCGTCTCACCGACAGGCACAGGTCTCTACAGACATGTTGGGGTACACCTTCAGAACCACATTCCGGTTCTCATCCAGGAAAAGGACTCCAAGAGAGTTCATCTTGTCTGGAACACAACAGGGCTCTGGGATGCCAGGGACGATGCCCACAGCTCTGACGATGCTCTGGATGGTGGCGTGATTGGATGGGCGTACAATCTGCAAGACGAGAAAAGACAGCTCAGAGCAAAGGGTTTACTGCTGTTTCTCTAATAAGACCATACGGGGGGTGGCCTGGAAGAAAAAGCCCAGAGCTGGACAAATGTTTCCTTTAAAATCAGCTACAGGCTCAGTCCTGGTACCTAGGTGCTCACTTATTCTCCTATAAAAAGGATGTCACAGCTGCTACTTGAAACTGGCCACTTGGGGGCGCCTGCATGTTACCTTCCTAGGAGCACCTGGCGCTGAGCTGGAAGGAAGCTTTTGCAAGCCCGCCTAGAACCGTGCTTCAGTCATCAGACATGCCTCCAGAGCAACCCTGGCTAAAATTAAACTGATATGCTTAGTGTGGCACGGGCTGCAGACAGGCATTTCAATATGTGCTTGACTCGAGGTGACAGGTGCAGCATCAGGGCATCGTCTCATCCTGACATCTCATTAATTTATATGGACAATATGACCTTCATTTTACAGACACAGATAACAAGGCTTAAAATGGCTAAGCAGCACGATCAAGTTGCCTCAGTTAGAAAGGAGCCTGGCTTGGAAACTGTGGCCACTTCTGAAAAGATGAACACAGACAGTCAGGTCGTGTTCTTGGCTGGCTGATCAGAGCTGTAGCAGACAAGAAGCCTTATGTTTGGGGGGGGGGGTTGGGGGAGTGGGGGGTGGGGGCAGCAAGAGAAGGGCAAGAGCACATGAACGTGTAGGGTTCAGCCAGCGTTCTGAAAATGGGGAGCAGCAGGCCAGCCTGATAAAGTTAGCCGCTGTGAGCCTGCATCTGTCCTGGGCCCATGTGAAGCCCTTCAGCAGTCACCTCTCCCTACCAGCTGCCCCCTTCCTCTCTCTTGTACATGAATGGATTTGAGGAGAAGCCTCTTAATTCCAGACAGATTATATGGCCCACATCTGGGCCTGGGATTTCCCACTCGCTCTGTTTATTGAGGTTCAAATTGGATTTATATACCGACTTCCTTTCTTGGAAGACATACCACGGCGGAGTCTGCAGAACTAACCAAGCAGGGAGAACTGCTGTAGGTGCTGAGGGGTGACACGGGCAGCCCATTGTAGCACAGGCCACAGGATGATGGCTGGAGTTACCCCAGTCTGGGGGAAAGGGAAAACTCAGGGTCAGGAAGATAAAATAGTCCGGGACTGTGTATCTTTCAGACTGCTGTGCACTGTGCAGGCTGGCTGGGCTGTGGGATGCACCAAACAGGGGGAGCCCCCTGGGAGAGCTGTTGATACCAAAAGCACGGGAGTTCAGACTAGAACCGGATAGGAGAGCCTCGGTCAGGAGGGAACGTTGGATACCTGCCTCGTCCACAGGGAGGCAGCACCGACTCAGTCTCTGAAGACATCTGCTCTGCGGGAATGCCCTTTTCCTGCATTTGGGAAGTAATGCTTTGCTTTTTAAAATACCAATTCAAAGCAAGGTATAGTGGCACGTGTCTCCAGTCCCAGAAGCTGGGACGCTAAACAGGAGGACTGAAGCCAGCCTGAGATACATGCAGAGAGACTGTCTCAGAAAAAAGAAAAAAAAAAAAAATCAAAGCCAACGTTTAAAAAAAGTACCACCCTAACAGGCTGTGGGGCACCTCTGTCTATTTCTGCCTCTGCAGACGGGAGAGGTATCATCTCCATTTTGCAAATGATGCAAAGGGATGGCCAACAGGGCAGAGCCAAGTTAGGATGAGACAAGCTCAGAACACAGAGGCGGTACCTTGGGCATGGGGAACTCGCAGGCCCCGGCACAGTAGTAGGCATCGAAGGACTTCGGTGAGATGATCCATTCATTCCACCCGATGTCTGCAAAGTCCACCTTCAGGTACCTCCTGGAGCAGACCCGTGGCTCATCCCACTGCCTCCTCCTGGCTTTCTGCATTGTCTTCTCATCAAAGTTCAGCACCTGTGAGGAGGTGGTGAATGTATCCTGGTCCTTCTTCTTGCGGTCTTTGCGCCCTGTGCGGGGTTTCAGTGCCCGGAAAGGACTGGACCAGAACTCGTGCTTGTGGTAGTGCTGGGCATGCAGGGCAGGTGCTGGTCTCTCATCCAGTCCTGGCAGTTCATTGTCCTGCAGGGGCCCAGAGACCTGAGCTGCCCGGCGCACACGGGGGTCCGCTGAGTTGTTGGGGGCAGCGCGAGGCTCAAGGTCTCCAGCTGGAAAGGGGTCGTATCTCTGCAGCGTCACTGCCACACTGTTGGGCTCTGAGATGGCCAGATCATTGGCATAGACAAGGATGTAGGGCACGTGGGCGCTGGGCCTGGGTATCCCGGGGTCCTTCTCCCCAGAATCCAGCTGGGCAGAGAGGAGCAGTTCTCCGTCTCTTCGGGCAGCCTTGACGATCGATGAGATGTCCTTGGCCTGCCACAGGCCACGTGGTGGAGGTGCCAGGGCCATGGCCCCTCGGAGCAGCCCCTGAGTGGCTGTGTTCTGTGAGAGGCTTCGAAAGATTAGGTGCAAGTGTGCGGGTGGACCTGGGGTCAGGAGGCGGCAAGATGCATTCTTGGCTCGCGGCTTGCAGGATACCTCACGTGCCCGGGGCCACCGTGGGGGTTCTGAGTAGAAGTGGAAGGTGGCTGTGAGGATCATTTCCGAGTCTTGCATGGAAGTCAAGTTGAAGAAATACACAGGCTTCTGGTCGACCATTTCTGCAAGGGAAAGACAGACCACAACCTGTTAGATTTTCTCTTGAAGTGCATCCTGTTCTTGGGTTTCTGCCCAGACCTGAGACAGTAGAACAATTCCCACGGACCAGCACTTCCAAGCAGGGCTCACTTCCCCTTCCTCAACTCCTGCAGTCCTGAAAGTGTGAGGGCCTCCTTTGCTACCCTCAGTGAACTTGCACAGCTGATATCCAGGGGTAGGGAACTGTCACCATTCCATTGAGAGGAATGAGGATGAGACTGGAGGGGAAGAGGGAGAGTGGGAGTCAG
Organism: Peromyscus eremicus; assembly: GCF_949786415.1. Taxonomy (NCBI): domain Eukaryota; kingdom Metazoa; phylum Chordata; class Mammalia; order Rodentia; family Cricetidae; genus Peromyscus; species Peromyscus eremicus. The sequence continues at coordinate 92,357,683 of NC_081425.1, read as the reverse complement.
GGAGAGAGGGGAGGATGAGACAGAGAAGGTGATGATCAAGGCTACAAGACAGGAAAGCTCCTGCTCTTTCCTCCTTGCCTCCCACTGGCTTTCAAAGGACAAAGGAGTGTCAGTGACACCTTCCTTAAGGGTTTGTGATGGTTTGGGTCAGATTCAAGATTTGCCTCAGGGCAGCTAGCTGGTCCAGTATTTGCCCAGCACTCTATACTACGCAGTTTTTAAAGGCAACTTCTGTTAAATGTGATCATTCTTCTAGATGAGGTGAAATAAGAAGATCTTCATTATTTTTTACTGCAGTCTTAGCACCTTTTAAGGTAATTTTACAGCCGGGAACAGTGGTGCATGCCTTTAATTCCAGCACTTGTTAGGCAGAGGCAGATGGATCTCTGAGTTTGAGGCCAGTCTGGTCTACAGAGTGAGTTTCAGGACAGCCAGGGCTACACAGTGAGACAAAAAATAGTTTTTCGAAGAAATAGCAATAATGGGGACTACAGTAGGTCACGCCACTCCAAGGTTCACACTGCCATCTGGAGACGCGTGGTCCAACTGAGGAGGGCCAGGCACATTCAGCAGTCACGTGTGTGTTTGGAGAACGCTTCTGCTTCTGCTTTCCAGGGGCAGCTGAGGCCCTTTCCTTCTCCCCTGGTTCTACATGGGGGTTCCCCAGGGTCACCTGCAGTCCCAGCCTTGATGACAATGCAAATTCCCTACAATGAGGAAGTCTAGGATTGAGAAGGAGAAAAGATCTTTTTGTGGATGCCACCTTGGGATACTGTAGACTAGTAGGAGACCAAAGTGGCTGGGTGGACTTCCCCTTCTTCTCCAGCTGAAGGGGTGTGTACTGAGGGGAGCATTACACTCTCTGTGAGACAGGTTGGTCAGTCTCTATGACACCTGTATCCAGAGGATGAGCTGGGATCAGTTTTCAAGAACCATTGACTTAGGACTGAAAATGTGCTCAGTAGTTAAGAGCACTCACTGCTCTTGTAGAGGACCCAAATTTGATTCCCAGCACCTACACGATAGCTCACAACTGTTTGTAACTTCATTTCCAGAGGGTTTGATGCCCCCCTCTGGTCTACTTGAACACCATGCATGCATATTGTACATATGCAAAACTCACACATAAACAGAAAGTAATAATAAAAAATAAAATTTTTTAAATTCTTAAAAAATCCACCCACTGGCCTAATATTTTGTTTCTATTGGGAAGGAAGCATAACTCTGCTAGGAATATCCATGATCTCTTAATGAGCCTCACAAGGAAAAACGAAAGGGAGAAACATCTACAGTAGGCTGAGTAGAGGCTGAAGGTATTCCTTATCTGGTCCCCATGCACCACCACCAGACAGGCACATCAGCCCTTCCCTGTGCTCCATATGTGAAGTAATGCTGGGTCTTGAAGTCTCCCAGAACTCTATGGCTTTGAGTGTCATGGCCTGGAGGCACCACATCCTAACTGGTAAACTTAGGGGTTATGACTGTTGGGAAAGTTGGAATGACACCTCATAGGAGGTGTGTGGATGTGCAGAACTCTGTAGCTGGAAGCTACAGGTGTCTTTGCTCTTGGCCACAGCCTGGGGCTCCTGCACAGCATGTATGTAGACATCAAGGGGATAGCCTGGGCCACCTTCTGCCTCCTACTCACTGATCTGTGTATAGGGACGCTCACTGTCCATGGCAAACACCTCTAAGCTGGAAAACAAGCTCCAGGCCCTGAAGGAGAACATCATATTCTAAGTTTATTCTTTCATAAGTCTCATAGGAAGACTAGAGCCCTCAGCTTGTGTGAGCCTTGGAGGATTAAAGAAATGGCACATGCCATATGCTTGGCAGAGGAGGTGTCCACAAAGGTACTTCCCCGACATTTTCCTGTAAAGGATCAAGGATGGCAGATTAAGGGGTTCCTATACAAACTCAAACCTGCTCACTCACCACCTGGCCTCTATAACATCCCACTTGGCAGGTTTTGTTTACCTTTAATCTAGTTCAGGTATTTCTTAATCAATTATCCCAATCATTTGTCCAGACAGGGCAAGGGCCTCCAGAGGCCAAGTGAGAAGGAAGGATTCTACTACACTTGGCTTGAATGCATTTGGGTGGAGGGAGCTCACCCCTCACTGGACAACTTGGTAAAAAAGATAATCCCTGGTGGGAGATGCTGAGGTCCAGATGGGTCACCTCTAACCCCAGAGTGGGGGGTCCATGCATGCATATGCCTTCATGCATGCAATGCAGGAGCTCTAGACTGTGGCTGAGAGTGGAGGAACCTCTGATGTTTCCAGCTAAGTGGGGCATAAGCACTAAGGAGCAAACAGAAAGAGAAGTCCCTCTGTCCTATATACTGTGCTAAAGCACTGTGGCTCTTGTCTCAGCCAATGAGAAGACAGCCTCCCTCCTCCTCTCCTCCATTTATTCACCCAGTTTCCCAATAAACATTTGCAAAAGGTCTGTGTGGGCTAAGTGATGGACTGCTTGGAGTCCAGGCAGAGGCAGTCCAAGGTGCTTGAAAGCCTCTTGGGAACATAGAATGGTAGTGATCACAATTATTCTTAGAGTCTGGTCACATTACAGCTTTACAGAACAGTCTGAACAAGCTGCCATATTATGGGAGCATTCAAATTGTATAGCACTCCTGTTCAGGTCCTTGGTACCTAAATACGCCATTCTTTACTAAGGCCCCACTTGGGCTTCCTGCCAACCTCCCAAACTATATCTGTCCTCCCCACCCCCAGGTCCCATTCTTCTGGCCTTCCGATGAGTGGCACATGTCAGGGATGGTACTTCTTCTGCCTTCTTGGCTCTCCTGATCACTCAGGCCCCTTCCAGATCTCTGCTCCTACGGTGTCCCCTTCTGCCTTTGTGGCTGAAGATCCACTCAGCCCTGTCCACCCTGACTTTGTCTTCAGGGAACCCATAGCATCCTGATGTGTAGATGTGTATTTGTTTATTACTGCACATCCCTCCAGAACACATACTCCTAGAGGGCCTGGCTTTGCCAGCTGTACTTGATGCTGTATCTCTAGATCCCAGCACAAGGTCTGGTGACAGCTGCTGCTCAGAAACAGATGTGAAGGATGGGTTCCTGGTGCACGCCCCGCACTGTAAGAACACAGGGAGGGGTGGGGCAGAGTGGACTCTGTTGCTTCAGTTAACAAAGGGGGAGTTCTTGGTATGCCAGAGAGAGCAAGTAACTAGCCTAAAGTCGTACAGCAGCTGAGAGGCAGGTTTGAGGTGTGTCCCCAGGTGGATCTCATCTGAAACACACGCCCTTTGCTCTCCAGTGTGCTCTGTTGTCGAGATGTGCCCAACAGTCCATAAATATAAATATAAATATAAATATAAATATAAATATAAATATAAATATGGGTAATTTTGATTTCTGTATTTCCCAGGAAAAAGAACTGCCTTGACTTAAACAACCAATCTCTATGGATCTTTGGGGTTCTCAGGACCCCAACCTCTTAGTGGAACACTCAAGTTCACCCTGGTGACAGTGGGAATGAGACAGGTACCCCAATGGCCTCAGCCTAAGAGTACCAACTCACACGTATGCACAGATGGCTCTGTCCAATACACACAGAAGTCCAGCCACCCTATCCTCGTTGTCCCTGGAACAGTCATCGGGGACAACAGAGTAGGCACACCATGCTGAAGATGCAAACCTCTATGCAAGCTGGAGGTAGGAAGTAGAAGGCCAGTTCCTTGTCAGCAAAGAAGGGCACTGGACCTGAGCTGAGTATCGATTTCAAGGGTCTTTCTGAGTAGGAGGCTTTACAAGCCATTCAACCCTTCCAACAGAGGTAGAGAATTCTCTGTCCTCCTCGCTTCTGGCTTCAAGCCAACCCCAGTCACTGTTGGCCTTGTAGATGCTGCATCTGTCTCACTGTGGCCTCCTTCTCGCCTGGGCTTGACTGTAATAGTTATTCTAGAACTCGATGTCAGCCCTCGATGTCACACACATGCTTCAAAAGCATCATCTATGAGAAATGAAGGGTTAATATCCCCACCACGTAAAGAACCTCAACAAAACCCATAGGAGGAGGTCATTCCCAGGGGAAGAAGTGAAGAGGCTGAGGGGCACAGCAGAGACCTCAAGGACAGCTGCAGATGGGAATAGCTGCATGCAGAAAATGCAGCCCCATCAGGTTAATGGCTATGTGCACATGTCTGTAGACATATGTGTACTTTTTTTTGTGCAGGACTGAAATGATTCTACAAAATATTATTTTAACTCTGATCCTATCTGGATGTGTGATTAAGAATAACTTACATTTGTTACTCTGTTTAAAAAACAAAAGCCTGTCGTTCCCCCCTTCTTTTTTTTTTTTTCTACACACTTTCCCTTTCACTCCACCCCACCCCCTGCAGGTGTATATGTGGTATATTGCTCCATTGTCAACAGGCAAAATTAAGGCTCTCTGGGATTGCTGCATTCTGCTTATCTGCCTCCTTGGTTTCCTCCTAACCAAATGCCCAACAGCTCCAACACACAATGGACTGTCACTTCTGCATCCTACCTGCCGTCAACAGGCTAGGGTCTTTTGTTTGTTTGTTTGTTTGTTTTTGGTTTTTCGAGACAGGGTTTCTCTGTGTAGCTTTGCGCCTTTCCTGGAACTCACTCTGTAGCCCAGGCTGGCCTCGAACTCACAGAGATCCGCCTGGCTCTGCCTCCCGAGTGCTGGGATTAAAGGTGTGCGCCACTGCCTCCCGGCTCAGGCTAGAGTCTTCTCTGGCTGTGAAGTCCTCACTGCCCTCCCCCATCCCCTGTCAGTGCTGCACTTGGGGACGCTGCGAGCACCCCAGCCTGTCTTTACCCTACCACACCCATCCCACTGCCCTATCCTGTGGTTCCTCCTACCTGCCCTGCCAGTTCATGAGCTATTTTGGGTGAGACGAACATTCTATGCATCTATGTGTCCGCCAAATGAAATGCTTAGGAAATGCCTGATGCTATCCTATGTTTTGGATTTGGTTTGTCTCCAAATGCAGGGCATTTGGTCTCCAGTGTGGCAATATTTAGAGATACTGAAACCTTTAAGGGGTGGCATCTAATGGGTAAACGTTAGTCCCTGGAGATACTTCTCATTAGACTTCACTTAGTTCCCAAGGGAGGGGCTGTCAGCCTGCCTGTTCTCCCTGCTTTCTGCTTCTCTGTCTTGCCTCATGATCAGTCCTTCTCACAAGTTTTCCAGCCATGATGCATCTGTTACCCTATGACATAACCCCAGAGTTCACCCCCAGAGCCGTTACCATGATATTTAGTCCTCCAGTCTCTCAATGTGAGCTAGATAAACCGTTTTTTTCTCCATGAGTTGCTCAACTTCTGGTATTTTGCTACAGTAACAAAATTAGGACAATACCCTGGAGAATGAAATGAGCTTGACTTGGCAGTTTTGACTGCTGGGTACGTTTGGGAGATGAAGAAAACTAGCTCAGTATCACATTGCCAGGGGTCGAGTTTGGGATTAAACACAGATCATTTATTGAGAGTGTGGATGGAGGTGAACCGTGGTCTAAACTGAATTTGGGGTCTAACCTGAACTTAGAGTCAGCCTCGAAGGCTTTCCCTCCACAGATGCAGAATAATAGGGAACAAAGTGAACTTCACAGGGGAGGTGGACAGGGACAAGGAAAGCTGATGTCGTCACAGTTAAGAGCTAATAAATTGCAAATGAGCACATACCAAGAACTGTTCTAAGTCCTTGCCATATCTGAGCTCCTTTCAAAACGTTATTAATCAGAAGGGGAATCACAATTTAAAAATGGAAAGAAACTCTTAGTCATGAGGAGTGCAGTCCCGTGGCTGGATCACAGAACTGGGATCAGGATGGTAGCGCATGCTCAGAACCTGGGCCTTGCTGCAGATGAGGGTGAAGCGGCTGTAGCAGGTTTTGGGAGTGGGTGCATTTGCTGTCTGGAAGGATGTGCTGGCCTGGGAAGCAGCAGAAACCTGTCTCCTTGGAGCCTGGGGGAATTGGTATGCTCCAAGACCAGGGCTGTGGAAAGGGGTCTATACCTTGCTCAAAACGCCCCACAGACAGATCTTCAAGAGGTAGGAGCGTCTGAGGCTAAGTGTGAAACAGTTTAGATGAGTCAAGGCAAGGCACAAGAAACCAAGCCCTGACTCCATGCCAGGTACAAACCTACCTTCTATTCAATGCCCACCCCCTCTATAGAGACACAAGAAAACATGTGACATGTGCCACAGCACACAGTCAGTAACTGGTGAAGTTGGAACTTACTCTTTAGTTTGTATCAGGAATCCAAATAAAAGGTATTTTCAGACACTTCGGGACTGGACCAGAACTCTGATTCTTAAGTGTGTCTGCCTGTTCCACCCTGACGCTCTGCTCCCAGACTTGGGCTTAGTTCTGATGGAGAGGTGGGGGTGGTATGTGGCAGTGAGAACAGCCGTTATTGCATGGCACGTACAATACCTTCCTCCCCTGACCTGTCCTTTTGTCCTTGGCTCTAAGATGGGAATGCTGGATTTAAGGTTAGTCCCCAGGCCATTTGTGGGGGTTAAAATGTCACTGTTATTTGTACCAGGAAGTATTACCTCCATTTGTTGAAAACAGACAGAACTGGACCCCTTATGAATGGACTGCAGCAGGTGCTTGTGCCCAGCAGACATGCTCACTTCTTGTAGCAGTGGTGACCTTGATGACCTTTCTCTCTCTGCTTCAAGGCTTCAAGGACCAGAGTTAATGGGCAGCAAAGGTCAAGTTCAAGCCTATATGAACACAAAGCACTCATCACGGTGCTTTTTGTTCCCGGAGCTACAACATGCAACGCTCGCTACCTAATTCGGCCAGGGCTCTGAACTTATGTTATCACTTCATTTCATCCTTCTTCAACCCCAAAAGGGAGATACTGCTATGTATGCTTTACAGAGTACGAACAGGTCCATGTAGTTTTAGTGATTGAACTCAATCATGCCAAATGCTTCTTAAGTGGCTTAATTTAATAATGCTTCTCCAGAAATGAACTCCAGGTAGTGAATGAAAGGTACCAGGGAGGCCAGAGGTGGCCTAGAACCTAGGGGCACTGGCCTGGTTAGTATGATGGAGGATGTGCCTCTTTGTGAGAATGGCTCCCTCCATTAGTCACGTTATGTCTGAATCCGAAGCCACAATGTTGCCCAGGGTGAGCAGCAGGTAGAAAGCTCCGAGCCTTCACTGTTCTACCTCAAAGTTGGCTGAGGTTTGTCCCTATCGGTCTTGGGAGAGAATACTGCCCACAGAAGGATTTCTCTCCTGGGGAACGGCCTCCTCTCAGACAAGACTGCAGGAGACCCTTGCCCACATTTTCTGGAACAGCATTCTGAAACCATGAGCAGTCACCATGACAACTAGGGTCTTCTCACCACCTGCTTCCCAGGCTACACTTCCTCTGCACTTAGCCCCCTGGCTGGCAAGGGCTGCTCAACCCGGAAGTTAGTGGGCAAGGGCTCAGAGTGACCTTCTCTAAGAAGAGGGTAAGAGAGCATCTGCCAAGTTCAACCCTGACAAGCTCAAGTGGAGTGTGGTGAGTGGAGCATGGTCCAGGAGAGGGACAAGGTGCTTCTGGACCTTTCCTGAAACCTCCCAGAGCACTCTGTCTCCTTGCCACCCAAATCATGCTTCCCACCTGGGCTCAGTGCTTGGTACTTCCACCAGTGCTGCCGTGTGACCCGCTGACCATGCTGACCTCTCATACAGCAAGCGCCAACACAACTTAACGCCACGGATTGTCCTCCAGCCCATGTCCATCTCCATTCTGTGCCTAAAGCCTTGTGCATATGCTGACCTTTGTCCAGCAGCTGTGGAAGTTCCCAGGGGCAGGACTGGTCTGCCACCCAGTGACACTTTGGTCCCCACTGCAAGCTCTAGCCTGGTACGGAGAACTGAGTGGATTGTCGGTGAAAGGATGAATTAAAAGTCAATACAAGAAAGGAGAGAGAAGTGGAGCTGTAAAGCAGCGGAGAGATCAGATATAGGGCTCCATGAATAAGGAGGACTGGGTCCCGGTGTAGACTCTACTTACCCAGCCTGGCACGGAAGCTTCGGACGGTGTTGCCTCCTCCGGGCCGAGCGCCCCGTCGGTTGTACTTCTCATAGAGCCTGAGCATGTGGACAGCGACCATGTCCTGGGCGCCTTGGCCCAGCGCAGCTGCTGCGTCCCCAGGGGATTGCTGGGGGTCCTTGTCCCTCTGCAGACCTTCGGCTGCCGAGGGCAGTGAGGGCCATGAGGGGCCCCTGTGGCCGCAGCATGCGCCCCGCAGCAGCAGGAGCAGCGGCACCATAGGCAGCAGTTGGGACCCCAAACTGAACCGAGCTGGACCAGGAGCCATGGCTGAGTGACGATGGTGAAGGGTCTGAGCCCAGAAGGACAGACAGGGAGGGCTCAGTGTTGGCTGCGCACCTCGTCCGTGGCTGGAGGGTCCGTGTGGGACGCGGACAGCCCGTGTGACCTGACTGGAGGTAGCGGGATTGGCTGTGGGCCGCAGCGCTGTGCGCGGTGCATCCACGCCGCCTGGCCAGCGGTCACAGCTGTCGGGAGCCGCGTGGAGCCCAGCCGAGCCCGCGCCGGCGCGCTCCCTTGATTGCCTCACGTTGCAAACTTTGCAGCCCACGGAGCGGCGCCTGGGACTGGCGAGTTCGAGGGGCGGGGCGGGGCGGGGTGGCCGACGGCGCCTTCGGAGGGGAATCCGGCTGTGTCCCCACTCGCGGCTGCTGAGAGCCTGTCTGTGGCCCCGGTGTGCTGTGCGTGCGCCCTGGTGTGCGGGCGTGCGCGCGCCGGGGTGTGCGCTCACGAGTGTGGGGGCCGTGGGCGTGGGCGGGCGCGCTCCCTGCTCCCCCGCCGAGAGCCGGAGACCCAGCCCCGCAGCCGGCTCCGGAGTGTCGCTGCCTGCAGCTGAGCCGGGGCGTCGCGGGGGCTGGGCGGCCTTTGGAGGGGGCCCCGCCTGCGGGGTTGCCCCTGCGATGGCATGCTATGGCTATGTGGTTGGAAGATGACAGCTCCCCCATGAGGACCCCAGAGGGGATGTGTGCCTAGCTGACTCTGAGCCAGTTTGTGCTCCAAATGCAAAGGTGCAGCCTTGGGAACAGGAGCTCTGGGATTTAACAACAACAAAAGGGGTGTGTGTGACTCCAAAGCTCAACCGACCTAACCAAGGCAGTGGAAAGAGAGGTCTTGATCAAAATACAGAATTAGAATTATCTGATTAACTGACCTTTTATTTGGCAACAGTAATTCCAGTTGTTGAAGAAATACATCAAAGATCCTTATAAATCTTCGGACAGGATTGCTAAAAAAGAAAAGGGCATGCTTTCAATTTACTTTATAAAAAGTTTCAAAGCATCAGAGCGGGAGGAGAAAAAACCCAACGGTTTTCTAGAACAGAATTCCCAGTAAAGTGTTGATGTAGGGCAACCCTGACCCCTGCTAAGCAGCTTAGCCCTGGGGCAGAAGGTCCCCAAAGGTGCTTCACTCTAGCAAAGCTACTTCCCCTGAGATAGAATTCGAGGTCCTAATGGGGAAAAATCTGGTCGATTTTTAGCCGTTTTTTTCTGATATTATGCAAACAAGTAACCAATCACAGTGGCTAGAAGTAGGGCTCTTTCACAGATCCACACTGCTCAGTCACTTTATTTGGAAGGAAAGGTGTTCCAAATTTCCCAAAGTAAAATTTTTTGCTTAAACTACACTGAAATTACTGTAACGCTTGGTCCCCTGCTAATTGAAGAATTAATGAAATGGAATATTCATTATGTTCAATATGTAATAGCATGTTCATATGTTATTAAGCTGCTGAGTTGCTTTAAATATTTTTATAATTATAGCGCTGTTGGTTTCCTTTATTAACTTGGGTATTTCATTTTGTGCATTCTTTAGGGGCAGGGTCCACTGAATTCAGCAGACTGAAAAAGGAGTTCAGGTTCCTAAACATTAAGGCATCTTTAGACTCTAAAGTGGTTCTCAACCTTCTCAATGCTGCGACCCTTTAGTGCAGTTCCTCATGTTGTGGCGACCCCCCGATCATGAAGTTATTCATAACTGTAATTTTGCTCTGCCATGATTGTAATATAAATATCTATGTTTTCCAGTGGTCTTAGATGACCCTTATGAAAGGGTCATTCGCCCAAAGGGGTTGTGACCTACAGGTTGAGAACTATTGCTTTAGAGGGAAAAAAGAGGACCCCCTTCAAACCCACGATCTCTTAGAAAGCCAGCTCACGGACACCCTCTGTGCTGCAAGGCAATAACCTCACACTTGTGAATCCAATGTTCCTCTTATCTGCTGACTTCGGGCTCTGGGAGCCAAAATAGTTACTTTTCCGGGAGGGACATAATGCAATCATTGAAAATTTCCTGGAAAAAGTTTCTGCCACTATGTAAAGCAACCCACTTATAGTTTTAAAAAATCTCAGACTGTCTTTGATCCTACCCAGAGCACAGAGATTCAGGCCTGTAATTTTTTTGGAAGTGCGCAGGGGTAGCGTTTATCATGTATATGAGTATATATTATTTTGTAAATTAACACACACTGTGTTCAACTTCCCGTTCATATGTATGTAATTCCCAATTGTGCTGTAACTGGTTTTTCCAAAATGGATTTCCTGGAGGTGAGAGTCCCAGCTCCGTAGCTGAATCTCTCCAAATAAATGGCCTGGACCGTCCTTCCTTATAAATGGCCTTCCCCCACCTCACTTCCCTCCTTTCTCCAGGAGCCCCTCACTTCCCCTTGCCCCCCCCTTTTCTCTTCTCCCCTAGAATGCCTCTGACCTGTGCCAGCTGGGGGTAGCCTCTGCTCAGGGGTAGTTTTGTCTCTGCTGGGGCCAAACACAATCGAAGCCTGTGAAAAGGAGGGAGAGTCTGCAGGAGGCCGCACAAGCTGGGCTATTCGGATCCTTGTCCATTAAAGCCTCCTCGCCCTCCTTAACTCATTCTGGCTCCATTCAAGCCAGCTCGAGGGTCAGGCTTTAGCAGGCACTAAAACCTGTAGGGTACAGCTTCTCTGACATTGTTTCGAAAGAATTAAGGCATCAGCTAGGACGGCTAATATTTCTTGCCTCGTTTTATTGCTGAACAGCAGGGATTGTAAAGTTTTGAACACTGGAGCACTGTGGCCCCCTTTCATGTGGCCGAGATGATGGGATAAAAATGTGTTTGGTGAAGCAATTCAGATTACCACTGGGTCACATCCTTGCTAGCTCCCAGCACAGCACAGACAAGAAGCAATCTGTGCAAAGGCAGCTCGTGCTGAACAGGGCTTGAGCGTGGAAATGAGGCTAATTGTGGAACTTGCCAATGAACATGTTTTGTTTTTAATAGCTCCGGCTGCAGCTCAGAATAATAAGAATGGAGATGGCTGACTATGGATCTGAGCCTTCCAATCCCCTGCTTCCACAGCTTCCCACACAGTTATGCTGCTCTTGGGAGGACCATTCTGTTAAACTCAGACTCTTGACCTTATGGATTGGGATGAGGAGTGTTCTCTCTAGAGATAGGGTGGTAGTTTAGGGGACCTCAGCCTTCCATCCTCTGTGCTACACATCCTGGGGAAGGAGGGGTGCCTTCAGCTCAGACAACAGTGAGAAAGAAATGAGGAAGCCCTGTGATTGGAAGTCACACGCCTCAGTTAGCAGGGGACAAACTGATAACTCCAGGAAGCCAGGACCATAGGGTGAAAATCACTCCCCAGGTAGATGTCAAATGAAAAGTTCTCCCTGTCCTTGTTTGATGGTACTACCCAGCTCTGTGACTGAGCCAGTTAGTGATTCTAACCAGCTCTGTTGCTCTGGGGCAGCCCCACGGCCCCTCTAAATCCTGGAAGTCTGATCAACAGGCTGTTCCACCTCCAGGACTATATGCCGGGTCTGTGGCTTCATGTCAACCCAGTCTTGGAAGCAGGAGCATCCATATGACCTTGTGAAGTCCTTTAGGACTAGGCTCTTGTCCCGTTTCCACTACTCCCTAGTTGTGTAAAACCTTAAGCAACTGAATCACTTTCTTTGGGCTCCCATCTCCTCAGCTCTGAACACCCACAACACGAGCAGCACATTATGAGGTTTATTGGTAAGGTCCTAACGAGAGAAGACCACATTGATGACATTATTGCCGCTCTTTTTGTGGTGGGTCTGAAAGAGGCTAGAGCACCTTCAGAGTGGACCCAGACATTGGGAGATTTGATGAGAGGCTTTGCAGAGGAGTCGCTTACTGCTAACAGCTAAAAGGGACAGGGCATGTTTCCTTGGTTAGCAAGTGTCCGCTCTCTAGAATGAGCTGTTGTTATCCGTGTGTCTGTGCCATGATTCACTGCTCTTCATCTAAATTTCCAAAGCTCTTGGCCCTTAAAGGACAAAAGAAATGCCAGCAAGTCCCTGTCCCCATTTGGGGTATGAGCTGTGGGGCGCTAGAGACAAGAATCTCAGGGCCTCTCCAGGCTGCCAGGCCAGAGTGTAATAAATCTGCGAAATAACAAGCACAAAGGACTTTATAATCAATGACAGATTTTATTTTTTGCTCTGGCAAAATCCATCCGTGGAGTTCACATTTTATGGGGAAATAACTACCCAGTCTGTGACTCCTCCTCAGCCCATATTCTCTTTCTGAAAGTCGGGAAAACTTAGAGGATCAGAGTCGGCCTCTCTGAGAACTGTGGCCAGGGAAGGCATGACTTCCCCTGGGCGGGGACCCAGCTCTCCCGGCACTTCCTAGGGTGGTGAGGGCCATTCATTTCTGTTTTGCTAAAATACCCGTGACATGTGAATAAACCAGGGTTACAGAACATTGTCTCAGACAGTAATCTGAGCCTGCGTGGGCTCTGGTTTGATGAAATATGGTGCTCTCTGAGCAAACACGGGGATTGGTATTACTTCTCGTTAAAGCTGAACAGTGGGACTATTTAGAAGGGGTGCATGAATGCAGCCCTGTGGGGAGTGACAATTTGAAGGGAGCCGATTTGGAGAAGGGGGTGGTGTGTGTGTGTGTGTGTGTGTGTGTGTGTGTGTGTGTGTGTGTGTGTTTGAGTTGGCTAGGGCCAGCTAACTAAGAGGAGACTACTGGAGACGCAGCCAAATAGACACTTTGGAAATTTGCGACTCCTCTGGGGTTGTGTCGCCTCCTTACAACCCCCAATCTTCCTCGAAACCTTTGATGGTCCTCTTCGAGAGACAAAGCCTCCATCCTCTGGCTGGCATTCAGGCCTTTGCCATCTGTCCTGTTTGTCTTGGTTGAGCCTTTTCCAATCTCTTCCTGTCTGTCCTCTCATGCCCCAGAATTCACAGGGGCCACATGGCTTCTCTCGGTCCCCCTCCCAGCCCCACTCCTGCTGCTCTCAGGTGACTTCGGTGGATGTTGTCACACACACCTGATGTCTCCCTGACTCTCAAGCCACTGACGACTGACCCAACCGTCGTCCACTGAGGGTTCGGAGCATAGTCCCTCCCCAGGATCCGCTCAGCCAACTGACAGAAGCGCTTCACCTAGTTTCCTCTCCTGGCCTTGTTTGTTCCCTGGGGGTCAGCCAAGTTCTACAGGCAGATGCAGGCTGGTGGCCTTAAACAGCACTGGGTGCCATCATGCTCCAGGAGTCACAGCTGTCACAGCTCATCACATTAGGCTTCTGTTTCTGGTCAAGACTGGTTCCCTCCAGCTCTGGACAGATGTGCACCAACCTTCCCTTAGAGTACTCTCTTAAGTACTCTATATATCCCTTTCCATCTCAGTGCCGGGGATGACCCGAGACTATGGGCTCTGAGGGTGGAAGGCCTGTGTCACAGGCTGGGACTGATACAGATAGTGTCTGCACAGCAGACGGCTGTGTCCACCTACCTCTCAGAGGTCCAGGAGGAAGGAGTAACTTAGGAGACTGCGCCAGGCTCTGCTGAGGGTCCTGGACACATGGCAAGAGAGAGATCATAAAAGGTGAAGGGCTGATTGCTCACCGACTTCAGGGCGTCAGGAGGTCTCATAGTAAAGCATAAACCCCCATTTCTTGCAGATGATCTGGCTGAGGATTGGACCAGGTTTTAAACAGGAAGGTGACAGAGCTCCAGAGTTTAGTTTGTTGTATCAAAGTGATGGCCTGCCTGCTTGGGACGGAGGATTCCTTGAGAGTTGGGGCACTGTGGTTAATGTGCTTTCTTAAGGAATCTTAAAACTCTATACCTCTGTGAATGCTCTGGGCCCAAGAGGACCATATTCCTTTCCTGGAAGATGTAACTAAAACGTGTGTTTCTCACATAGCCTACTTACATCTGTCCTCTGACTACCTGGGGAAATATAAGATCCTGTTGCCTCCTAGCCTGGATGTGGAAGGACTGAGCCCACCAAAGAGGAAGCCACTGTAGACTGGTTCTCATGTGCCAGGGCAGAGGAGCACGTAACTGGGATAGATCCTAATGGTACTGGATGGAGGGTAGGTGATAGATTTAGAAGGAGGGGTGGATTAACACAGGTGCACTCTCTTGTGATGCATGGTTTATACTATGGACAGGGTCCCGGTGAGTGGGGCTGATATGCTTAGGGATTGGCTCTTGGACACTTACAGAAAGCAATGGCCTGCATTCAATGCACAAATCCCCGAAATGCTACAGTAAACAAAAGAGGCACAGAGTAAATGCACAGAGAGATGAATGGGCTAGACTTGAAATGGTGTACAGGGCAAGAAAACCACCAGCCTCCATGTTCCACGGAAGGTCTCAGGAGACTCTTCACACAGAAAGTGCCATAGAAACCACTGGAGAGAGACTTGTGATATGAGAAGCAGTGATGGCCGTGGCCTGTAGGTGGAAGCTCAGGCAGGGAGCTCTTGTTACTGAACATTACTGTTTATGAAAGGATCCCAAAGCCACGGGGTGCTTAACTGTCCCAGTCAGGGCAGATAGAACCATCAGGATAAGAGGCACAGGAGAAGAACAGCCAGGGCTCTTCACTCACACAGAGCTATGAAGATGCTTAATAAAAATGCAGAATCCCTAGGGAACATGTTGCTGGGCAGCCAACAGGAGTATTGCTCCATTTATATAGTCAAAAATAAGCTAACGAGAATTAAAAAAAGCCAAAGATGAATGAATGAGGCAGAGGACAGCGACACCCATAAAAGCTACATTCTTTTGTTCAGTGTCAGATGAGGCGGCCTTTGGTCCTGGAGCACACTGGGGGAAGATGAGGCCAGGGTCCTGGAGGCACCAGCAGCACTTATCAGGGAAAGACGATAATGAACGCTCTCATTAGAAGGGACCTGTGGTCACATACTCAAGTAGCAGCTGGCCAGAGGGGGAAACGTCTGGGTACTTCAAGGACAGAGGGGCATAGAGACCAAGTTATCACCAACACTAAGGCACCTTTAGCACTATCTTGTTAGAGGGAAGTTTTTGTATTAATGGATGTTTATTCACAGTCAGCTTATTGAGCCCCAGGGTCTCTTCCATAGCCATTTCCTCAGACCTCAAATGGATAATTGGAATAGGAATTCTTGGCAGAGGCCAGAGCTTTGTGCTGGTTTCTTGGCCTGTGGGATAAGAGCCCGTGCCATAGGGAGGCAAGTTGGAGCTTTGTGTGGTGGGATGGCGTAAGAGTTACTATAGGACAGGAGTCCAAGAAGAAGCCTTTGAAACAGCTCTCTCACCCTGCTTCAGCCAGATCAATGAATCAAAATCAGTGACGTAATCCCCAGGGGAACCAGGGAACTGACTACCATCTTTTGAAACATGAAGTACACAGCTGAGATGATACTGGCAATCTCATCGTTTAACTCTTGAGTCTCTTTCTTACAGAAACCCTGCCGAGAACCGCAGTGGAAGACTCTAAATGCAACCAGGTCCAGTGTCGACAGCCTCAGTTGTAGCAAAACCCACTAGATATGGCATCTCGGCTTAGGCAGACTGGTCTCAGGTCCATAGCATTGTGGCCTTTGACCTGGTCACTGTATCTACTTAATCTCATTCCAGATGGACTAAGAAGCAGCTGTCCTTCGCATGGATATGTCAGGGATATAGCTTGGTGGTAGAACCCTTGGCTGTACATGGACCTGGTATCAGAACACAGTTACTAGTATATGCATTTCATCCTCTAGGTCCATGTTAGTTACCATCTCTGGCATGATGGGCCAAACGGATTTACGACCTGTGAGTATTCTACTGAGCATCTTGTTGGTGCCTAGGACATCCCGAGTCAGCAAGAAATGGCAAGTACTTTGGAGATTCTGGTAAGAAACCTGTGCTTCATGGAAATCTGGGGGCTTGCCATATTAGTGAGACTATTAGGTGACTAGTGTCCTAAACATGCTGGGCCATCTCCTCTAATGCAGAGGATACGTTATTGTGTCTTTCACTTCTCATCCCCAAGAAGACACAACCTCTGCTAGGTTACAAATTGCACCCTTAGGGGTACCCATCCCAGAGAATCATAAAGCCTGTTGGCTTGGAGTGAGAGCAGAAAAGGGCTCTACAGCCTTTCTAGACTGAATGAAGAACAGAGAGCTCTGTTGCTTGGTGCCCATCAAGTCTTACACCCTGAGCTTTTCATGGAGCATGGACACCATATGGGATTTATGCCAGAGCCCAGTGAGAGCAAGGGTTGAAAGCAAGGCCTAGTCATCTGCAGTAGAGGACTTCATCTTATTTGAAAGACACAAAAACACAATGGGCCAGTCATGGGACATCAGATGATGGTACAACCAGAAACGCTTGTCATGAGTTGTGTTCTCTGAATTTACCACATCACAGGCTTGGAGAAGCCCAGTAATAATTCATCAAAGAAGGATGAGGTCCAACCAAGGTTGGGCAGGGCATAGTGTCAATAGTCACAGTTCCAAAGTATGACATAGAGCTCTAGCAGGGTGTCCAGACCTTCACCCCCACCACCGTGCACCCATACCTCTCTTTAGTTCACAGCTGTGGCTGCACAGGGCTCTCTTATGATCAACTGATGGGGAAGGATAGTATCTGTGCTTGCTCCATGGATAGGTAGTTTGTTGTTGCAAACTGAAAGTGGACTTCAGTTGTGCACCCCTCTCCAGCAGAGGGGAAGCTTGAGAGTAGAGTTTGGGGGGTGGTCCATATGCACATCCACTTTATGTGGAAAGAAAAGTGACCTGAGACAAGGATGTAAATGGACTTATAAGCAGTGGTAATGGTAAATTGAAAAAAGAGACTGAAATCCCTAAGAAAAGGAGGCCTGGGAACAAGGAGTATGGGTAAGCAAGAAGGAGTGGATAGGAAAAGAGAGGATCTCTGCATTATATGTCAACACCTACCAGAGAGGCACTCAGTAATTGGCTAAATGGAAGGCCTTGATCAGCTGCATTACCCAGCCTCTGTTGTCAGTCATAGTGGATGTGTGCATGGAGCAGCTACGTCAGGAATAAAAGCCACACACAGAGCAGCAGCATAGGCATCCACTAACCCAGACTGCTCTGGCTCTGCCACATCTCAGTGTCCAGCCAACCAACAAGGAGATCAATGTAAGCCCCTAATTTGGCCCTGGCTGAGCACATAGAGTTCTTGGTAGAAGAAGAATTTGATTAGGTTGCTTATGCCCTGAAAGGGCCAGTGATTCATCCTGACTGGAGTCACGTATTCTGGGTAGCTCTGCTGTTGGGACTTCAGAGTCTTAGCCAGTCCCAGTCAATTTCTCTGCCAGATTCTCATGGCAAACAGATGAGAGGTAGTGTGTGATGATCGTCAGGGGTGATTCTGGTCTTTCCTTCTAGATAAACCCCCTTGACCAGAGGAAGAACTACTTGAGATAGGGAAGATTCTAGAACAAGAAAGATCAGAAAAGCAATGAGTGTGTATGGTCCTGAGCTGATCTCCAGGGGATTAAATCCACTCTTGTAGCCTTCCAGGAAGTTCTTCCAGGAATAAAACAGGCAGAATTCCAGGGAGCCCTTCCTAGATAGTATGGGATTATCATGCAAAGCGAATTAGCCCAACCTGAAGAGAAGGTGGGATGCAGCAGACACTCTGCTCAGCTGTCCCTTAAGGATGGAGGCCCCAGTTCTGTCTCACCTCTTTCCCCAAGGCTTCCTGGAGTCGGCTCCCCACTGAGACACTCACCAGGAATTGCCTCAGCTTCCTGAAGGGGGCGCCCAGCCCATGGCCATACCTCTCCTTCCCAGGGCCACCTAGCATAGATGGGTGGCCAGCCAGAGCTGCGCTGCTGCCCTTGAAAGGCCTGGGCTCTCTTTTGTCAATTTGGGATGAATTCAAGTATCCATTCTGGCGTCAGAACTGCCTGTGGGAACTGTCTCATTTATATCATATATCAACTGTCTCATATTATAATCACATCATATTCAATGCCCTGCCTGTCCAGCCTGCCTCCCATTGACAGAGTCCTAAGCACCTGGTCACTGATCTGGCCCACTGACTCAGCCTCCAGGCTGCTTCTTAGGCTGCTCACGAGACAGCAGCCTTCGGGCATCGAAATGTCCATGCATCCCAACATGACAATTGCTCATTTCTTAATCTTCTGTTAGCCTTTCTACGAAAAATGTTATTTTCCTTTGGTATTTCCTTAAACATCTCTCTCACGCTTACAGGTTTCTACTTTTAGCAAAGAGCAGTTTGCTAGATCGTAAGAAATTCATGAGCCCATGTTTCTTTTTATTTATTTTTATGGTTAGCTTCTATTTTTAACAAGGAATGCTGGTTTTCCATTTTACATTAGAAATGTAAAGGTTCTGTTTAAAATAAATGTAAGTCAAACAGGGTGAGCGGGCTGAACAAAAAAAATGCACCAGATAAATGATAGTTATGAGAGGGTCCATGAAGGTAATTACCTAAAACACAGTAATGTGCAAAACACCCACCCCAGCAGTTTCTCCTGCCTGATCAGCTTCCTTCTGCATCAGTGAACAATCACCCTATGGAAGCCAGCTGCAAGACTCCCTGTCTCCTGAAAACCCTCCACCCTGAAAAGTTAGTTATGTCCTTGCGTTAAATGTGCCCCACTGTGTGGACTGGTAGATCTCCATGGTTGATGCTGCAACTGACCAGTGAGGGCCTTGGGTACCCAAGTCTTAATCTTATTTTGTCTCTTAGCAATAGCATCCTGCATGAGCCAAAACACAGGGTAGATATCACAGGTAGGATGCTGCGATGCTCCCCCACCTCCTGATTGGACCTGAGACCCTTGACCTATGATTCATGTTACATTATGGTAAACTTTCCTTATATGGCAATGTAGCAAAGGCTCTAAATTATTTAATTTTGAATTAATAAAAGTGGAGATTATCCTGGGTGGGCCTGAATTAATTCAGTGGCAGCTTTTAAAGGGGGATCTGGGCCTTGCATGAAGATAGCCTGCTACTGATAACCTTGAAGAAGACACTGTATGGGGTAGGGTGTGAAGACTATACAGGAGGGAACCTCAGGGCCCTGAGAGTGGAGCAACTGATAGCCAGGAGGATGGCAGGTACCCTAGTCTTGCAGTCACGAGGTTCTTAGAGTATGAAGGACCTTGAACTTCTGAAGCCCAGTCACCACCTTGATGGCAGTTGTAGGTTCCAACTAGAGCTGTGACGGGGCAACTCATCATGATCAGAGAGTGGATGACAGAAACCTGTTCATCTCATGGCCAGGAAAATAAAAAACGAGAAAGAGGCTGGGGTCCTATTATCCCCTTCAAGGGCTCACCCAAATGACTTAAAGACCTCCCTCTAGCCCTCACCTATAAAAGGTTTCACCACATCCCAACAGCTTAATTCTAGGACTCATCCTTTAACATGGGTTTGGGGGAGACACCCAAGATCCAAGCTACAGTAAAACGGCAATTATCCACCCTGAGCCACGATGCCCCATCTCTAACCAGCAAGATGGAAAGCCACCTACTGGTAGGTCCTGGCCTTGGGAACAACTGGGGTGGGGGCAGTGTGCCATCCACCATAGGCTCCTTTCTCCCTGTCCCACCCACAGTGGCAGCCATGTTCCTTGTATCACAAGAAGATTTTCTCTAATATTAGAGAAACTGAGATGGCCTAGGGGAAGAGGAGGAAGAAGAAGGAAAGGGAAGAAAAAGGAAGAGGAGGAAGAGGAATAGAAGGAGAAGAAAGGGGTGTGGGGGATAGAGTGTACCAGTCACTGACTGTTGCATAATAAACTAACTCAAAACTTACAGTGGCTTGACGCAGTACAGATGGTCCTTGACTCTTCATAGAATGACTTCAAATTGTTTTGACTTGCCAGTGGTGTGCATGGGAAAGAGAGATGCAATCAGTAGAAAAAGTCCTTCCGATTTTGAATTTTGAGCTTGTCTTAGGCTATGACTATGCAGTTCAAAACTATCTTAGTGCTGGCCTCAGTGGTGACCCTCAGCTCCCAGTCAGCTGTGTAACCACAAAGGCAACAGGCTGATCCTGCACTGCTGTGTGCTGCTGAGCTGTGACAGTCAGGAGATTGGGCATAGTGAATGAATTTTCTTAGCACGTATTTCCCCTGTATGTCAGGGTTCTTGGATTACTTGCAGAACACTGATGTAAGTAGAGGACTGTACATACTTACCTGTGGTTCTAAGGACTAGTGATGCAGCTGTGTGTTAGTTTAAGTCTTTGAAGGATGCTGCCAGTTCTGCGAAGCCAATGTCTGAGATATCACCACCATTCATCCACATAACCTCCCTTGGCCTTTTTCTTACCTTCTCCTTGCCTTTTCTTGCAACCTGTCCCCAGCCAGTCTTTCCACTTGAATTCTCCTTCTGTCACAGACAACAGAGGATTTTTCTGATCTCAGAGCTGACCCTGCTTGTTTCTATGACATTCTGTGGACCTCTCACCTTTAGAGTTGTCTCGGTGTAAAACCCTTGCCAAGGAGCCCCACCCACCACTCTACCACTTCTTCCTCCATACCCTCTTTCTTCCAGGCTCTTCTCTCAGCCTGAAAGGTTATGGCACCTGAATCAATATTAGACCATCTTCAAATCCCAAGGCCAAATTTTGCGTCACCTGGATGCTCTGCTAGTTTCTACGGCCTGTCCTCCCTGCCCCACTCCCAGGAATGGGACTTTTCCATTTGCAGAGTTCCTGTAGATGCTTTCTTGTTCTGTATACTGGAGATGGCTGTTGAGAATCTGTCCTGTGGAAGGTACCCAGGAGATAAAGAGCGGGTTCCAGGTCAAGAATGAGAACCTCAATATTATAGCTTTCTTCTTCCTTCCCTTCCTCTTCAGAGTGAGAAGCTTTAAGGTTAACTTGTTCCATAGTTAAAGCTACCGTAAAAGAGAAGAAGATATGTAGTTGGCTTTCTGCAACCATGTGGTGTGTGACCACTAATCCAACCAATCATGATTGGTTATTAATAAAAGTTCTGTCTTACTGAACAAGAACAGTTTTTTTTAATTTTGTAAGCAATACAGTGTAATAACTATTAATATTAATAAAAATTCTGTTTTACTGAACAAGAACAGTTTTTTTAAATTTTGTAAACAATACAGTGTAACAACTATTTCCACAGCCCTTACACTGTATTAAACATTATATGCAGTCTAGGGGTCAATTAACAGGATGACGTGTGTAGGTTATATACAAATACTATGCCATGCTATCTGAGTTATTTAAGCAGCCCCAGATTCTGATGTCTTGTGGGGCCAGTTCTGGAAGCAATCTCTTGTTGATATCTAGGAATAATTGTGTAAGACAAACCTGTCAATATGCATGTCACTCTCTTGACCACAGACAGCATTTCCCCCCCTGTAGTGAGTTAGAGAGAGTAAATATTATAGGACTTGGGGCCATATTCTCTCAGTGCTACCTGTAAAAGCAACCACAGACATGTCAGTAAGTGGGTGTCACTGAATGCCCATGAAGCTTAATTACACAGTTAGCATCACTGCCTCCTGTGACAGAACAGAGGAGGAGTGGTGAGTTATCATGGGTCCTCCAGCTCTGGGCTCCTTCTGCCATGATTTATAGCCAAGGAGGAAAAGCATAACCCCAGTTGCCCATTTTGAGGGTCTGTAGAGGTCTCTGACTGGCAAGGGAGTATCTGTGAGAGGTTGTCTGGCTTTCAGAGATGGAAGGATATGCTGTTTGATGCAGGGTAAATGGTTAGGACCATGTGAAATACTCAACCGCCAGTACATTCTACATTCCTAACCAGAGCTCAGGTTTTAAGAAATCATTCTTGATCATTCCTGTGGTATGACTTTAACACAAGTGGATTTTTTTTCACTTACGAAGTCATAACATAAGATGTTTCTTACCAGGACCACCCTGGGCTCTGAGGAGGATGCATGGTACTGCCCAGTGACATGATGGACTGTGTGGGACAAGGGGACCCACACACAGGCCTGGGGCAGCCTGTCCCGGGCTCCGAGGAGAAAACATAGGCCTGCGCTGAACAGATGGGCACTATTATGGGGAGCAAATGTATGGTGTGGAATGGGAGAGAAAGAGACAGAATGTTGTGGACAGAGACATATCTGAAGAGGAGAAAGTGATGAGGAACAGGCTGAGGTGGGTGACTTGATTGCCACCCAGGGCCATGGTGATGTCTGGGTTCATGACCCTAATGCAGCTGCAGTCTGTGTTGATGTCTGTGGCTCTTGATATCACCAAAGGCTGAGAGGATAGGGTTATGCAGAGTTGGCTCCACCCCTCACTGGCTGTAACACTAACTGGTCCTGCCCCACACTGGCTGAAGCACTCAGAAGAGAGGGTCCTACATCTCACCTGGGCAGCACAATAGAGCTGATGATGTAGGTGTGGGAGAGCCAACCCTGAGGATGTGAAAGCAGGAGAATTGGCCCCGCCCCTTGCTCATCACTGTAATGGGTAAACTAGCCAGGGCAGTGCTGGAGAGCTCACCCTGATGGGGAGGACAAGGAAGAGCTGGCAGGTTCACCAACCCTGCAACTACCCAGGCTCAGAATCAGGATTATGAGTTGGCCCGCCCCAATATCCACTCCATCTATGATCTGTGGGAGCACTTGAAGGGAACTGACCTGCAGACCCAAAGCTGCAGGATCTCCATGACATAGGGCAACAACAGAATATCCAGGAGGAGTCCTAGTGAGGGCCTACCATCGATAGTGTAGCAGAAACCAGACGAATGACTCTTTGCAATGAACATTTGTAATATAAAAGGATAAAAGGGTTTACTGTGTGACTCACTGTGTCATACTACAACTTCCATGACAAGATTGATTTTTTCCTTTTCTTCTTTTTTTTTGTAAATTTTATTTTATTTTTTCGGGGGGGGGATGTCACAACAGCAGAGGGCAGATTTGAAGGAATGGGGAAATGAATGGGATCAAGATGCATGATGTGAAAGACACAAAGAATAAATAAAAAGAAAGTTAAAAAAAAGATGTTTCTTACCTAGGAGTTCAGTCTGTCGCCAACCCTTTCCCATCTTTATAAATGCATTATAGGCTACAGCATATGTCTTCCAACTGGTGTTCTCCAGTCCAGAGAGACTCATAATATTGGCCTTCTTGGATGAGCCTGGTTTCTTGTTGATATTTTCCCCTGTCTTGTGGCCCTTTTCCAGGACCAAAATACTGCCTCCAATAGCTAGACTCGGTGAGAAGTTGGCAGATTCATGCCAGGTCAGATCCTGTCATGGCTAAAGTAGGACAGCGACTTTGGTTTCGATTTCTGATGGAAACCCCTCTCCCTGCCCTCTTCCTGTGGGTCCAGCCTACTTGGTACACTTCATTGCCCATGTAGGTCTAAGCGTACAGTGTGTTGGCTTTCGAGGAGATGCTGAACCCCTGCACTTAAGGACTTTGGAATACTCGATACCCATTGGTTCAATCTAGCACTGCCTTGTCAGCTGTCAGTCCTGTGGCTGATTTCATCTTCAGTGGATACAAGAACTCGGTAAGCTCCTCTACCATCCAGACGAAGACTAACTTACCTCATAGGCTTGCCCTAGATGGCAAATCACTGGATAGTGTATTACTCTGTTCATTGTGGAACAAGGTCACCATGATGGCCAGCTTTAATGACTAACTGTGGTGATTTTTGTGTGTGATCTAACAAATAAAGCTTGCCTGAAGATCAGAGGGCAAAGCCAGCCACTAGTTAGCCGTAGAGGCCAGGCAGTGGTGGCACACACCTTTAATCCCAGCACTTGTGATCTCATGCCTTTGCTCCCAGTACTTGGGAGGCAAACATACCTTTAATTCCAGCACTACAGAGATTGAGACAGGAAGTGATATGGCTGGGCAGAGAAAGGAATATAAGGCGGGAGGAGACAGGTGCTCAGTCCTTTCGGCTGAGGAGTTGGTAAGGTGAGAGGTGACTGTGGCTTGTTCCTTTGTCTCTCTGATCTTTCAGCATTTACCTGGATATCTGGCTCTGGGTTTTTATTAAAACTAATTAGGATTTGTGCCACAACTAACAACACAACCTAGAATCCCTTGGGAAGAGAGTCTCAATAAAGGACTATCTGCATTGGATTGGCTTGTGAGCATGTATGTGGGAGGTGTTTCTTTCTTTCTTTCCTCTCTCCTTTCTTCCTTTCTTTCTTTTTCTTAAGACAGTGTTTCTATGTAGCCTTGGCTGTCCTGGAACTCACTTCGTAGACCAGGCTGGTCTTTAACTCATGTAGATCCTTCTGTTCCACTTCTGGCTTTGAGGCTTCCCTGGCCATCCTGTGGAGGATCGCCCCTCAGCATGCTGAGTTGTAACCCCAGAGTCCAGCCCCACACTTGAATATCCTGCTGCCCTACGCTGACCTCAGCCTTGGCTTCTTCACCTCTGGCTCCTAGGAAACGCCATGTCCTGACGTGAGGCCTGGCTCTGCAATGCTGCTCCCCAGTCTGGGTTCCTACTATTGTCACTTAGGCCCATGGGGCGTTCGGCTCACCCTGCCGCACTGCCGAGTCTCATGATGCCACTTGATGTGATGGCTCTTGCTGTTCAAGCTCCATCCATACGCCTTTGGATGCCAGGGGCTGCCTCTCAGAGACGCCTTCTATTGACGGTGTTGGAGTAAACCAAAGAAAACGATGTAAATGTCAAAAGAAATAGCCTTTATTGGGCATTTCTGTGGAACGTTGTTAAGTTAATCAATGTGGGATGGCCCGATCTATTCCCAAAAGTGCAGTGGGAAGTTTTACAGGGCATTTCCGTAGTTCTGTAGCAGTTTGCGGTTGTTTTTAGAGGCAGTTCATTGGCTGGGCAGAAATCCTGGATTGCAAGTTTGTCCTGATTGGTCAGCTAGCTAGAGTATTTCCAGCTGAGTGGTGCAGAAGGCTGAGACACTGACTTCATTGGTTCATCCGAGTCTACGGGAGCTTCCTGTGGTTTGGCCTTCAGCAGTTATGAATGAAATCCTCCCCCTACCCAGGGTCTACTTCAGACAGCCGCAGCTTTTATGGCTCTGTGCTGTTTTCTCTCACCGCAACACCTGCGTGAGCTTGATCCTAACATTCAGCTACATTTGTGGAAGTCAGTGGTTTAGACAGCTGGGCATGGGGAACACTGGGTGAAATGGAGGGGCAGGTTGTCCTGGAAAAGAGATACCAGGCCTCAGGGTGGGGTCTTCTGTGGACCCGGGAGCTAGGTGGAGCATGCTCGGCAGGGAGGGGCTGCAGTAGGAAGTGCTTAGAAGATATACAAGGGAGAGTGTGAGCCCAGAATAGAGGTGATGGGATGCCAGGCTCCTCCTTGAGAAGAACTGTTAGCATGATTGTACAGCAATGAAATTCCTGAAGGAATCAGTACATAAGGAGAAAGGGTTATTTAGCTCATGGCTCTGGAAGGCTCTGTCCAAGGTCAGGCAGATCCATGGCTTTAGGCCCCTGGGGAGAGACCCGATAGCAATGGTAAGGAATGCATGGGAGAGGAAACTACCCATATCATCAGCCAGGAGAAGGAGAGCAAGCGGATGGACAGATCCCAGTTGTACTGGCTGATTTTGTGTGTCAACTTGACACAAGCTAGAATCACCAGAGAGGAAGGAGCCTCATTTGAGGAAATGCCTCCATGAGATCCAGCTGTAAGGCATTTTCTCAATTAGTGATCAGTGGGGGAGGGCCCAGCCCATGGTGGGTGGTGTCATCCCTGGGCTGCTGGTCCTGGGTTCTATAAGAAAGGAGGCTGAGAAGTCCAGGGGAAGCAAGCCAGTAAGCAGCACCCCTCCATGGCCTCTGCATCAACTCCTGCCTCCGGGATCCTGCCCTGTTTGAGTTCCTGTTCTGACTTCCTTCAGTGGCGAACCATGGTATGGAAGCGTAAGCCCAATAAACCCTTTCCTTCTCAACTTGCTCGTTGGTCAGGGTGTTTTCGTCATAGCAATAGAAACCCTAACTAAGACAGCAGTCCTGTTGGGGGGTCACTCCTGCTACACCTCACTTCCCGAAGTCCACAGCACCTCTCAGTGAGGTTGCTCTAGAGAGTACACTTCTAGCACATGCCCTTTGGGGGACACCACCCATCTTCCCAGGAGCTGAGCATGGAGGTAAACAAGGACAGACCTGGCCTGGGTAGACTTGTAAGCAGTCACAGCCAGTAGGACCCGTGAGGGAGGACACTGTGGAAGAAGGCTGCTTTGTCTGCTGCAGCTGAAATAGAGACCTGACCACAGAACAGTGGATCATCCACAGAAGGTCATGGGCCAGGGCCCTGGCTGCGGGTGAGGCAGTGAACGAGACAAGGTATGAAGCAAGGCAGGCTCTCGCCATGTCTCCTTCTTTCTCCTGAAACTGACCAGCTAATTGGAACTGGAGTTCGGGAGACAATGGCTCTCTCATCTTGTTGGCAAAGAGTCTGGCCTTCTGTATTCCTGGAGTGGTTCGTTACAGACTGGTCTATGGAGGGGAGGAGGGAGGCAGAGTAGCCATGCCGCCAGTCAGCAGGAAAGGGTAGAGGCCGAGCCTGGCCTGACTGGATGATCTTGAGTGAGCATCAATTCTGTGAGCAGAGGGTAGTGTCTGCATGGAGCCCGGGCTTTGCAGGCCATGCTGAGGTTTGGACACAGTTCTTTATCTCACTCTCAGAGAGGCTGGGTCGTTCCCCCTCAGTGTGAGAGGGCAGCCGGATGGTTTCATTCAAACTGTCTGCTTGCTCACAGCTTGTTGTGATTTCTGTTGTGCAGCCACGGTGCCACCATGTCCCAGACCCTCAACACATTCGGGGCAGATCTGCGCCTCTCTGGAGCCTGCAGAGGCACCTGGCATACCGGCAGGAGGCTTTTATGTGCCTAGTTAGGTTTTATGGTGGAGCCAGGCGGATCTGTGTCTGACGAGGCGTATGAGTGACTACGGCATCTGTATTCCTGACTGGGAGTGCGGCAGAGTAGAGGCCTGTGGGGACACCCTGAGGAAACACCCCCAGGTCCAGCCACTAGACAGGAGTTCAGGCCATCCCATCCCATACCCTTGGATACTTTGTTCATGGAGAGTCAGGCCTGAGCCAAGCCCAGATGTTAGGGAAAGCAGAGTGTGTGCCTCTGTGTGTGTGTGTGTGTGTGTGTGTGTGTGTGTGTGTGTGTGTCTGTCTGTCTGTCTGTCTGTCTGTCTGTACGTGCATGGGGGGAGTGTTATGGGCTTGGGACTTCCTCCACCCCTGCCAGCGTCAGCTGTAGCTCTGAGGGATCAGGAATAGGCTGCAGAGTTCTGCTTCACTACAGAGCTGGTGTTCTGGTCAGGGCCATGGCAGTAAGTCTGTTAGGAAGATAAAATAGCAAGGTGTTTTCTGGCAGCAGGGGCTCTAGGGAAGGCGGGAGGCAGAAACTGAGATCACATGACAAGGCAGCGTCACCTATTTTGTCAAAAGCGAGTGAAGGAGCAGCAAGGCTGCACTGGAGAGCGTGTGAGCTGTTCTTGTGTAGGCTGCAGCCCGAGCTGTGGAGCAGGAGGAGCTTTCAGAGCGGCAGCAAGATAGGGCCCCTCTGGGGCCTTCCTAAGCTTGGTGAGGAGTATGCACTTCACTTTGATGGATACAGAGAGGAGGCCATGTCAGTTACTGGGGCTCATAGACACTTGAGCAGGAAGGCAGAAGGAACTGGACAGTATAAAAGGCTAAAGGGACCAACTCTGCTTAGACTGGCATGGAAAGGGTGTGTTGGGACATTCCCATTCATACCCATTGACTGCCGTTTTCAGGAATGCCCTGGTCTTGATTATCAGTTACATGGCCAGCACAATCATGGATGCCCCAAGAGCCAGCAGTGCTAAGTGCCACATCCTAGAGATGTAGGTAGTCCCGGGCATATAGAAATGGGCAAGTAGTCCAGCAGGAGGCAGGCAGCAGAGAAGGGAATGCCAAGTCCGTGTACATGCTGGGAACTGTGGACATTCTGCAGGGATGCTGGTTTGGCTGTGGCAAGAGAGACAAGAAGAAAGGCAGTGGGGGTGGGGCAAGCCTGGAATTTAGCCCAGTGGTGAGGGTAAGAAGAGTACAAATTCTGGTCAAGGTTCAGTTCAAAGAAATCTTTAAGGAGCGGCTCCAGTGTAGGGGGAGCTGTCATAGTGTTCCAGGCAGGAAGTATCCGGAGCCTGACCTGTAATGGCACCATGGGATGGAGAGAAAGGATAGATGTGGGGGAGTTGGGATGGACTCAGTCAGGATGTAGACAGTCAGGACTCAGACAAGAGGCACCGGGGATGGCCAAGGTAAAATCTGCAGGTCTCTGGGCAGAAGCCATGAGTGGCTGTAGAACCCAAGGTCAGGACACCATAACCAACTTCATGGAGAGGAAGAGTATGGCAGTAAAAGCTGATGTTCCCTTTCTGGAGTTCCAGTAACCTTCCCCGGAGTCTCTTGCTGTGAGCTGAGGCTGCACAAGAGGCTCTTGCTACTGGAGATGTGACTGGAAGTCATGGAGACTTCTCCGTCCTGCTCGAGGCCGTTATCAGATGCTGAAGTCTCCATATTTCCCATCTCCTAATGGGTCCAAGATGGCAGGAGCATGAAGTACAAGCATACAGTAGAGTCCTATGGCGGAAGCCTGCCCAAGTTCCAGAAACCTGGAATGAGAGAGAAGGTTCTGAGACTAGGGGTTTCCTGGCCCTGCCAGTAGGGGTCCTGTGTCCAGGTCCCTCATATAGAGTGATGGAGTAGGAGGTGACAGGTCACAAAGGCAGGCCAATCCGAAGAGGAAGAAGCTGGCTGATGTCTTTGTGCCCTGCTAAGTCTCCATGTGAGAGAGTCATTTGTTGCCTAGGAAGAGTGAGTGAGGAAATGCAGACTCTAGAGATGCCTTTTGCAATTGTGTTCATTGGGCTGCTTTGCAAAGTTCCTTTCCTAGGCTTTCTCCTAGCAAGTTCCACTTAGAAGGAGATGTGTGAGTGCTTGTCTTCTTGCTATATCCATTGTCCATATAAATTCTACCCAATGGTCACCGTCTTCAGAGCAGCATCTCAGCAGGTCCAGACCCTCCCATCACTCTGTCTTGACTGGCTACGCTTCGTGAGTTTTGTCTGCTTTCTGTTGGTCCCTACAAGCCCAGTTTGGCACATTTGTTCTCCCCGACCCTTCCCAGCTCCCCCTGGCCCCAGCCCCCACCACTCAGATGCTATCCATCTTAGAAACTAGGCTGGGTTCTAAACCACCTGCTGGGAAGCTCAATTTCCTGTGGATTTTTCCTTCTCTTCTGTGGATTTTCTTTTGCTTTGCTTTGAACTCAGAAAATGTTTAGAATCTTTTTTTTTTATTCCTGAAGAACCTGAGTCTTCATCACTGATACGTACTGAATGTGTTCTTTTCTTTATCCATTTTGCTGGACCTTGGATAGACCTTTTACTTAGAAGCATCCTTCAGATCCAAGATCAGTTTTGGTTTTTTTCCTATCATGCCAGCCTTCCTGACATTTTTCAATTCCATTTTCCTGGAACTTTTCTTCATTTTCTTTTAGGTCTCTTTCTTTAGGTCTTTTGCCCTCTTTACCTGTCTTTTTTACCTGTCCTTCATGTAGCAAACTTTCCTGAAATGCTTAGCCATTCATTTAAATTGAAGAACTGGCCACCAGGAACTTCAGAATGAAATAATGCAAAATAAAACAAACATATAAGAACTGACAGGAAAGTCCAGTAATATGGTTGAATTAATACTCATTAGGAAAATACAGGAAATTAGACGGCATTCTTAGAAGATGACTTAGGAATGATAATGAATCATTGTATTAGTCAATGTTAGCCAGAACTAGGGGAGAAAAAAATAGAGAGACTAGATGATAGATAGATGGTTAGATAGATAGGCAGATGATTGATTGACTGATAGATAGTAGATAGATGATAGATAGATAATAGATTGATAGGTAGATACACAGATAGATATATAATAGGAATGGGCTCAGCTGGCTACACTAATGTTCCATACAAGCTGGAGACCAGGAAAGGTAGTGGTATAATTCAGATGTAAGATTCAGGAGTCCAATAGTCACAGTCCAGAAGCTAATAATCAAGAATTACAACATTATGAGCATGAGCAGATTGATGCTTCTGGGTCAAGCAGAAAGAATGAATTTGTCATTACCTCTGCTCTATTGAGAACCTCAGTTGATTAGTTACTGCGCATCTACATGGGAGGACCACTTGCTTCACTCAGCTCACCAATGAAAATGCTGATGTCTTCTGCAAACATCTTCACTGGCACACTTAGACATAATGTTTGAACAACTGT
The DNA here is from genome assembly GCF_949786415.1 of Peromyscus eremicus. Classification (NCBI taxonomy): domain Eukaryota; kingdom Metazoa; phylum Chordata; class Mammalia; order Rodentia; family Cricetidae; genus Peromyscus; species Peromyscus eremicus. The sequence goes on along the minus strand of NC_081425.1, from coordinate 92,327,121 downwards.
CTGGTCATCCCTTAGTCAATGCAAGTCTAGCCAGGTTCAATAATTAGCACATGAGACCATGGTAAATGAAGACCACATGAGAATAGGAAGAAGCAAAGTGCTAGAGAGGCCCACAGAAATCCACAAAGATAACCCCACAACAGACTGCTGGCAATGGTCGAGAGACAGCCCGAACTGACCTACTCTGGTGATGGGATGGCCAAACACCCTAATTGTCGTGCTAGAAACCTCATCCAACTACTGAGGGATCTGGATGCAGAGATCCATGGCTAGGCCCCGGGTGGATCTCTGGGAGTCCAATTAGCGACAATGAGGAGGGTTTATATGAGTAAGAATTGTTGAGACCAAGGTTGGATAAAGCACAGGGACAAATAGCCAAATGAACGGAAACACATGAACTATGAACCAATGGCTGAGGGGTCACCAACTGGATCAGGTGAGTGAATGGGTGAGACAATTGATTGGCTTGATCTGTTTGGGAGGCATCCAGGCAATGGGACCGGGTCCTGTGCTCATTGCATGAGTTGGCTGTTTGAAACCTGGGGCCTATGCAGGATCGCTTGGCTCAGCCTGGGAGGAGGGGACTGGACCTACCTGGACTGAGTCTACCAGGTTGATCTCAGTCCCTGGGGGAGGCTTTGCCCTGGAGGAGGTGGGAATGGGGGGTGGGCTGGGGGGAAGGTGAGGGGGGCCGGAGGGGGGAGAACAAGGGAATCCATGGCTGATATGTAGAACTGAATTGTATTGCAAAATAAAAAAAAAATTAAAAAAAATGGGAAAAAAAATAATAATTAGCACGTGAAAAACAGTCGTGATTGAGTTTGCTTGTAGTCCTAGAACTCAGAAGGCAGATGTAGATGATCAGGAGTTCAAGACCATCCTTGGCTACATAGCGAGGCCAGCCTAGGTTACATGAGACCTTGCCTTAAAAATCAGTCTTAAGTTAAGAAGTCACACATACCCATATATAGAAAGTTAACCTATCCTAGAATTAATGATGTTAGTGTTTCAAATGTAAATCTACACTTTCAGAGCAACTGTGATGAAAATTCTGGAAGATTTTTGATGAATCAAACAAATGGTTATTAAATTCTTTGGGAAAGTAAGATGAAAGAAATAACTAGTCCATTTTGAAAAAGAAGGTGTATATACATATATTACAGTTAGATAAATGAATTAAAGAGATCTAGTATATATGATGACTATAGTTAATAATAACATAGGGAAAAACTAGTATGTTAATTAGCATAATTTATATAGTCCATAGGTATACATGTTTTCTTTTAATATTATTTTTACTTATTCTTTGAAAATTTCATCCATTTATAGAATGTATTTTGATCATACCCATCCATCACCACCCAGCTTGTCTCCCTCCTAACTTCATGTCTTCCTTTTTTAAGCTGTTAATAATTCTTAGAGTTCAATTTGTGTTGCCTGTATATACATGGTATGGTGCCATACACCAGGGCATAAGCAACCTGCAGGGACTATGTCTCCAAACAAGAGTGACTCTCCCTTCTTCGGTAGTCATCAACTACCAATGGCTCCTCGACTCAGGAGCCCCTCCCCCATCTATGCTGGAATTTTGTTCCTGTGCTGGTTTTGTGCAGGTAACTACAGCTGTTGTGAACTGATGTGAAGTGCAGAAGTTGGCATTTTACAGCTTTCCTCTCCATCTGCCAGCCTTTCCATTCTTTCTGCGGCCTCCTCTCCAGTGTTTCCCAAGTCTTAAGTGTAGGGAGGTTGATGCAGATAAGTCATCCATAGTTGATCACTCACTCAGTTAATTATACTCAATACCTTGGCCGGTTATGAGTCTCTGTATCAACCATTGGCCACTGCAAAAAAAAAAAAAAAAAAAAAAAAAAAGCTTCTCTGACAAAAGTAGAGAGCAAATAAATCTATAAATCTATTGGCATAAGGACGAAAATTTGGAAAGAACTTGGACAGCATGACCATTTAGCAAAACAATGGAAACAGTAGGTTTTCCTCCCTAGGGGCTTATGATCATCATAGAAAGCAAAAGATTAGGACCCTGGTGACTGCAATGTGATTGTGGAGAGAAATGAGGGATCCAAACAACTAGGGAGCCAACCACCCATGGATCAGAAAACCCAGTTATGTCATCAGTTTGCCCCTTCCTTGTTATAAACTAAAGCAGTGCCCATCAAATCTAATGGGATTTTATTTAGGAAAAATGCAAATTAATTGTAACATTGATACGGAAATTCAGAGGAACTAGAGTCACTGGAAGACTGTGCCAAATAGCAAGTTTAGAGGACTGATTTACAAACCGACAAAGCTCCAGTAACAAAAATAGTTTAGTTTTAGTAACCAAAATAGCTTGACATTCAGGTCAAGACAGACACATTTATGCAACGGAGAGAATACACAAATACACAAACACAGAGACAACTGATTCTGAAAACGCACAAGGATGATTCAGTAGAGAAAACACAGTCTTGAGAAAATTGTCCTCAAGCACACACACACAAAAGAACATCAATTCCTGCATTCAGCTTTTCAGATGTAAACATAGAAGGACTCAACTCAAAGGAAAATTCTAAAACTATCAATCTTCTAGAAAGACTTTCTAAGAGAAAAATACAAAATGAAAAGTGGGAGACTGGGGGAAATGTTTGAGAAATAAGTCTGGTTGACTGTTCAGAGCTCTTATAGTTTCTCAACAGGAATTATCAGGTACACAGTTTGGGCATTAGAAACAGTCAAGTGGGTAAGTAGGACCAGAAGACAGATGCTTTATTGGGGAAGAAACATGGCTGGAAACAGTGTATGGAATGAGGCTCAATGTAATGAGTCATTAAGAAATGAAAATTGGGGTGACCAACCCTGCAACTACCCAGGCCCAGAACCAGGGTTATGAGTTGGCCCACACCAACATCCACCCCATCTACAATCTACTGGAGCTTATGAAGGGGCCTGTCCTGCTGACCCAAAGCTGCAGGATTGCCATGACACGGGGCAACAACAGGATATCCAAGATGAGTCCCAGTATCAATAGTGTAGCGGAAACCTGAGACCTAGAACCAGACCAATGACTCTTTGCAATGGACACTGAAAGTAAAGATATATGGACAAAAGGGTTTACTGTGTGACTCACTGTGCCACACTTCAGCTTCCATCATGAGATTTTTTCCTTTTCTTCCTCCTTTTCTTTTTTCTTTTTTTCTCTTAAATTTTACTTTATTTTTGAGGGGAGGTTGCAAGGGCAGAGGGCATATGAAGGGATGGGGAGATGAATGGGATTGAGATACATGATGTGAAAAGACACAAAGAATAAATAAAAAGAAAGTTTTTTTTTTTAAAAAAATGAAAATTGAAACCCAAATGAGATAATGCTCTAAGTCTATTAGAATAGCTAATATAAAAGACAAACAAAGAAAAGGTTAACTGACAATACCCCATGCTGGTGAAGATGTGAAACAATAAGGATTCCTGTTAATTATTGATGTAAGTGCACAAAAGTGTATCCCCTTTGGAAAACAGCCTGGAAATGTCTTATAAAATTGAACATAGCCTTGCAGGTGATGCAGAAATCTTACACTTAGGAACTTACCCAGGTGTACTTGAGATTCCCCTTCATACTAAAACCTCTGAATGTTCCTAGCAACTGTATCCACAATGTGGAGAATGTATCCTTCAATAGTTCAATGGATTAAGCCAACTGTGGTAAACCCTGCAACAGAATGCAGTTCAAAAACAAACAATTGAGTTACATCACAATGTGAATGGACTTTACTAAGTAAAATAAGTTAGAATTCACTTTTGTGAATTACAAAATAGACAAAATCATAAAGATTTTAGTAAGAGCCGTTTTGAGAGGTGGGGAAGGGTGGAATGGCCTAAAGGAAGTCTCATGAGAGAATTACTAAGCACATGGAATGGGCTGAATGGGACTCTAGTGAGAAACCAAGTAGAAAGTCTGTAAGCATATGGTTCCCCATTTGGAAATTTTAGTTATTTGGCCTGAGTCAAAAGTGAATGAAAAAATTTCAAAAACAAATCCTTTTAAGTCTTAAATCATACAAAGCAGGATGAAATCTTACATTTTCCCAATTTATGAGATGTAATTCATCGGTCTGTCCAGTGTAGCTGTGCTTTATACACTACCTGCCTGCTGGTCACCTAGATGCTGCATCACCCCATTATAAGATCAGTTGTCACAACAGCAAGTAATGTTTATTTCGTTTAATATGGCCCCAGAGTTCAAGACTTGAGATGTTAGCAATTTGGAGATGCTAAAGAAAGATCTCTATTTAAATAAAAAGTGAGTGCTATCCAACTTATCAAACCAAAGAAAGAAAAAAATCACATGCTGAAGTTGCTAAGATTTATCGTAAGAGTGGATCTTCTATCCGTGAAATGGTGAGAAGAAAAAATAAATCTGTATAAATCTGTGCTGCTTGTGTTGTCACACCTCAGAGGGCTAAGGTCACAGCTGGAGCCTGATTAGTGCTTCGTTAGGATGGAAAAAGCAATTAAATTGGTAGGTGGAAGACACAGGCAGAAAAGGTGTCCTGTCTGATGACAATGTGCCGCACCAGGAAGTGTTAGGGTCCCTTCAGATGGCCAAAGTTGCAGATATCTGTCAGGGACCTTGAGCTGGATGCCTTGCACATAAATGGGATGACTCTGTGTCTTTATCAAAATCCACAGAACAGACCATCCAAGAATGCAAGTGTTAAGAACTAGCGTAGAATATTTTGCCAATGTTATATAGGAAGCGAGGCGCCGGCACATATGTAATATAGTGACATTTGTCTAAAGGGTTGGCATTAACTACATCATCATGAGTGTTGATGGGGCAGGGACAAGATTATTATTACAAAGGGAAAAGAAACTAAAACAGAAAAAGGGGCTTGCACGGACCTCTAGTGAGTGTGCTTAGAGTCTCACAGTTGGATGAGTTCAAACTTGTCTGTCAAGTCAAGACAAAGCCAGACATAAAATGTAAACCCAGACAGAGCCATGCAAAGCAGACTGGAAACTCTGATTATCAGGCCTGTTGTGGGTGAGTGAGTCTGGTGCTAGTCGCTTCATGGGACTTCCCAGTCCCTTCCTGATCACGTGACCACAGGAGATTTCGTCATCCCAAGAGATCACAAATGCCGGTTTACGTTCTCATAGATGGCCCTGCACTCCCATCTACTCTCCAGGGAGTGGGGATGTGGTTGCCAGACCACAGGGAGTGGATGGAAAAGGGGCCGAGGCCATGGAAGCTCACGTCTAGAGGTTCCCACCCAAGCCCTCAGCACAACTGTGTCCCTAAGTTCAGGGAAGAACATGTGGGTATTCTGTGGATAAGGACAGGACAGAAGAATATAATCTTCCTAGTCTAGTCTCAATCCATCCACCCATAGGTTCTGTCACAGGGCACTAGAATTATGATCGTTTTTCTGCCTACAGCACCCTGGGGAACAGTCGGGCTTCAGGGACCACTGGGCAAAGGGAAGCTCCAACCAGTGGCCTCATCCTGCTTGCTTTTAGGCTCTTGGTCCCCTGTAGGAAATCCCAGTCTGAATACCCCACATGCTGAGGGGTCCTCATCTGAGACCAGCCAGCCCCTTTCTCCTTAGGCAGCTTCAGTGGGTTACGGGTCTTCAATTACCATCAAGTCCCATCCACACAGGAGCCTTCTGCATTGAAGGGCTTCTTCTCTGCTATGTCCCATGAGCCCCTCTCATAGGCCCAGAAAAGCTGCTGCTTGCTTTTAGCTTAAGCTACTTGGTGAAACACGAACTTAGTTATTAAACACAAGCATCCGTAAGAGACGGTTTAGAAAATTCCAAACAGAAGAGAATGTAGTCTAATCCTCATTCCTCTCCCAGGAAGTTAACTTCTGTCGATGTTGTTAGCCTCTACTCTTCTGAGACTCTATTTGTTCCTTCACAGCTGCACTTATACAATTGCATATTTTCATACCCCCATGCTATATATATGTATATATATGTATATATATATGTATATATATGTATATATATATTTAAAAAACATGAAAACATATTTCCAGGTGATTATAATTTTTCTAAGATCATGCATAGTGGCCGAGGACATGCAGTAGGCTAACTGAGAAGTATTTTATTATTGGTCAACTAGAGCATTTGAAGTGCTGGCTGACATAAAGAATACTGAAATGACTCACTGTTGTATAGTTTTGAAGCCCGTCACGAGATGTCTAGGGTCCTTTCCAGAGTGGAATGTTCCACTAAAGGGCACGCTTGCTTGTAGGCTCTTGATTACCTATAGGAAAGCCCACTCCGAGTATTCCACATGCTGAGAGGGTTCGTCATCTGAGACCAGCCCATGGCCTGAGGAAGACCATGAGGTGTTTCGTGGATCTCCTCTTTCCCTTCCCCTAACTCTCCTCTTTCACTAAGGGCTGTGGAAAGTTTTGAGAAGTGTTCTAGGCTAAGGGTGCTTGGCTGGGCTTGAACAATTCTACCAGCAGTTGCTGCTCCCCAGCAGACTGGTCTCCACCCCTGGAAAATCCTGTAATGCCATGCCATGTGAGGGTCCTGTATTTCCCAGGATGGACCCATGGGAACAGGGTGATTAACGAGGGTGCCTTCCTGTCTGCAAAGTTCATGCTGGAGATCCTGGGTTCAAAGAACTACGTCTGACTCACTTTTTCCAGGTCCCTAAAGGCACTTGAAACGGAACAACACTGAGTCCCTCCCTCCCTGCCCCAACCAGAGCCCATCATGAAGGGATTTCCTTTTCCAGGGCCCAGGCAGAGTTGGGACAAACACCAGCTCCCAGGCAGGAGGTAGCATGTGCTATTGACCTCAAGGATGCCTCCCTAGATCAGGGCCCCTGGTGTGCCAGAGACTTCTTCTGAAGACCTTTTCTCAGAAGAGACTCACTTTGCTCCCTTCTATTTCTGAAGTTTATCTTATAATCCTGTTCTCTCATGAGTATGAGCAATGGGAAGAAGACTGATCTGGGAGTCCCTGTGCCTAATGTTTAAAGAGCTTCAGATTACTCAGCAAGGGTGGAGAAAAAGAACCTTATGAGAGGGTGTCTTAAGGTTTCTATTGCTGTGAAGAGACACCATGACCATGGCAACTCTTATAAAGGAAAACATTTAATTAGGGCTGGCTTACAGTTTCTGAGGTTTAGTCTTGTTATCGTTATGACAGGAAGCATGGCGGCATGCAGGTAACCATGGTGCTGGAGAAGGAGATGAGAATTTTTACATCTTGATCTTCAGGCAGCAGAAGCAACTGAATGTCACACTGGGCATAGCTTCCTCCACAGTGACATAGTTCCTTCAATAAGGCCAATACCTCCTAATAGTGCCACTCCCTATGGGGGCCATTTTCTTTCAAACCACCACAGAGGAGACTGTAACCCATCCTTCCAACTTCACTAGCATGCTTGTGTGACTGAGAGGGTGCAGCCCTACCAGTACCAAGGATAGGCGAAAGGCAGACACTTAGACTTGTGAGGGTACCTTGGTGCTGGTAGGCAGCAGCTCTAGTTGTGATTGGAAGCCCAGAGATGGAGATCTGACTCCACACCAGAGCACAGTAGTGCTAGATACCCCAGGAGCACAGAGCCCACAGCCTAACAGAACTGCTTGCTGTGTTTAGGGAAATCCTGTTCATCCATTTTACTTTGAATTCTTTTTAGAAGTAAATAGGATGTACGGATAAATCAGTACACGCTTGCTATAGAAACAAAGCATCTCTGCCTCACAAAGACTGTCCCCTGATCTCTGTCCACTGCCCTCTGCCTAAGGGAGCAGCAGAGTGAGGTTAGAACTGTCTTTACACACACAGCATCCAATGTTTAAAGACTTCTCAGGCAGCCATTTTCTTCTCAGATTAAATTTCTTATTATAGGGATCTCTCTCTTTCTCTGTCTCTCTGTCTTTCTCTCTGTGTATGTGGTGTGTGTGTGTGTGTGTGTGTGTGTGTGTGTGTGTGTGTGTGTGTCAAACGTCCCAGTCTTCTATGTGTCCTGATGTAACCTGCTCACTTCCCTAGGACAAATCATACTTTCCCCTCCCTCTGAGAATGTGATGTAAAAATCAGAAAATCTTTAGAAAATCTGCCAGAATCTATTGATGCTCATCCTTTGGGCATTATGTGCCTCCTGACTCCGTCCACAGTAATGGTTTAATGACTGGTGTGTGAGAAGCCTGTAGTTAGCAAATCCTTTACCCTAAATTAGACCACAGTATTAATGTCTGTAGAAGCCAAGATGCCCTTTGTCCAGGACAAGATACAGGATTCATAGGGCTGAGGAGACAGTTCAGCAGGAAGTCACTTGTTTGGGTACAGAAGAACCTGAGTTTCATCCCTCTTCCTCCCCCTCTCTCCCTCTCTTCCCCTCTCTCTTTCTCCTCCTCCTTCTACTTTCTTCCTTCTCCTCCCCCATCATCATCATCATCATCATCATCATCATCATCATCATCATCATCTGTGGCTTCTTCCAACTATATTAGATATTTAGAAAGGTGGCTTTACAGAGCCTGGTGATCTCCAGTGAGCAAGTCCCTGTCATCATGTGACACTGTGCAGTGCCTGGAGCTGCTTCCTCGGCATAGCCAGGCCTACGAACCAAGGGATGGGACAACGGCTGTGGCGTTTCTCCGTATGTGTGTGGTGGGGAGGGCATGGGCTCCTCCAGGTGGTGGAGAGGGAGTTCTGTGCAGCTTGGACTTACGACAAAACAACACAGCACCCATACTGATCCCTCACAGGTCTTCACTGAGTAAGGTTGTGATCCACATTCTAGCTTAAGCGCTGCAGAAACCCAAGCAGTTGAATTCAAATAGAGCTGTTGCCCTCCAACTATAAACTCTGTGAGTGGTGAGATGGGGACTTTATGTGGCTTGCCGTCTTCCTGCTGGCTGTGTTTGCAGAGTCTTTACAGAGCTCCCAGCCCCACAGCTGGTGCTGATCAAGGGAGTGTTGACAGCAGGGTTTTCTTTTCCTACTAACTGGGGGGTGGAAGCGAGCATCCACCTAGTTTCTGGGGGAGCAAACGCCTGCGAGGCATTCGGTATACCTGACTCTACCTAATTGTCATCCCAGCTCTGTGAAATCTGTTCACAGTCTCTGTTTCCCAAAAGGGAAAGTTGAGGTCACAAGGGTTAAGTTGTTTGCCCTGATTGACACAGTTTGGCTGGGAAGGCAGAGCTGCTTGACTCCCAGGCCCAGACTTGATCTTCCCTTCAGGCCAGTGCTGTCCAACAGAAACAGAAAGCAAGCCATGGGGAAGAGTCAAAGATGTAATTTTATATTTTCTTGTAGCCACATTAGAAAAAGGAAAACCAGGTGACATTAATTTCAGATTTGTATTATTTAAACCAAAATAGTATTTCATTGTGCAATCAATATAAAAATGATCGATTTTACACTGTTTTTTGTGGTCCTTGGACTCCATTGTATAATTTACAAAATATAACACATCTCAATTTGGACTCGCCATATTTCAAGTCAGTAACCATATTTCACTTGTGGCTGCCACATTAGACAGCTCAGCTATAAGATTTAAAACTAGCTATTTTTGGTTTCTCTCCTAGATATTCTTGAAAAAAAAAAACCCTCATTTTTCTTAAAGCTTTTTAATAAAGTTGAAGGTTTATGAAGTACTCAATGCATGCTCAGTACACAATTGAAATTTTTTTTAAACCTATATTAGTCAGCTCGGGCCACTGTAATGAAATACTAGAGATGGGGTGGCTTAAGCCACAGAACTCTATTTCTTTACAGTTGTAGAAAGTGGGAGCCAGGTTCCAAGCACCAGCACAGTGAGTCTGTTGAAGGTTCTCCTGGCCTGCAGCCAGCTACCTTCTCCATATGTCCCTCACAGATGGAGCAGCAGAGGGAGGAAGTGCCTGTGACTTTTCTGCCTCAGCCTCCCACCGGCTGGAATTATAGCACTTCCATGACAGTGTCTCTCCTGACCTCATCTAATCCTAATTATTTCTCCAAAGCCCCATCTGCAAACGCCATCACGTTAAAGGCTTGGACTTCGATATATGAATGGGATGGGGCAGTCCAAACTATCTCTAGCTGAGCAGCATGCGGGTGAAGAGCATCTCATGGTGTCCATCTGACCCTTGGATACTGAGAAGATGGTACCCTGCAGAAATGCCCTGCAGAGTAAAAGCTTGCATATAGACTCCACTCTCTGCAACTATGCAGTCAGCTTCCTCCATCCCTGTACAAAGGCTGGGTGAGGGGCATCCTTACTCCAATTTTGAAGATTCAGAGGTGGGCTCTGAGGTTTATGATCTGTCCCAAGTCACATGGTAGCCAGAGCAGGAGCTGAGGCTTCCCAAGGCCCTGGTCCAGGTCCTTGCATTCTGCTTTGGGAACAGGTATGACAGACAGCCTGTCAATACATCCCAGAGGTACTGAGACCCACATGGGCTCTGTCTGCTTGTGCTTGCCTTGTGACTTTTTTTGAGCAGCAAGAAGCTGCTTTAACCTGTTCTGGATCATCAACTGTGCCATGTGCCTGGTGGCTTGATCTGTGTCAGTGTACACCAAAGATGCAAGACTGCTTCGCATATGACAAGAGACTTTTTAGAGAGGCATGGCTGTGTGGTGGGGGAGGGGGAGGCATTTGAACAGGCTTTAGCTTTCTTGTGATTACTGTGATTATCATCTTGTGTCCTTTTTTTCTTCTAATTTGATCTTGATGTCTCCTGAGAGTGGTCGCCTGTCGAAGTGGTCACTCTCTAGACCAGTTCTGACCAGGGGAAAGTTGGATTCTTATGTGTGTCACATGAGACCCAATATGGGGACCAAGTACACATAACATTTACTACTTACAGGTCCTAGAGAGGGTAAAGGCACTGAAGGAGGCCTGCTGGAAGTGTGCAAGCAGCAAAGGGCTCACCTGGAGGAATGAGGAGAGAGGAGAGAGGGAGACAGAGACAGCGACGGAGACTCATGGGTGAGCCTCGTGGGACTCTGCTGTCAGTAAGTTCCAGGGCATTCTTCCTCCTCCTTCTTCTCAAGTGTGTGCCGACTAATTAATCACTTTCATGACCTGTGGTCATCACTACGTTTTATTGTTGTCAGCAGGTAGTGGATGTGTTGGATGTGTGGCCGAGTGGGATGAGAAACAAGTGGGCCGGATCACAAACCAACTCACGAGAGACAGGAAATTGGGGTGTCAAACACCTTCTATCATGCCTAACAGTGAATAACAAGGCAGCAGCCACAGTGAGTAAATCCGTAATAGCTTTACGACTGAAGCTGCGGTCTCGTCACTCCTGCATCGTTCAAATCCTCACTGAAGATGTTGGGTTTGATGCCCCCAAAAGGTGTGGGGCAGCCCACCTTTCCAATCATCCCAGCCTGGACGGACAGAGAGTAGTGAGACACTCTTCAATGCAAGCATGCATCAGCAAACTTGTCAGTTTACCAGCAGACCTCAGGAGACAGGGGGTCTGGAGCTCCAGGCAGGTACTGTTGTCCAGTGGCCAAGGGTCTGAACAAGAGCCTCACTGAGAGGAATGAGGTGGGTAACCCTCAACCTGGAGAATCCACCTATGTCAAGGGAATTTATTTCCTAGTTTTTGTTCTTTAAACCCAGATGTTGGCAAGAGGGAGCTTCATGGAACTTTACAAAGACAAGCACCATTAACTGAGGAGCCATGATGTGCCAATCACTTGATATATTCCATTGACTTTGGTTTAAATGTATCCTATTAATAACAACTCTAAATTTCCATGTTGAGGTTCTATCGCCAGCACTAATTAGGAAGTAAGGCATTGATGAAGCTGTAATCAGTTGAGATGTTATGTTTGTGTGGGCTCCATATCTGAGAGACCACATGTCCTCAGAAAAAGGAAAAACCAGCGCAGAGACGCGCTCTATACAGGAAGGTATGTGTGGAGATGGGCGCTGTATCTGTAACCCAAGAAAGCCAAAGATGAGGAGTGGAGCAGATTCCTCCTCACAGCCCTCAGAGAAGCCAAGCATGCCCAGTGCCTTAACCTTGAACGCCAACCCCCAGAAGAGTGAGACAGAACTTTCTGCCGCTTAAGCTGGAAAGCATGTGACACTGTCAGGCTGCCCTGGGAAATGGATGTACCACTCCATTTAATGTACTGAACACTCACTCTTTGGGAGAAACATTTCAGCTCTGTTTTTAGAACATATAGCTCACAAAAGTGACTCCCTCAGTCACTCCCAGGTGTCACTGGAACCCCAGTCCATGCCAGTCTACATCCTGCTACTTCCATGGAAACTTCCTTTCATCCTTCAGATGAGGGCTTGGCATGAATGAGCACTGGCTCCTGCCTCTAGATGACAGAACTGTACGTTGAGTGACACACCAATGGCCCGCTGGGGTGCATGAGTCTCACTCTGTTCGATTTGCACATCTTTTATTTTCTTGACGAAATGTCTCAGAAGCAGGCTGGATCTCTGAAAGAATGTTTATTGGCTCTGCTTGCCATTTAGTTTGGCTCCATAAGTCAAAGAAATGCCAGGAAGGCCCCCAGTATTCCCATCAGGACACGGCGCGGCTTGGTGTATTGTGATTACAGGTCCTGTAAACACCTTTTCATTTGCCTGTGACATCTAGCTCACAGCGTGGGGGCTTTCTTTCTGGCCAATTTCACTCTTCTGATGGAACATTAAGGAACTTGGGTGGTTCTTAAACAAGGTGGCTGTTACCCTCTGCAGGGTTTCTACTCTCAGATGGGCTTGGTCCCCAGAGGCCTCAATACAGAACCGGGCTTCATACCTCCCCCGTAGGACCTTTCGGAATATAGCACAAGGCACAGCCTCACACAGCTGGGCTCCTCCAGCAGGCTTGCTGTGACTCATGACACCACGAAACACCTCTGGAGATAATTCTCGCCAACGCCAATTTCTTTTTAATACTTTTTTTTTTTTTCCCAAGAAAATCAAAGGTAAATCATGCTGGCTATGTAATATTACTGTTAAAGTCTGTCTGTAGCCACCTCCTTATAATTAAAAATTAATCTAAGATAAATTGAATTATATCATGTCAAGTATTTATAATGGTTTTTCATCATTAAAGAATACCCCAAGGGGTTTTTCTCCATCAGTAAATTGATTTCAATCTAATGCTTTTTACTTCCTTTTGACTTTTCCCCATATTTTGCAGTGTTCTATATTTTGATTATTTTGGAAATAAATGTCCCCTGTTAATGATATTTAGATTATCTATAGCCTGGGGTCCATTGCTAGTAATCTAATAATCTCTATTAGTTCCTAGTAGTATCTTTGTGTAACAAATAGGTTTTATTTTTGTTTTTACGACACAATCATTACCATGTAGCCCTGGCTGGCCTAGTACTCACCCTGTACACTGTGTAGCCCAGGCTAGCTTTGAACTTGAGACACTCCTCCTTCCTCAGCTTTCTAAGTGCTAGGATTACCTGCATGCCTTACCATACCTGACTAAGAAATAACATTTTAAGTAGAAGAAATCCCCATTTGAAGTACTAGGAAAACCTCCATTTCCCATCTCAGTGGAGCCTCTTTGTGCTGCCCGTGCTTTGTAGAGCCTCTCACCATCGATGCCTCATCCCTTGAATCCTGGGTACCATTTCCGGGATTTTGCTAGCAGGAAGGTCAAAAGTGGCATTTGACTGCTTTGAGCTTTGATCCAGTTACTCATGTCACATGTTCCCAGCCTGCCTGTTTCTTTCTGTGATGTCCCTTAACACATTGGCCCTTTCCATTTTTTTCCCACTGGATGGCTCGAAATTTTGTGATTCAATCAGTCTTTTATTTTCAAAACAGTATTACTGGTTTCCTGCCTTGCCGACCTTTCCTGCCATTACACAGGGTAGATCTCGGCAGTCAGTGCTGTTGCTTATAAGCTCTAGAGGCCAGCTTTATTTAATGTATGCAGAAAAGATAATTATTAGAAGTTGTAGATGAATTTCTAAACAGTCTTATTAAATAACAAACACAGAGCCAAATACAGAGGAAATAGCCAAAGAGATCAGAGAACTAGCAAAGAGCCACGACTACCTTATCTTTCCACCTCGCTGACATCGCTTCCCCAGAGAGTTTCTTCCTGCCTGACTTGTGTTTTTATTGTCTTTCTGTTCTGTCTTCTCATTGGCTCTAAGCTCAGCCACATGACTTCCTCGTCACTGCCTGTCTATACAGACCTCCAGGTCTCTATGATTGGTACTGGGATTAAAGGCTCGGGTCACCACGCTTGGCTGTGTCCTTGACCACTCAAAGACTCTGCCTGCCATGTGATCGGATTAAGGGCATGTGTTACCACCGCTGGACTTCTGCTTGTGGATCGCTATGTGACCTCTGATCTCCAGGCAACTTTATTTATTAACATACAAATAAAATCACATTTCAGCGCAATTAAAACATCACCACAAGAAGTTACAGACACCTCACTGAAGGGATTAGGTGTTTGGGGAAAAGGCCTGTTTCTGGGGTTGTTGGTACCCTGCTTCCTATCTTTGGCTTCTTCCAGACAAAAGTCGCTTCTCTGAACTCCTTTCACATGGGGTGCTGATGTTGCTTGATCTCCTTGGCCACCATCACCTCCATTGTCCCCACCAATCCCCCACAGCTCCCGTTGGCGTTAGCTCCTCCACCCCTTCACCTCTCCACCGCCATCTCCTCCACCATCAACAATCTATCACCATCTCTCTGACCGCCCTTACCCACCACCATCATACCCACCAGCGTTGCCCCCCCCCACCATCCTACAAGCCCCAGCGGCAATAATTCCCCTACGATGAACAGCTCCCACCACTGCCAACTCTACTACAGCTCTACAGCTCTCCCTCCACCTCCACCAGGTTACCATAACTACAGTAAACTCCAAGGTGTACCGCAGTAAGAGTCTAATGATCCACACAGAGGCTTTAGTGTTCAGGGGTCAAGGAGACTAATCTGATATTTGAGTGAATGGGGAGAGGATTGGTATCCTATATTACATACTAATATATTGCTGAGTACTATACCCTTCGGCGTGTTCTGTCTTCTCATCGTGGACCATTTCAGAATCACTCTTACTGTGATTCTGTCCAATTCCAATAAGCTTAAGAATCCCAATTCTAACATCATTGTCCAGCAAGTTTAAGACGTCTGTGGTATTGACAGATGGGTGATGATACTTTTCCATGTTCTTGACTTTCAATGCATCTCTCACATTTCTTAATGTAATGTGGTATCTTTTTCATTCATTCTAAAAGGATCTATGAATGGTATTTAGTATGAATTTCCTTCCGGTCTTTCTCTCCTGTGTGTTGACTGATTTCCACAGCTTTACCTTTTGGTTCGTTTACTGATGATTTTTCTGGGGACAGGGAGGAGTAGGTAATATTCAAAATATCTCAAATATGTTTCCCTCTCAGGATATTTCTGAGGACCTGAGCCAGCGAGCGCTTGGCTTCTCTCCCTTTCTGGTCTTCACTTTGCATGTGTTCTCTGCTTCCGTCTGTCTGGCACACTGCGTTGGCTGCATGGCTGCTGCAGAGCCTTTCAGTACTGTGCTCTGCTCAGCAGGAAGCCTCTCCTCTGGCTGAGCAGGCTCTCCAGAGCTTGGGCTGCTCAGTTCCTAGGTTGTCCACAGGCGTTCTGCTCAGAGCACTGGAGGAGGCTAGTCCCCAGGGAGAAGGCTGCTAACAGAAGACGAGCTCCCGAATTTGTGTGGAAGGTTGACGTCAGTAAATGGGGCTACACATGTGTGTCCATCTGCCTCTCCTCCGGCCATTTGACTGACCTGGGATGTGCCTGCTGCAGGGGAGACCCCTTTGCCTATGCCAATTTGTGGAGGGGAGCTGACAAATGGCTTCCTCTGTGTTTGCACTTTCTGCTAGTGAATTTCCATTCCAGTCTCTGGCCTGTGCCAGGAATAACATTTCACACTTGTCTGACACCCTTTCTCCTCTGAGCTCCAAGCACTTTACAAGCAAGCAGTTACTATTATTGCCCTCTGAACTCTGTCTGACAGAAAGGCTAGAGGATCAAAGCTGGCAGACTTGAGGATGAAGATGGGGACCCCAGACACCTGGTTATCCATGGGCCCTGCCAGAATCAGAGAGTCTCCTAAGGATGAATAGGCTAAGGGAGAGTTATCAGCACCTGGTCCCCAGAGGCCTCCTTGAAACCCTCCTGTCACAGTATCAGGTTGATGCACTGTCCCTTGTCAAGGGCATCTGAAAAGAGTGGAATCCTTGAGCAAAGGTAGGTGGATAGTCCATAGTTCACCTGGAAGGAGAAGATCCATGGACTCCATGGTGTTATTACTCATCTTGAGGAACAAGAAGCTGATGTGAGTTGTGTGCCCCTAGGTAATGTAGCCAAGTCTGTTGTTGTTTGTTTGTTTGTTTGTTTTTTTGCTCTTTTGGGAGCCTACCACCAAGCTCCCAAAGAAATCACACACAGAAGCTTATTCTTAGTTATAAATGACCAGCCTTAGCTTGGCTTGTTTCTTGCCAGCTTTTCTTAACTTAAAATTAACCTGTCTGTCTTTTGCCTCTGGACTTTTACCTTTTCTTACTTCTGTAACCTTACTTTCACACTTACTCCATGTCTTGGTGTGTGTGTAGCTGGGTGGCTGGCCCTTGGAGTCTTCCTCCTTCCTCTCTTCTTCCTTCTTCTCTGACTACTTCTTTTTCCACCCAGACTTCTCCTTCTATATAGTCTGTCTGCCTGCCTGCCCCACCTATCCATCTCCTGCCTTGCTATTGGCCATTCAGTTCTTTATTAGACCATCAGATGTTTTATACAGGCAGAGTAACACAGCTTCACAGAGTTAAACAAACAAACGCAACATAAACAAAAGTAACACACCTTAAAAAAATGTTCTACGACACAGGACTGCATGGAGGCCTTGCTGGCCCTGAGAGTCCCCACCTCTGGTGAGTCCCAGAAGAAGCTGCTCTAGCACAATGTGGCATGAGACACAGAACTGGACAAAGGCTACCGTGGGTGTGCATACACAGCAGGCCGTGTTCACCCAGCATATGCAGAGCCAGGCACATCTCTGGGCTGCAGCTTGCTTAAATCTTCCAAATCACAGAGAGGAAGGCTGTGATTGCACCTTACAAGTGCAGGATCAGCCCTTTAATGAGTGGCCTACAATCTTAGTTCCACCCAGGAACAAGAGTGGTGTTTATAACCAGTTCTTTGACTCTGATACACTTTCTCCTCTGAAACATGGTCTGCCTTGAAGCTAAAGACTGTAAACAAGGCCCCACAGACCTCGCTTGACTGGCCTGGAGTCTTTTCTGGCTGGGCAAGTCTTCTCAGGTCCCAAGTACTCTTTCCCAAGGGCTGGCTCTACCCTCCACTCCAGTGCCAAGAGGTTTCTCTGGGGTCCAGCCCCCTAGGACTTCACAGATACTTCAAAGAATTTTGGGCCTGGGCCCAGGCACAGCAGGGCAGCCCTTGTCCGGCCTTGTGGTTTGTGATCTGGCCATTCATAACTGGCTCTGAGCAGACACTTATCATTCTTCCCCGACCACCCAGTCAGCACACACAGCCTGCAAGTACAGTGTGAGCCGGCCGAACCAAGGCCTGCTCAGTCCTCAAGGGCCCTGATGCTCTGCCCGCCCGCTGTCGGCCACCCTGCTGCAGACAGCCAGGCCTGCTTAGCCAAGTGGACACTGGAGCCCAGAAACAGCAGGAACTGTACATCCCCCACAAGCCACAAAGGGGGATTCACAAATCAAAGGGGCCGAGAGAACAAAGCTGTCACATCCGTCCATCATGGAGCTGGATCTCAAAATAACGCAGGCCAGGGCCCTGTAGCAGCGAGGCAACACCCGCCAGAACAAGCACCATGGGCCCCTGACTGCATGGAAAAACACCCTGGTAGCCAGCTGGCTGTTCTCACCCAGACCTGGGAGGTTTGGGTGTCTGTGGGATGGTTCTGAGTTCTGTGTCATGGTGGGAATCCATCGGAGTGGGAGAAGACAGGGAACAACCATAGCTCGGGCCTTGTCTCCCAGGGGACACAGCCCCAGCTTCCTCCAGCCCACCAGCCCTGCTTCAAGACCATGGATGATGAGTACGAGACCAGCTCACATGGTGGCTCGGCACCTTGAAATCCTTCCCTGACCCTCAACTCTGGCCCTGCCCTGTGACCACCTTTCCCCAGGAGTGTGAAGGACTTGAGAAGAGAAAGGAGATGACTGAGAGGATAAGGTATTTCCTACACAAGTCTGATGGCCGGAGTGAGTTTGGATGCCTGGAACCTATGTAAAAGACACAACAGTGCACATGTCTGTAATCCTAGTCCTCCTGTGGGGAGATAGGGGGCAGAGACAAGAGGCTGTTGAGGTAGGAGTCAGCTAGCCTGGTATATGCTGTGCTGAGTAACAAAAGAGACCATATTTCAAACAAGGTGGGAGGTGAGGATAAATAACCCAGGTCCTCTGACCCACATATGCGCTCTATGGTGTATGCACACTATGACAGGCTACATGGCAAGGGTGATTCTGTACATGCATGTGCGTGCATGCATGCAGGCAAACACACACACACACACACACACACACACACACACACACAGAGAGAGACAGACAGACAGACAGACAGACAGACAGACACAGAGAGAGAGAGAGAGAGAGAGAGAGAGAGAGAGAGAGAGAGAGAGAGAGAGAGAGAGAGAGAGCTTGGACAGCCTGAATATAACAACTTCCAAGCCAGTGGCAACATGCCAGTCAGCTTCCTATTTTCAAATCTAGGACCCATGACCCTTAGGGACATAGGGTCGCTCACAGGGGCATGGTTTCCCTTTCCTCCTAGATAAGCATTTCCTGGTGCTGATGCTGTCTGCCATCACCCCATCCAGAGAGCTTCGTCCTTCCTCTCAAGCACCCTTGAGGTTTTGTGGCTTGGAATCCAGGGGAAGTATGTCAGAAATGGCATAAAGGATAAAACACAGAGTTGTGATCTAACTGTCGATAAATCATTTCATATCCCTAGGCCTCAGTGTCAAGATGGAGACCCACAAGAGACCTGAAGGAGAATTTCAGCTTGAAAATTTCAGCACCTTCAATGATGACCTTGAGTTAACTGACCCTGCATCTGGGAAGCCGCAGCAAGGACTCCATGTAAGGGAGGGTAAAAGACAGGGAGTAAGCCCTGGTCCTTTCCTTCCCTGAGTTCTTTGCTCCCTCTTCGACGATTTCTGTAACTGTCTGTCCCAGGTCTGCAGCACAGTCAGGGCTGGCTGGGGCCACCCGAGCGGCAGATGGACTGTGTCAGGGCTCTAGTCGAGGTTCCGCTCACCGCCATGCTCTGCAGAGGTGACCTTCTCCCACAGTCTACAGTCTGCTCTCCCACAGCAAGGACCTGGCCAGGCGGGGATGTGAACTGTGACCACCTTTAGGATATATCTCTCCATCCATTCTGCACTCAGCTCCTTCCAAAGCCCCGCCAGCTTCAAAACCTACATGGCTGGTCTCAGGCACTGTGTGCCTGCTGCTTTCCTCCTGGAAGGCTGTCGGGCTGAGAGCCTGCATGGGAACTCACCATGTGTGATTTCTGCCCATCTGGGGATGGGACACCCTTATGGAGTGAAGACAGAAGGGTCAGGCAGCTGGGTGAAGGCTGCCGAATTACGGCTCTACAGATGTCTCAGAAGATAGAGGCTTCTGGATCCATGTGCAACATGGGGCAACAGGGGTGCTGCTGCCTGCCTGGCTCCCTGAGCTGGGGAACCACAAACACTTCAAGTCTCCCTGCGCCTAGCCGTGGGCATAGCACCCAGGCCACTTCTAGCAGCTCTGTGGCCAAATATTTTTATACCATGTTGTAAATGTGAACACTAATTGCAACAAACAAACAAACAAACAAAACAACAACAAAAGGCCTCTCTTGTTGCTGGTGACACCATAGGAGGGCAAGGAACTGGACTTCACTCCTAGACTGTGAGAAGAGGTAGGGACAGAGCTCAGCCTCTGCTCTCAGTCCACACTGCAGAGCTCCGTGTACCAGACGTAACTCGGCCGCTGCCAGGGATGGGAATGTCCATGCCCAAGTCAGAACCAGCTGCTAAAGCGTTCAGGCTCAGGTCCATTCGCAGGTTCACAGAAAGGGGACCTGGTTCTTTGTTCTTGGTCTCACTCATGCCCGGGAGTCAGTAAACTGAAGACAGGGAATTTACCACCTACGATTGTATGCTATTTGCCCTGAAGGCTCCTTTCACTTCCTGCAGCAACCCCGTCCTTGAAAACACTTTTCCGTTTGGTTTGTGCAGACGCCTTGCCTTGTTTCTGGTCACTCCATCTCCGGGAACCTGGGTGCTGGAGATAACAGTGCCTCCACAATGACTTTAAAAGTCCTTGAGACCCTTTAAAACATAGCCTGAAAATGTCACTTTTAAAGCAGAGGTGAAATGCACACGCACAATGTGCTATTTAAAAATGCAGAACGGAGCGATATTTAACACCCTCGTAATGTGCAGCCACCAGGTCTCTAGCTGGTGAGCTTTCTGTCTCCCCTTTGACACTCCCACACGCCCTAAGTTATGCCTTCTCAGCCTCTTGCTTGTCAGCTCCTGGTGCTCTCAAATCTGCTTTCTCTCTCTAGGCTCATAGGGAAGGAAACAGATTTAACCCATGTCTTGTCTTGTCTGGCTAGCATTTTGCACCTCGTTTACGAAGCTCGTAGACAATGGAGCAAATACCAGCACTCGTATCTCAGAGCTGAGGACCACACCGCTGTGTGGAGGAGCCAACACTTGTCACTCATCCCTTCATGGCTGTCTGGGTTGAAGTCACCTTTTGCTTATGTTCCGAGTCACACTGCTCCACACTCATCGACAAGATCTTGTTGGGGGCACTGGAGAAATGACTCAGCAGTCAAGAGCACTGGCTGTTCTTCCAGAGGACCCAGGTTCAATTCCCAGCCCCTACACGGCAGCTCACAATTGTCTATAACTCCAGTTCCAGGGTACCCGACACCCTCATATAGACATGCACGCAGGCAAAACACCAATGCACACTTTAAAAAAAAAGAGAAAGAAGATCTTGTGTGGACGAGCTTCCCTAAGTATGTGCCAAGGAGTGGAATCATTGGGTATGTTTAAGTTTTTGAGGAACTCCCAAATTATTGGTAGTTTTACAGTCCCACCAGGAGTGAGTGGGGCTCTCACCTCTCAGCCTTCAGAACCCTTGCTACTGGATGCTTCCATCCTACCTACCCAGTAGACATGAAACAGCATCTCCCTTTGTGGATTTGATTTGTATTTCCCTAACAATGAACCTACCTTGCATCTTTTCATGTGCTTATTGGTCTTTTGCATATCATCATTACAGAAATGTCTATTTAACTATTTTCTCCATTTTTAAATTGGGCTGTTTGGTGTTTATTATTGAGTTGTAGCTATTCATTACACACTCTGGATCTCAGACCCCATTAGCGATCTGATTGGCTGTTGTTTTGCAGTGCTGTGGATAGAATGTGGGGCCTCATGTGTACTAGGTAAGTGAGTGGTCTACTGCTGAGCTATGTCCCCACTCTTCGCCATGACAATGTTCAGACCCTGTGCCCGCACAACGTTCAGACCCTGTGCCTACACCACAGCCATCTCCTGCTTTACCCCCCAGAGCCAATGACTGACCTGCTAATTTCCTTCTTATTGTAGATGTGTGGGTGTTTAGTGCTGCTGGAGAAAAATCAGACTACTGGCGTGTGCCCACCAGTCCCATTAGAGTCCCAGACTTCTTATTCACACTTAGCTGGGCCCCCACCTCCCCCCTTGCAGCCATTCAGGAAGCCCCGGCCCTCTCCTCTGAATACACGGTATTTTGTGTCCACATCCTTTCCTGCTGTCTTCTGGGCTTTGCGATCCATTTTGCTCCTGTCATATTCTTTGTTTTCCTTTCCTTGTTGCTAACACCCATCTTCCTCTTCTTCTTACACAGATCTCAAATTTGCCTCACCTGCCATGATCAATGCCCTCATCTGCTCCCTGGCTTCTGGTCCACCCTCCCAGTTAGTGTCTGCAGCCCCAGTCAGTACCTTGTGTTTGAATGCAGCCAAAGAGCCCTTTCCACCCTTCGGCTGTCATAATTCATCTGGCACACTGGAACACGCAGAGTACATCCTCCTAGACCATGTGGCAACACTACCCTCTCAGCTTCTCCCTGTAGCCCCCAACATGGTTCTTTTATTTCCTCTGTGGTCTCCTTTTTCTCTTGGCTTAGATGTTGGGTCTCCATTGGCTCCGTTCTTGCCCATCCTCTCTCTTTCTGTCTCTCCCCAAATCAGTCTCCTGCCATCTGGGGAGGGCAGAAGGCTGGCATCCCTTCCCATCGTGACCCTGTCCTGATGTGTGGGTTGTGACTTACTATGTTTTTTGTAGAGTTGCTACCAGTCTGGAACTATGGTAGTTCTGTCAGGAGCTCCCCTGTGTCCTTTGGTATCCCGAGCAGAGGACCCTCCAGACAGCAGAATTCTGGTGAGATCCTCTACTCTTGCAAATGTATGACTTTCAGGCCAGCAGTGTGAGCATCACTCGGGAGCTTGTTAGAGCTGCGGGATCTCGTCTCACCCCAGGTTTCTGAACCTAAGTTGTGTGTTGGCAGGTCTCATCCTACATGGCCGCACAGAAGGGAAGGTTGCCAGGGCTTTAAGCAGTGAGAGTCAAGGAACCTGGTTGTTTTCAGATGGTTTTGCCTCAAAATAGTAGCCAGCTTCAAAGGGAGAGTTTGATGGATGGAGTCCTTTACTTTTATCTACTGGACTCAAAGCTTATGCTCAGCAATGAAAGAAATTCTAATTTAGAATGAATTCTCACTTGGTGAGCCACTATTGGGTCTGAATTAGGGGAAGCAAGCAGAAGGAGAGGCCTGGCTGTGCCAGAAGGGGACAGACCCCAAGGCTGACCTGCCCCTGTTCACAGTTTGGGAACAGATGGACAACATCCAGGGGAAGGAGATGAGGATTTGGGGACTTTGCTCTCCTTTGAGTTGCCCATTCCTACAACAGGCAGGTTATTGTCATTGAAGGTGTTGCTGGGGCATGGCTGGGTCCAACCTCTGGCCCTCAGGCCAATGTTCTGTCCCCCTTGTCTGTGACCTGGGACCACAGAAGCTGAGCACATGGACTTCTGATAGGTTATGTAAACAAAACCAGCCCAGGCTTTTGGGCAGTGCCTGAAGTTTAAAAAAGGAAAACAAAATAAAAATCCCAAACAATAGCTCTTCCCGCTTCGCCTGAAGCGCGGTTTGGGTTGGCCGGTAAGTCACCCATCACCAGCTCGGCCGGCACCACGAGCACCCTCCGGCTGCTGGCTGGGCAGACAAGGCTGTTTATGAGAAACAAGAGCCCCGCTGTGGGGCCAGCGTATCCCGGGTCCCACGCTCCAAATGATGATAGGGATGGAGAAGAAGGGAAGCTGGGACTGTGTCACGATTCTCTGGTTTCAGAAACAACAGGGACTGATCGGGGAAGCTCCTGCCCAACTCTCGGAAGGGACCAGGGTCCAAGTTTCCAACGTCCTCGCAGTTGCGGCTCTAAGACAGTCATCTTCTGACACACATGTACTGAGTTTTGTCCTGGAGCCTACCCCGCTCGGTGCCTCCTACTCATTGTGTATCCTCTAGCTCTGACCCTCTAGCCTTGGGACCTCCTAAATCTTCACTGTGCTCCAAATCTACGTCCAAGCCACATCAGCAGTAAGATCCATGTGGCGGGCACTGAGAAACACCATCCTTGTTCTGCTGCCCATCTGTCAGGGGCGCAGTCAATGGACTGCTGATTTAAGGTCACTCTTAGCCAATCACATTCTGGGACAGCCCTGGCCAATGACCGAGAAAGGTAGTGATTGGGTGTAGCTGCTGCTACTCAGTTCAAACTCTCTTAATGGTTAATCCCAGCTCCTAGGAACTCTGTACCTGGCAGAGACATGTTCCTGTCTGTGTCCTGCCCTCATCTTCTCAGGTGGCATGTCAGGAGAGATTTGTACTCCTAACTCTGCCTTCGTACCCATTCCTCAGAGAACCCAAATTGGCTAGGACCAATACATTCTTAAAGCATGGTCCCCCTTGGCTCACCAAAGGGTCTCAGAGAATGCTGGAGTTATCAGAAATGGATGGAGAGATGGGTGTATGGGTAGGCAGATGGATGAGTTGATGTTTATGTGCTCACCAACACTCCTATGGCACACAGAATGTACCGCTCCACAGCCTTGACTTGGGGAAGATCTGACCACCTGGAAGTACCCATGGACTGCTTCCTTTTAAGCATATAATTGCTGATCCCTGCTGAAGAAATAAGAAAAGGGTATGGGGTGACTGGTGGTGGAGACGACATGGTGAGGTGGGCCAATGCAGGTGAGCATCACTGAATCCAATAGCCATGTCAGTCTCCAAAGCAGGCAGGTGATGACGAGGCCCAAACAGAGTTGTCATCACATTGTAGACCATAGTTCCACGACGGGGGGGGGGGGGGGGGGGGGGGAGGTACTGGGAGGAGGACAGGGGATCTTCCAATCTGGGATGTCAGCGGCCTGTGCTCACCACAGGTCTGTGACTCTTATGGAAACAAACTCAGCTTTAGAACTTCAGAAGTGTGTATTAGGGAGAAGTGTGTATGTGTGCATGTGCACTTTGTCTGTGTAGTACTTGTGTAAATGTGTATGAGCATACTGTGTATGTGTAGTACTTGTGTACGTGTGTGTGCGCACCGTGTATGTGTAGTACTTGTGTACGTGTGTGTGTGCACTGTGTATGTGTAGTACTTGTGTACGTGTGTGTGTGCACTGTGTCTGTGTAGTACTTGTGTATGTGTGTGTGTGCACTGTGTATGTGCAGTACTTGTGTAAATGTGTGTGTGTGCCTGTTTGCACCTGTGCGTGTGTCAGTTACGCACACGGGAGAGCACCACAGTGTTACGAGGAGCCTGCACGTGCTGCCATAGGCCTCCAAGGCTGGAAAGTGGGCTTAGGGAGGGAGTGTGGTGGAGAGCCCCCTCTCTTCACATTTTCTTCAGCACGGCTGCATGGGAGAGTCTTGTGGAAAGCTAGCTGGCTTAGACTGTGTGGTCATAGTCATCTTCATGGGACCATCCCTGGTGGGGATGGTTTAAGCCAGCTCAAAAGGTATTGACTTTGGGCCTCTCTCTGACTGTCCTTCAAGGTCAGAGACTCCACGGTGGAGAGGTCTGCCTTTGAGATAGCAGGACTTCGCTTTGGGGACAAAACCCCGGAGAGTGTGGTAAGAGTCAAGACATTACTTCAGCCTTGCAAAGGGACCTTGGCTTTTAATGCCAGGCTTTGACTCTGACTGCTGACCACACTCTGGGGACCTGTGACAGTGACATGACAGTATTTACAGAGAGTCTTCTCCCAGCACCACTGGTCATATTCATCTGGTCCAGCACCAGGCTTCCCTGAGTTGAGGCCTCACTTTCCCCCTGCCTGCTGGCCTTAGCTTTCTCTAAGAACAACCTCAATGAACGAAGATGAGAGTTGGTAAGGCGAGGCAATGCCATTGACCATGACCAACGTTGGTTGGCTAGTGACAGAAGGTCTGAATAACTAACTGAGTTATTTTTACTATCTTATCATCTTAGGCCTTATGAAGTCAGAGATATTATTACGTTCACTTTATGAGGGACACCATGTAGTGATGGAACTTGTTTGGGTGGTAGGAAACAACCCCGCACTCCAGGATCAAGACAAACAAGGGCTGGACTCCCTAGCACTGCGGCCAGCAGTCCACACAGCTTCTAGCCACATCACCAAGAGTTCTTTGTGCCCCTTACCCCATCTGGCCTGCATTGCCCTGGGGGATTCTCACAAAGGCCTGGGAGCCTGGTGAGGACAGGAAAGGACACTCTGGTCTTGGGCATATGTTTTCAATGAAGTATCCACACTGTCTAGACTGCAGCCTGCCTCCTTCCTGCCAAAGAAACAGCTTCAAAGGGCTGCTCAGATTGCCGGGGCAACCACCCTCTGTGGCGGTGAACTAGCCATGTGCTCCAGCTGTCGAGGCCCCTCCTGCAGGCCCGGGATGCCAGCACTGGCATGGTAAACTTGGGCACAGGGCACTTGAGCTAAAGAGCCAACACTCCTGTCCCACTGAATCACATGGCACTGCCATCATCTCCCCCACTAAAGATGAGAACATGGCTCGGATGTTACACGGTTTTGCAGCAGTTTTCATTGCATGGAAATATCTGCCTGTAGCATCATTCTGCCCATCAAATAAAAAGCAGTGTGGGACAGGGAGCAGTACTTAAACTCATTATGCACAAAAATGTGCCTGTCCTCTGCCTGAATCGCAGCTATGAGTCACAAGGCCAGCCGTCACTCATCAGTAGATGCTCTGGAGAAGAACATAGACACAAGCTTCAAACACAGAGTCAAGTCTATACAGATTCGCTGGCTCCTTCAGGTCATTTACTTGCTCTGGACACTTTCCCCAGGCTCGTCCTCATGCAGGCATGACTGGGGATAGAGAGGGAGACCAATCCTTAAGCTAGAAAGTTCTTAGAGATCCCACATGCTGGTCCTCAGTCACCTTTGTCCTCAAGTGCAGAACCACCAGAGTCTGCTCACCTGACAGTCACATGGACCCCTTGAGTATCAGAACTCTCCTCTGTAATTTAGACTCAGACTATGGAAACATTAGAAACTTGAAGAGCTGCAGACCTATGGATTGGGCCAAGTTAAGTATCCCTTATCTAAAATACTAGAGTGAAGAGTGCTTGGGATTGTGGAATATTTGCATATACATAATGAGCTATCTTGAAGATGGGAGTCAAATTTAATCATGGAAGTCATCCACATGTCCTTCCATCTTCTGCAAAGATCCTGCAAGTAGTTTTTATAATAATCTCAATTATATTTGTGGGCAAACCAATATTTCATTGCATTAAAATGTCTGCTTGTAGCATCATGTTGGTGATCAAATAATTTCAAATTTTAGAGCATTTCTTAGATTTCAAAAATTCAGATTAGAGATGTCATGTGGATTTCCTGAGTATGCATAAGAACCAGAAGAACAACCCAGGACCAGCCCTTCACTGGTGGAAAGGACTTAATCTGTATGGCAGGAATTTTTACACTTCTGCCAGAGCCCTCTTAGGTAGGACTGAGAGTGCCTCTCTCTTCCTCGTTCTGTGCTGAGCCCAGTGTCAGGACAGAGGGTCTGAGAGGGACAGTCCTACTCTGACAACATCCTGGTCAGATGTCATGTGGGTTTTCCTGGAGCTCTACCAGGAGCTCTAAGCTAGCCAAGAAGTAGACACTGGACCTCGTGGGCTGTTCCCACATGAGCATTGACTAATCAGAGGTCTGCCTAGAGAACTGGCGCTCGGTGGGCTGAGACCAGAAGCTTCCCTGGAGTAATCCATAGAGGAGGCCAGCTGGACTGGAAAGAGAGGCCATTTGGTCATGTTGCTCCATTTCAAATGATCACAGAGTGTGACTAGCTCTGCATCAAATGCTTCAGCTCTGTCCTTGGGGACCTGTAAGTCCACAGAGGACTGAACATCTCACGTGCCTCAGCTGTGGCTTCCCTGGAGGAACAAGCTGTCTTTGGTATTCCAAGAAGCCCTACAAGACTTTATGTTCCCTCAGAGGGGTCTAGCCTAACCTCATCTCTCTGTGCTTCAGGGCCCAGTTTCTTGAACTGTGGGCTGTGACCCCATATGGGATTGCATAATGGAGGGGGTCTATGAAAAATTTAGCAACAATGGAAGGTTGGGGAACATTTAGTGACCAAAATTAGTTCAAAATTAAAAAAAAAAAATTTGTGATGAGTGATGAAGCTGAGATGTTGCTGGGAGCACTTTCCCATGATGCACTGTAGGAGCTCTCCGTAGTCTTGTGTTCCAACATAGCACCCAGTCACTGTGCACTACACATGAAGTCACCCCATGCAACACCAATGAAGGCTCTCCAAAACACCCTGGCTCAGATCCAACACTGTTGTGTGTTATGGACTGTAGTGTTTTTACTGTACATACAAAGTTTTCCACTCAAATTAAAAGCCATAGCTTAATTATGAAAAACAAAGACTGTATTCTCCTGCCATTGTTCCTTAGCATGTTCCTTAGAATCAGTTTGTAAAGTGTTACAGTGTTTGATGACTAAAAAAAAATCTGTTTGTATTTCTTGTTTAAGTTTCATTTTAAATAATCATGAATTAGGGCTTGTGAGTAGGGCACAATTTCCAAACATTTATGAATGACCCTAAACATACTTCTGTCATTTTATGCAATGTGTTTATGTGAAGTGTCATTCTCAGTGACAATTACACAATTAGAATATTGAACCACTTTAAAAGACGCTGAAAATTCTCTATACCCTGCAGCATTGAATGTTCAACCAAGATATAATGATTTACGGAAAAATCAGAAAAAACATCTATTCCATCAGTATGCAAATTTTTATCTTTAATAAGTGATAGAATTACACATATACCAAGTAATTATTTTAAAATATACTTCTTTATTATTTTTTCTCAGTAAGTGTTTGATTGGTGTACCTATTTGATTTACCTATATACACCTGGAGTTGCATCAAATTTTCTCATGTGACAGGGGTCACAATAAGGCCAGTCAGCATCGACTTAAACAAAGCCAAAACAATCCCTTTCCCTTTACAAGCTGATTATCTCAGGTCCCTCTCTGGCATCAGTTGTAGGCTAATAGCAGATTTATCTAATAGGCGCCATCTCTCAGAATAGCTACTTGGCTTTTATACAATGACCATATCTTGCCTAGAGGATAGTCTGGCCTGCACAGAGTTGGGGAGGGAGGAACTCTGGCCTTGTACTTTGCTGAAACTGGCAGAAAGATGGTCTTTCAGGCATGTTGAAGCTGGTGTCTGGAGTAGGGAGATGATAAAGTGATGCTGTGAAAGTCTTTTCCTGCGTTTGCATGTTCAAGGAGATAAAGTGATGCTGTGAAGATTTATATTGTCCCTTGATGCATCCTGGAGCCTTCAGAAAGATGTCCAAAGATTGGCCTGCTACAGATTCAACACAATCCCTATCAAAATTCCAATGCTGTTCTTCACAGAAATTGAAAAAATAATCTTAAAATTACATATGTAAACATAAAGGAACTCAGGATGGCTAATGCAATCCTGAACAATAAAAGAAATGCTAGAGGTATTTGAACTATACAGAGTTATTGTAATAAAAACAGCATGGTGCTGGCATGAAACATATCAGTCAATAGACTAGAACTGAGCATCTGAACCTAAGTCTACCCACCTATGAATGACATCTTAGTGTTTTTCAAAGAGGCCAAAAAAAAAAATACACACTGGATAAATAACAGCGTCTTCAGCTGGTCAAACTGGATAGCTGCATGTAGAAGAATGAGACTAGATCTTTGCCTCTCACCATGCACAAAACTCAACTGCAAATGGAGCAAGGACCTCAACGTAAGATCTGACCCCCTGAGTCTGATAGAAGAGAAATCAGAGCCTGGTGATGGTGGCACACACCTTTAATCCCAGCACCCGGGAGGCAGACGCAGGTGGATATTGAGTTTGAGGCCAGCCTGGTCTACAAAACAAGTTCCAGGACAGCCAAGGCTGTTACATAGAGAAACTCTGTCTCAAAAAATAAAACAAAACAAAACAAAAAAGAGGAAGTAGAGAATATGGTTGAACATACAACCACAGGACAGGACTTTCTGAACAGGACCCTGATAACACAGGCGTTAAGACAAACGAGACCACGTGCACAGAGAAGGACACCATCATTTGAATGAAGAGTCAACCTACAGAACAGGAGATCTTGACCAGCTGTACATCTGACAGAGGGTTAATGTCTAAAAAATTAAAAAAGAAAGAGAGAAAGATCAAGAAAATAACCCAATTTAGAAACGTGGCATGGAATTAGAGAGTTCTGAAAAGATGAAATACAAAATGACTGAGAAGCATATTTTAAAAATATTCAAGATCTTTTCCTTGAAGAAGTCTCTGTCTCCCATTCTTAGAACAGCAGTATAAGGAGTGAGGGAAAAAATTCCTATGTTTCTGCTATACAGCAAGTACTTCCTACCTGGTGACCCACTGTTCCCATTTTCCCATTACAGAGGGGTTACTTGTGACTCTTAGACTAGATCTTTTCGTCAGTATGCTTAAAATTAAAACCCACACTACTCCTGTGAAATGCAAACCATCACTGATTATTTTAGAGGTGAAAACTGCGATTCTAAGAGGCCATTTGCCTGGGCGGAGGTCCCCAAGTTAACTTCTATCCACTGCTCTATCTCATCACTTCTGGGAGTGTGGAAGGACACCCCAAAGCCACTCAGCTGTCTCTAAGTTCTTGGGAAGCTTCCAGCTTTCATTTCACTAATTCTTTGCTTGCTAGTGGGAAGACTGGCTTTCCTCTGGGTCTCTGCGTTTATGGAGCGAGACTCCCATAGCCCATCATCTCGTAATGCACGCACCATGATGTTCAGAGCCAGAATTTCCAGATTGTGCTCAGGCTTCCCTCTTATGTTAAGATACACACATCCTGCACATAACGCTCTTGACCGTGTAGGTCTAGAGCAGGAGACATGTCTAAGTGGCTTTAGCTGCATCCTCCAATTAGCGCTGCCTGTGTCTGTCAATGAAACTCCTGTTCTTATCTCCCAATGGGACCCTGAAAGCAGTGTTATAGTCTGAGTTCCCCAAAGCCCCAATGCTTAAGTTTCTTATTTTGTCTGAAACTTCCAGCAAAATTCTTGCATGAAACCTTTTATGGCCTGACCTGGGGAACCTGGAAGACTGTGGGCTCCTCCCTTCTGAGAAAAGAGCTTAATAGTCCAAAGCTAGTGAAGGTCTTGTGAGAAGTTAAAGAAAGCAGCTTGCTAGCCAGGGCCTCCCTGCTGTTCCCAGAGATGATAATGTGATTGCTCAGCAAGGCAAAAGCTTTGAGAACTTCTTCCAAAAATGTACGTGGGGAGATCTTGGTCTCTTTCCTGCCTCAAGACATCCTGTCCCTGGGGGCTCTTGTAGAGTCAGGAAGAATTTTCTCTTTCCTCTTCTCTCCTGTCCCTGGAGGGTTATAAATCAAAGGGGACCTCACCCCTGACTTGTACTTATCTTGATTGGTGTCCAGCATTTCAAATCCCTTTGTATTGTAAGATCCAGGTCTTAGGTTAATCTGAAAGTCTACTGGAGACCACCCACCTCCCTTCAACAAGCAGCTCACCTTTCATGCCAGAGCCGCCTCTGCCCGGGAAGTGTGAGAGGCACAGTCTCACCTATCACGCTTAATTAGCCCTCAGATCTGCCCTCAGATCGGTGACCCTTTCACAGATGTGGGAGTCAGGAAGCCTAGGCAGTCCCCATTGCTTCCTCTGAATGTCATTAAGACCATTCTCCACAGGCAGGGCACTGCAGGTCAAATCGAGAAAGCTGCAGATTTAGGCCTTTGATCCATTTGGAGTTATTGTGCAAGGTGATAGATACAGTCTAATTTCATTATTGTGCATGTGGACACCCAGTTTTCCCAGCACTATTTCTTTGGAAGATGCTGTCTTTTCTCCAGTATCTGTTTTTGATATCTTTGTTGAATATTAGATGACTATAGTTGTGCATAATCATGTTTGGGGCTTTGATTTTGTTCCATCGGTCTACATGCCAGTTTTTGTGCCAGTACCATATTGTTTTTATTACTATGGTTCTGTAATATGTCTTGAAGTCTGGAATGGTAATCCCCCCAGTATTGTTCCCCTTTGCTCAAGATTGTTTTGGCTACCCAGTGTCTTTCGTGGTTCCATATGCATTTTAGGATAGTTTTTTTTTCTATTTCTGTGAAGAATGAGGTGGGGATTTTGATTGGGATTGCATTAAATTTATAAATGCCTTTTGGTATAGTAGTCATTCTGACAACAGAAATTCTGCCAATATGTGAGCATAGGATGTCTTTCTATTTTTCTAGTACTCTTCTATCTCTTTCTCTAAAGATTTCAGTGTTTCACTGTGGAGGGTCTTCACTTCCCTGGCTAGGTTTATCCCTAGATATTTTATTTTCTTTGAGGCTATTGTGAATGACAGTATGTCCATGATCTCTTTATCTAGATGTTTGCTGTTGATATATAAAAGGATCTTGTTTTTGCAAGTCAATTCTGTGTCCTACTACACTGACGAAATTGTTGATAATTTCTAGAAGAAATTCTGGTAGAAATTTTGAGATCTCTTATATATAGTGTCAAGTTATGTACAGATAGGGAATGTTCTAGTTCTTCTTTTCCTATTTGTGTCCCTTGAATTTTCTTTTCTTGCTGTATGGCTTCAGACGGTGCTTCTAGCACAGTATTGAGGAGGAGTATGGATAGTGGACAGCCCTGTGTTTTTCCTGATTGCCTAACTTCAAATAGAACAAAGACTCACATGTTAAACCTGAAATTCTGATACTGTGAGAAGAAAACCTAAGCTGTGGTGTGCAGGATGTGTGGGGAGGAAAAGACTTTATGAATAGGATCCCATCTGTTCAGAGATTGAGGCCAACAGTAGACTAAAGGGACTTCATAAAACTAAACAGCTTCTTCACAGCTATGGGACAATCAAGTAGGAAGGTCATAGAACAGGAGAGAATCCTTGCCAGCTATACATCTTACAGAGGACTAACATCCAGAATATATAACGAACTTAAAAACTAATGACACATTCAAGAATGGGTCTGAACAGAGAGTTCTCAAAAGAAGAAATAAAAATGTCAAAGTAAGCCTCAAAAAAATATTCATCATCTCTAGCAATTAGGGAAATAAAAATCAAAACAATTTTGAGATTCCTTCTCACTCCAGTAAGATGGCAAAGTTCAACAAAACAACAAGTGCTTGAGAGGATTTGGAAGGAAAAGGAACACTCGTTTACTGATGATGGTATTACCAACTGGTCCAGCCACTCTGCATGTCAGTGTGGAGAGTTTGAAAAAGGAAAAAATAAAACCTACTATATGACCCAGCAATACCACCCCTTGCATATGCCCAAAGGACTCAGCATTTTACTCCATAGTTACTTGCTTAGCCATGTCCATTACTGCTTTATTCACAATGGTCAGGAGGTGGAAGCGACCCAAATTTCCTCCCAATGACAAACGGGTGATGAAAACACGACACGTACACACTATTCGGTTGTAAAGAAAATAAGATGGAGTTTTCAGGAAGACAGATGAAGTCAGAAAAGATCATATTAAGTGAGGTAACTCAGACCCAGAAGAACACACATTACATATTCTCTTTCATCTTTGGTTTCTAGCTCTAAGTCCTCAGATTTGAGTGTGTAACCTGGAGTAACTGTGGAGATCAGGAAAGCAATAGGGAGCCACATGGGAACAAGAGAAAGGAGAATAATAGGGTACAAGTGATTGGAAGAGAAGTGGGGTTGCTTAAAGTAGAACAGAGATAGACAGACAGACAGACAGACAGACAGACAGATAGATAGATAGATAGATAGATAGATAGATAGATAGGTACAAACAAAGGAGGAGGGAGATGGGTAGATACAGTAAAGACATCTGAAAAAGTCACAAGGCATATTATTTTCTACCTACCTAAATTATATATAATAATTATAAGTCTGTGTGTACATATACAAATATACATATGTATACATACACACAAACATGCACATACACACATATGTAATTTAAATGAAAATTTCCCACCTGGGCTGTCAATGATCCCCTCAAGAACCATAGGATGCTATAATACAAACCCCATCACCAGGCATGAATAGCCCCCTTTTGAGTTCTTTGTCAGGGTTGTCCAAAAGACTCCCAAAACATTACAGTCTATTGCTGTTGCCCTTTGAGTGCCTTCCAGAGGTGCAAGTTAAGACCCTATTATTGAAGACATCATGCATTTCAGACATGGGACCCAGAGGTTCCTGACCTGGATGTGACCTGGAAGCCTCCCCCATGAAGACTAACTTTCATGATACCATAAAGCTTCATGCAAGTTCCCAAGGGAGAGAAACAAACACAATTTCTACTTTGCTATGATGTTGTATTAGTCAGGGTTCTCTAGAGAAACAGAATTGATAGAGTTCATTAAATTTATTAGAGTGCCTTACAGGCTATGATCTAACAGTCCAACAAGGTCTGTCTACAAACGGAAAGTCCAAGAATTTAGTTCAGTGCATGAGGCTCAATGTCTCAGACAGTCTTCAGTGTACACCAGAATCCTGAAGAAGTAGGCTCTAATGCCAGGGTAGGAACGGAACTGTGATCAAGAGTGAGGGCAAACACGCAAAGAAAGTGAGCTTCCTTTTTCCATGCCCTCTATATAGGCTGCCACCAGAAAGTGAGGTCCAGATTAAAGGTGAATCTTCCCACCTCAGAAGATAAACATTAAAATTGTGTCTTCCCACTTCAAATGATTTAATTAAGAAAAAAAATTCCTCACAGGTGCACCCAGTCACTTGGGTTTTGGTTAATTTAAAATATAGTCAAGCCAGCAACCAAGAATAGCTTTCACAGATACCTATGAACCATAACAACGACCAGTATGGCCCAATAATCCTTAGTGTACAATTGTGGCATGCACACCTTGGCAGTAGCCAATCGCTCTCTAGTTGGACCTAAGGCCTACTCAACAAGAGGAGAATCATACCTGGTGCTGAAAGCCTAGCCAATACCTGGGCCTAGGGAAGTTGTGGATTTTGGAGGTAAACTACAGCTGCCACTGTACTAAACCAGCATAATTCCTAACCACATTTTTAAATAGTTGTCCTTATATCCACAGATAAGTATAGCTCTCATCCCTTATCAAAAGAAACTTCTCTTTTCAATGGATGGAGACCATTACAGAAAACCACAACCAATTAAAATGTAGAGAATAAGAGATTAGTGTGGTACCCAGTACCAACTAACACATTTACAATACAATTCCTGCACCCGAGGTTCAGGGATCATTGCATAACAGGGGATAAAAAGGTTGTAAGACCCAGAGAAACAACCAGTTTGCTGTGAGATTGTCTCTCCTAGAAATGTCAGAGAGGCTACATCTGTAAAGTCTTATCAACATGGTTACCTGCTTTGGGATGGTCTTTCTGTATGCTGTAAATATGTGTTGCTACCATTGGTTAATAAATAAAGAAGCTAGGTTATAGCCAGGAAGGAAATTCAAACAAAGAGACAGGAAGAAGAAAGGCAGTATTGGGGGAGATGCTGTGGGTAGCCGGAGGAGCAAGATGTAATAGAACACAGGTAAAGCCACAAAGACACACAGCAATACATAGATTGATAGAGGTGGGTTAATTTAAGATAAAAGAGTAGTTAGAAATAAACCTGAACCATAGACCAAACCGTTTGATTAATATAAGCCTCTGTGTGTTTATTTGGGACCAAGCGGCTGCAGGACACGTGAAAACTTCTGGCTACAGTTGCCTAAACAATACCTGTACAAGAAGGACATTGATGGATATGCTAACCTGGAAGTGAGGAAGCTTGTGAGGACTCATCCCTCTAGGGGATGCTGACAGTGAGAGAAATTGTCTTCCCAAGTGCCGTTGGTTGTTTTTCCTCTTTTGGAGGGCCCTCCACCCAGCTCCCAAATAAATTACACACGCAGGCTTATTCTTAATTATAAATGCCCAGCATTGCTTGGCTTGTTTCTAGCCAGCTTTTCTTAACTTAAATCATACCATCTACATTTTGCCTCTGGGCTTTTACCTTTTTCTTACTTCTGTATATCATCCATCTTTGGCCTACAGGCCCAGTATATATGACAGACTTTTCTATGAAGCAGGAATTTTGAAGAACTGTCCTATCCTTTTTTGGCAAAGTTTGGCAGTTGCCTTCTTTTGTGTCTTGCTTGCCCAATTTGGACAGCATACTGTCAGCAGTTGAGGCAAGAGTAGTTTCTTGTCCAAATGGCTAGCTTTTGCTATAAAGAAAGCAAACTCCATGTGGAAGTTCTTCAGTGCTCATCATCTTTTTTTGAAGTAAATTGGTGCTGTCAGGAGCAGATGTGTCTCACTGTCATGAAAACATGTTATCAAAACATCTTAAATGTCATATTCTGTTGGTCTCTGAAGTGTTTGAAGACCATTTGTTTATCTAAAATATATCTTGACCTTGAAAACATACCTAATGTGACTCCAACTTTGTTATAGATGACTAACTACCAACCTGCATTTCTTTTTTGTTTGTTTGGTTTGGTTTGTTTTTTTTCTGTTTTTTTATTTTTTTTTTTATTTTAGAACATGGCTGTCTTCAGTTTCATATACACATATAATGTATGGTGATTACATTCCACCTTATTTTTTTTTAGTGAACATAATATTTTCAGTTGTAACCATTTTTAAGTTCACAATTCAGTAGCATGAATTACATTCAAGATATTAATTACACTCATGATATTCACTAATTATACTCATGATATTAATTACATTTGTGGTATTCATTGATTACATTTGCAGTATTCATTCAATAATTGTATTTATGATATTCATTAATTACATTAATTGTATTGATTTATTACATGATATTATGTCCTGATACTACTGTCCATTTGTGGGGCTTTTCCATCACACAAAACAGAAACTCTGTACTTAGGAAACCATTGCTCTGTATTCTTTTCTTCTCCATCTTGAGATAATGTCTAATCTTTCTGTCTCTATGAATTTGTATATTTTATATATTTAATGTAATACAATTCTATAGTATTTGTCCTTTTTTAATGTAAAAACATTTTATGTACAACTGCAGGAGAAATAATACACAGATAGCTTGAACATAAAAACAGTTTATAATTTAAAAGTCCAGGGTTATTTGAAACTGGAAAATATTTTCTCTGTAGAAAATAGTAAAAATGATAACATTTCCAAATAAGCCCTTTTAAGCCAAATAATAGCTGAATTATACATATAAATATTGATTAGATTCTGGGATACAGAAGAAACCTATCTTCATCTGTTCAGAGAGGTATGTTTTACTAAAGTTGTATAAGTGAGATTCCTATTCATCTTCCCCTTCACTGTTTGATTTATGGCAGACTTTTTTCTATAGGCTAATCCATAATCTAAAAAAGATTTTAGCCTCCCTTCCTGAAAGTACAGTGAGCATATTCTTTCATCAGTTTGATATGGTAAAAATTCTTATCCTAATAGTGAAATGTTTCACTAAAGTTTGCCCAGTGATTGGGCAAAATCAAAACTTAGTATAAGCCACAGTCATCCAAGGGTCCCCACTGCTGGGTAGTCTCCCTGGATCTGTGGGTTGCAGTCTGATTGGCCTTTGCTTTATATATAATATGCACTTATGAGTGAGTAAACACCATGTTTGTCCTTCTGAGTCTGTATTACCTCACTCAGGATGATATTTTCTAGTTCCATCCATTTGCCTGCAAATTTCATGATGTCATTGTTTTTCTCTGCTGAGTAGTACTCCATTGTGTATATATACCATATTTTCTTAATCCATTCTTCAGTTGATGGGCATCTAGGTTGTTTCCAGGTTCTGGCAACTATGAATAATGCTGCTATAAACATAGTTGAGGATGTGTCTCTGTGGTATGATTGAGCATTCCTTGGGTATATGCCCAAGAGTGGTATGGCTGGGTCTTGAGGTAAATTGATTCCCAATTTTTTGAGAAACTGCCATACTGATTTCTACAGTGGTTGTACAAGTTTGCACTCCCACCAACAGTGGAGGAGTGTTCCCCTTGCTCTGCGTCCTCTCCAACATAGACTGTCATTAGTAGTTTTGATCATCGCCATTCTGACAGCTGTAAAGTATCTCAGAGTCATTTTGATTTGCATTTCTCTGATGATTAAGGATGTTGAACATTTCCTTAAATGTCTTTTAGCCATTTGAGATTCTTCTTTTGAGAATTCTCTGTTTAGCTCTGTATCCCATTTTTTAATTGGGTTGTTCAGTATTTTGATGTCTAGTTTCTTGAGTTCTTTATGTACTTTGGAGATCAGCCTTCTGTCATATGTGGGGTTGGTGAAGATCTTTTCCCATTCTGTAGGCTACTTTTTTGTCTTACTAACCATGTCCTTTGCCCTACAGAAGCTTCTCAGTTTCACAAGGTCCCATTTGTTGATTGTTGCTCTCAGTGTCTGTGCTACTGGTGTTATATTTAGGAAGTGATCTCCAACCTGCATTTCTTAATTGTTTAAGTAGTTTATAATAATAGCTTTCAAGGACTAGAAATTTGCACTACATTGTTACATGAGCTGCATAGGTACAATACCTTAAACAAGAATAGAAACATATGTACAGTATGACAAAAATAATCTTAAATTTGTATCAGTATACAAAAATCCATACCAATGTAAAATGCTTAAGGCTAGTAGTTGCTTTTTAGTTAGATTCCATAATCTATTCTTTTTCCTATCATTTCTATAATATATCCCCGTTTCCCCCTCAGAAAGACCTCCCTGAATCTAATCTTTCTCTCTGACCAACACATTTCCTGACTTCCATTCTGAAGTTAAGACATTCCTAAAATATATAGGTTGGTCCAATTTAGCAATTTTTCCTTAATCCAATGTCTCTCAGCAGTGTTTGCCTTTTGCTCATCAGCATTCAAAAAAATTAAAGATAAGAAAGCAACATACAGAATCCAGGCCCCCTGTGTATTTTTCATCCTTATTTGGTTTATTTTTTATTATTTTATTCTTTCTTTAAAGAAATAATTTAAATACTTTATTCTTTTAAAAAATTATTATTTTTTAAACTATTTATTTAATGACTGTCTATACCAATTTTTTTCCTTCAGTACCTAAGCACATTTTCAAGATAGTGTATCTGTTTAGAGGGTTTTTTTTGTTTTGTTTTTGTTTCTTTTTTGTTTTGTTTTGTTTTGTTTTGTCTAGACTTGACTTTTTGCCTCCACTGGGAGGCAAATTTTAAACTGTACAGCCTCAGAATGGTGCTGGTGGCTGGCTTCATCCCCCTAGGTTCCGTGAGAGCCTAGCTTCATGCCAACAGATACCAGCCTGGAGCTGCATTTACCCACCACAGCTCTGGAAAGTTGCTGAGCCCACTTTCCAGAGTCCCTGTGAGTGGCAGCTGACTGTTATGAGTGCTTTTGGAGAGGCCCAGGTGGCCACTGTCGTGTTGGAACATCACATGTAGTTGTACTTTCTCACTGGGACCGCCAGCCTGCAAATAATGACATGGAGACTTATTATTAATTATGAAAGCTTGGCCTTTAGTTTAGGCTTGTTTCCAACTAACTCATAACTTAAATTAGCTCATATTTTTTAATCTACATTCTGACATGTGGCTCGTTACCTCATCTCCATACTGCACATCCTGCTTCCCCTGCCTCTCGCTGGTGAATTTGCCTTTTTTTCTTCCCAGAATCCTCTCTCTGCCCAGAAGTCCTGCCTATTATTTCCTGTCTAGCTATTGACTGTTCAGCTCTTTATTACACCAATCACAGCAATACATCTTCACACAGTGTACAAATATCCCACAACACTGGGACAGCATAGAAAGTTGGGGGAATAAAACTAAGAGACAAAATGAGAGGAAAGCCACAACTGAAAACTGTCTGAACTCTGGGTCTTAGGCAGAAAGACCAAAGGCACAGCTTCCTGGAGGTCTATGAAGTACCTCCACTTCATGTCATACCAAATTTAGCACTTGAAGGAACACTTTAACATTTCTATCCATTTAGCCCTGGTTGGCTCTGCTGTGGTTCTTGTTTGGGCTGCCATGAAGTTGCAGCCAAAGGCCACCCTGAAAATGGGCAGGAGTGTGTGAGAATTCAGCCAGGCAGGACCTGGCCAGTTGTTGCTGCTGGTCTTTGGGAGGATACTCTGCTGGGGCTGTCAACACCTATGGAGTCGTGGCCTCTTCATTTGGCTAGGCTTCCAGCAGGTGTGTGTGTGGGGGGCATCCCATGGGCAAGTTGTCAGTGAGATCCAGGTAGAAGCTGTAAGGCTTCTTTCAACCCAGCATTAGAAGTCTTGGATTGTTGCATCTACCATAGTATGCCATCCAAAATGTCACTAATGTGGCCCATTCTCAAGCAGAGGACCGCCCAGGACTCTGGAAGATGTCCAGGTCTGAGAACCATTCTTTTCCACACCCTCTAAGGACACAGGATGTAGAATCCACACCATAATTTAGCCTGTTGTAAGACTACTTATCCTTCTAAACTTCGTCTACACCAGGCCATACTTTATTGAAATCTTGTTTTGAGCATTTCTCACTGTTGCTTGGAGTGAAGGCTGGGAGGTCTCTAAGATAGATAGACCAGACAGGGACCTCTAGCTAGTGTTTCCAAATTCTTGTCACCATCAGAGAAAGATTCAGTGATGAGACAAAGTATGGAGTCAGGAGAAATTTTTGTTGCAGAGTGGAAGTATACACTCAAGGAGTGTGAGCTTCTTAAGTGAGTTTTGTATTGACTCTGGAAGATGTGTCACAAGGTCATAGAGCTTGTTTATTTTTTTTTTGTTGTTGTTGTTGTTGCTGTTTTTTTTTTTTTTTTTTTTTTAAATCAGGACTGCTTGACAAGGAATACTTCAGTTGTTTGCCACACCGGTGTGTGGATTAGAAGATGAGACCACGTGATATTTACAGTTGTGGTTGTTTTTCTTTGAACACAAATCCCAGTTTACAGCCATTGACCTCACCTAGATAGTATATGATTTACAGGTTACAAGTTGCTGTTTTCATCCATGTTTCCTTTATACATGTAATTCTTGTTCTTCTTTAAGCTCTTTCCATTTGAACCGTCCTTGTTTGCCAGTGGATTCCTGTTTCACAATGCTTTGTACCTCCAGCAAGGTCAGCAACATTATCACAGGAGTATGTGGCAGAAAAAAATGACCTATACTCATGATCCAGAAAGTAGGGGTGGAGTGAGTGGGTCAAGGTCCAGAGGCCCCATAATCTCTTTCATGTGCATGCACCAATGATCGAATAACCACTCAGGAGGCTCTACTTCCTGAAGAGCAGGTCACCTTTCCATAGCATCACTCCCCTACCCCAGCCCCAGAACCAGAAGTGCAGCTTTGACATTCATACTGCCCCCCAAATCAGGAGAAACTACCACATCAGACACTGAGGAACCACAGGGAGAAGCCATGGAATGTAGGAGCCTGGGCTAGCCTGTGAGCTGAACTCAGAAATCTGTTAAGCTCTTGCAAGGTGCTGTGTTTGCATATGCAAATACTGCTTGACACTCTTTGTTTCTTTGAGCTCCTTCAGCAAGAAAAGCTCATGAAAGATTGACTGAGATGGCAACCCTCAGCACTACACACAACCTTAGGGAGTCCCAGATCAATTTAGTCAGGACCTTTGAAGGTGGGATCCAGACACTGACTGGTTATTTAATCTTTCAAGGAGATTCTGATAGTGGAGCAGGTGTGGGAACAACAACCAAAGGACCTGTACAGTCCCATGCAAGTGTCATTTGATGGATCAGCAGAAACAAAGTCTTGGGTCTAAGTTCTGATGTTACATCACCATCACCTGGGTTGAGAGCATTATAAACCAGATTTCGGCCCCTCCCCGGTATTTGTCTGATTTAATTGGTCTGGGTGTGATGGGGGCCTTAGCATCCTTGCATTTTCCTGGGTGACTTCTGCATAAAGCCTGGATTGGGAAATCTGGGACAGGAGGGAAAGGGGCAGCAAGCTGTAGATTGTGGACGCTCTTCCAAAGTGAACTGCTAGATCCAGAAAGGGCATGTCTAAGCCATAAGACTGCGTGTTCTAGAAGGCTAGAGAAGTTGTTTCTTTGGAAATCTGGGCCAAAGTTTTTAGCACTCAGGATTTGTTGGGATGGTGAAGCTTCTCAAGGACTTTTCAAAATATCATACAACTCCTTGAGTCTGTAAAAAATTGATAGCAAAATTTGCCCTTGACAGGTTCCTTCATCATTTAGATGAGAAACATAAAAGGAATGAAAATAACCCCAAAGTTTCAGGATTGTGGAAAATATCATTACTGGCAATGAAATTCACAAGAAGCCTTGCCGACGCCTGCACTTTCCCCAAGACTAACATGAGAGTGTGTTTTTACTTCTGACGCAATAATTAATTTTGCCCAAGAAAACGTCCCTCTGCGCACGCCTTCAGGCCGAGACTAAATGAAACCTTTAATTCACCGATAAAGGTGATCTCCTCTGTTCCTGGGACCCTGCTGAGGCAGGCACGAGTCCCCAGTGAATTCGCTCCGAGAAGCCATGTCCTAGGAGGCTCTAGAGACCGATTAGAGATTTCCCCTACCCAAGTCCAGAAAAATTGACTTTGTCAGGATATGAAAGGTTTGAGACGACTTCCAGAGCTAACTGTGGGCGCCATTCTAGAGTTAGAGTCTGGAAGTCAAGGAGCCAGAAAGGAAACAAAGTCCAAAGTCAGCCTGGTCAGAGGACTGGGGCTGAAACGTAGATGGCTCAACACTGAGTGAAGGAGAAGGTCTGAGCTGTGCAGGCCTGGTAGATCCCCCGGGATGCAATGCCCAGGCCTTCCCACCCCAGGGAAGGTAATTTAGTGGAGGATAGACAGAGCTTATTGTAGGAGTTGCTTTGCTTCGACAGCATACTCAGAGAACTGGCCCAGACTACCTATTGAAACAAAACTTGGATGGAGGTAGAGGCAGCAGATCCATAAACCTCGGCAGGAATCAATCATTTCCTTCGTTACAAAGCATGGAAGTGGACACTAGGGGACAGGCAAACTTTCATCAGCTATCAGAGAACAAAACCTACAAGCCTTGTGAGTTGTTTCTCTCAAGGCTGGGCAGTGTCTAATCAACTATCCTTCCTGCCCTGTGTGTGGGAAGGCAAGCAAGTGTTTCACAGTTAGTCCTGGCCTAAACCTGTCTCCACAGATAAAGTTTGGCCCAAACAACCCCCTGTACATAAGGAACTGTAAACAATCTCGCTAT
Source organism: Peromyscus eremicus (assembly GCF_949786415.1). Lineage (NCBI taxonomy): Eukaryota > Metazoa > Chordata > Mammalia > Rodentia > Cricetidae > Peromyscus > Peromyscus eremicus. The sequence goes on along the minus strand of NC_081425.1, from coordinate 92,284,337 downwards.
GCAAGTAAATTGTAAGTTAACATGAGCAAACTTTTCTAATCAAGCAACTGTGTTTAAGCCAATCACAGCAGTGGAGCCTCCAGCCAGAGACTGAGCTGAGCTGCCAAACAAGGGAAATATTTGCCATGTAAACAAAAAACAGCCATATCAATCCAACTGTTTCTGTGTGCTGTTTCTTTTTCTCTGGATATAAGTACAACTGGCCAATATACCAAGGCAGGACAATCTGAGTCATTTTTTATCCCAAGAGCTGTTATTTCTTAGAATGTTCTTTTCTTTATTCTTCACTCCAAAACAAAATTCATTAGCATTAATTAGTCTCATGTTATTTTATTATTTACGATTTATTTTAAATTAATTTTTAAACAAACACATGGTCAACTCTATTCCAAGAAATTACCCTGCTAGAAGGCTTTGTAGAAAAATGTGTAGGTGCATGTAGGGGCCTAAGAGTTCTCAGCAGAAACTAAACCTGATTCCTTCTCCTACCTCCTAGAAACAACCCAGAAGCTAGGCGTACAATGGGATGTGATCAGACAGTAAAAATGAAATTTATGAAGAGATAAAAATGCCAATGATACAAAAGCATTAAATGTGATGTGCAGGATAAAAGCTGTGTTTCCTGGAGGCAACTGTGAAAAAAAAAATCAGAGGCTACCGTAAAAAAAGGTAATGAAATTTAATTGAACTGTTACAATTGTTGTACTATCAACAACTATAATTGTCCTTTTTATTTTTGCTATTTTCTAATTGTCTATGTAGTATTATTTTATAAAAGTTGTTTTTTTAATTTTTTATTTTATTTCAGTTTTTGGTAAAGGCTAATTATATTTCAGTAGCTATGTGGAAGCCATGACTCAATTATTGCAGTTCCTATCTTTCTTACCTTGGTCAAATACTGATACTCACCTCTCACATACATACACAAACACATACACTCTCCATCAGGAGAATGTATGTGCAATATTACTCTGGTTGAGGTATAGGTTAATGGAGATAAATGATGATTTCATCCTCTCTCACACACACATTTCTGTGCACATATGCATGTGAACACAAGTTTGTGTACACAAGTACACAGTCTGACAGGTCCCTATCTGAGACCAGGCTGGCCTTTGCAGAACAGCAGGTCTGAAAGGGCCTTTCATGCTACTGACGCTAGACATAATGCTGCTTGAATCTTCTATACCATTGTGTAACAGATTGCCTCCCAAACCCAAGGGCTTCTTACCATTCATGTGACCCAGGAATTCCACCAGGGTCTAGCAGAATGTTTGTGACTCAAGAAGCCTCACTAACCTGTCCTCATGGTGTCCGAGGAGATTCTGGACAATAACCTGTTCTAAGCTCACTCCAATGGTGACTGGCAGTTTCTTGCCATTGGGACCTCTCAATAGGACAACTTATAACATGGCAGCTTGCTTCCTTCAGAGCTCCCAGTGAAGAAAAGCACAAACAAATGAACAAGATAGAAATCATAATCTTTCTGTAACCAAGTTTTAGAAATGTCATCCTCTTATATTTCTTCCTTTATTTTCTTGGTTCACCTTATACTCCAGAAGTAGAGATTTGCACACAGTCATGAATACCAGCAGGCATTCACTGGACTACCTTAGCCACGGCCTACAGCTGATGCATTCACCAGAGGACAATTCTGCCCACAGCCACGATGTGCCAATCCTATGCTAAATGAACGTCATGTGCAAAGCTGCTCCTTTTTCCTATGTTGTGCCATTCAGTCCTTACACTGGGTTTGGTGTCTTTTGGTACATGCTTCACAGCTGGATGCCTATTTCTTACAAGACTGAAAATATGGAACAATGCTTAGGAGAGAAAGAGCTAGCATCAGACTACTGTTTTGTTTCTGTTTTTTAAAACTCAGTTCTATTATTTCCAGGTCTGTGGATTTAAGGAAGTTTCTTATCTCCCTAGATCTTGGGAACCTCAGATGTAGAACCTGTGAGGCACCCATCTCAGGGAATTAGTGAGGTAATTAAATGATGTAATATACACAAAGATATCTAGAGTCTGGAATGTAATAAAATTGACTCTTAGTGGAACTATTGTTTATTTTTTAATGATAGCTCCCTGGGTTTAATAATGCAGTAACTCGGGCTTTTCTCTGAGGTTACTCTGATGCCTTCTGACTTTAAACGATTCTGTAGCTACTGATTGTCAGGTTACTATTAGTATAAAGGTGTTTTCTCCTCTTGCAATTGAACTGATTGTTACGATCTGGATGACCAATCAGCTCCTCACTAACATTTTAATTATTGTATCCCTGTTACAATGTCTCTCATTTTATTGTGTGACAAAGGTTTACTGGGTGATAACACTTCAGGCAAATGTAGTGGCTCCCTTTAATTCAGGGCAGTTTCTCCTCCTAAAACTTGCTTTTTAATTTTAATTTTATTACTCCTATGCTTGTCTTCAGGAAAATCTATTTTTCTCTTTCAAATCTTACTTATTCCAACCCATTTTAGATCTTTATTTTTATCTTATTCTCTCTCTCTCTCTCTGTGTGTGTGTGTGTGTGTGTGTGTGTGTGTGTGTATGAGAGAGAGAGAGAGAGAGAGAGAGAGAGAGAGAGAGAGAGAGAGAACGTATTTGTGTGTGTGCATGAGAGCAAGCATGTGTGTGTCCACGGCATATATGTGAGGGTCGGAGGGCAACTTGTGCAAGTCAGTTTTTTCTCTCCAACTGAGTGTCCCCGGGGATTACACTGTGAGTGTCCCCGGGTATCACACATGAGTGTCCCCGGGTATCACACGTGAGTGTCCCCGGGTATCACACGTGAGTGTCCCCGGGGATCACACTGTGAGTGTCCCCGGGGATCACACGTGAGTGTCCCCGGGGATCACACGTGAGTGTCCCCGGGGATCACACTGTGAGTGTCCCCGGGGATCACACGTGAGTGTCCCCGGGGATCACACGTGAGTGTCCCCGGGGATCACACTGTGAGTGTCCCCGGGGATCACACGTGAGTGTCCCCGGGGATCACACTGTGAGTGTCCCCGGGGATCACACTGTGAGTGTCCCCGGGGATCACACGTGAGTGTCCCCGGGGATCACACTGTGAGTGTCCCCGGGGATCACACGTGAGTGTCCCCGGGGATCACACGTGAGTGTCCCCGGGGATCACACTGTGAGTGTCCCCGGGGATCACACGTGAGTGTCCCCGGGGATCACACTGTGAGTGTCCCCGGGGATCACACTGTGAGTGTCCCCGGGGATCACACTGTGAGTGTCCCTGGGGATCACACCTGCCTTTATCTGCTGAGCTACCTCGACAGCACCAAATCTTTATTTTTCATTCCATTTTGCTTCATTTTTATCAATTCTGTCCATTTTACTGCCTACATATTCAATGGCATCCAGTCTTTTTTTTTCCTTTTTGGAGACAGTTGCTATGTCCTATATTGGCCTATATATGACCCTGCATCCCTGATATTCCTGCCTGCATCTCAAGTACTGGGATTCTAGGTATTCACTACCGCACCAGGCTAACGTGGTACTGGGTCATACGCAGGGCTTTATGCTTGTTGGGCAAGCACGCTGCCTTCTGGGCTCCATCTTTTGTCCTGGTCTTATTTTTTATGACTCTAGTTTAATTTCTTTCTATGACAATTTAATGTTATCACTACAAATTTATGGGTTTTTTTTTAAAATGTCTGTGCCCTTGGTGGGCATGTATACACTTTTAATATAATTTCTAACTGGTAGTCATCGGTTCACTTTATTTTTATTTGGGGGCTTAGTAGTGCTGGGAGTTGAACCCAGGGCTTTGAGCATCCTAAGCACGGGCTTTGCCACTGAGTTATTCCCCCTAATCCCGCCCCCCAATTTATGTTTTAAAGTTTGTCTTGGCTATCTTATATTTTCTTCTTCAAGCCTTCACACCTTTGCTTTAGGCCCTTATTTTGTAGGTGTGATGTTTACTTTTACTGATATTGTGGATAGGGGAACCTTCATTTTTTTGGGTGACACAATGCTCCAGTTGTGTCTTCCTCATTCTTCCTTTGGGTCATCTTCTCCTGCCTTTTGTTTTCTCCTGTTGATGTCTTCAAGTAGAAATGACACTGGGCTCTTCTTAGTCATTACTTAAAGGTGAAGAAAGTCTATCACTGTAATTAATGAGGCAATTCCACATAATTTATCTGGTAATCAAGAGAGGTTTATTTCTGGGGTAACTTACAGCCAATAGGGGTTGGTTACAGGAATCGGGAGAGATGAGGTACCATCCAGCGGAGAACATCTGGCTTGGTCTTCCAGGATCGTGAAGTATCCAGAAGGGGCCAGTACATATGCACCTCGAGTCTTAAGGGGCTCCCTCTCAGTCACACCCTGGGGCAGGTCATTGGCAGGTGTGGGTGTGGCAGTTACCTGCTGTCACTCTAGGGACAGTGTTTCAAGGTCAAAGCTAGAACAGCTACCCACTGCAGAAGTCTGCCCTTCTTTTCTCAGCTGCCTGTCAAAGACTTGTTCATCAGTGCTCTTCCCTGACATCTGCCTGTGTCCGGTCAGGGGCTCCTCCAGACTTAGCGCAAGCCCTTAACATCCTTATGTATACATAGACTCGATGATCTGCTCCTAACTCTTTATCTGCCTGATGTTATGGTTCCTTTCCTTCTGGTGTTCTGGAAGTTTTACCGCACATTTTCCTTCTTGGTATATGCCACGGTGCCACATTTCTAAAAGAGTTTCTAAAAGTCAGTGTATTTCTGCACGCTCTCTGCTCACCGCATGTCACGTGGCACTAAGCACCTTCTGGGTCCCAGCCTCGTCAGTCTGAAGGGAAAGATGTCCCTTCCCCATCTCGCGGCTGTACGACTTGCATCACTTCCCTCGAGGCTCAAAGGTGTGAGCCTGTTTTCTAGTTTCGTCACATGTGGTTTTCATTTTTCTATTTTTCTTTCTCCTAATGTTTCCAAACGGTTTCAAGAGATAAAGTCGGCAGAGGCTCATGCCTGTAATACCGTTTCCTGGACTTCTACTTTGTTCTTCTAAGTAATTACACATACACTCAAGATTCCAGTTTAAAGGAAGGCCATGACTTGACATAAAGGAATGGGAAGCATGTTCCAGTTAGGAAAAAAAATCAGTGTTTCCTGCAACTGGAAGTCCTCAGGCCTGGTCAGTGTGTGAATTAATTGACAGCAGTTCATGAACAGAAAGTGAAGTGAGGCTGGAGGGAGAGGCGTGAGAACTGTTTCCCAAAACTAGGGATTTGGGGGGAGGAAAAGAGTATACTAAGAACCCCTGCGTTGTCTACCTTAGAAGGGTGAATTGTATGTTATATAAACTGTATTTACATATACTACCCAAAATCTCAATACAACACTTCATGGTGCTTAGGGACCAAAGAGAGAGACTCTCACGAAAGACTCCAAGACTTTTGACTTCATGAGGGTAGACGCATTGTCTTTCTCCTGGGCCTCCAACTTGGATGTGACACTTCGTATCTACTGCAGAAGATGGTGAAGAAAACAGCAGCATCTGGTGAGGGTTGTTCTGAGAGGCACAGAGTCCATGTCCGGAGCAAAGAGAGGCAGCGGCAGCAGTGGAAGGGGAGGGGACACAGAAGATAGAGCCAAGGATCAGTCCTGAGGAGTTGCTATGACAACAGAAGAGTAAGTTGTATGGAAACAAGAAACAACGTTAGAACGATAAATCAGAACAGCATGATGGCCGCTGACCCAGGCACTGGGGTGTATACCAACCAGAACATTCAGGGCTCCAGGAGTTCTAGCCTGTCGGTTGGAGGTGGTGTGCCCACTGAACCTTCTAGCCATTTTTTTCTTGTTTCCATGACAAGTGCAGGAAGAAACAAGTGTCTACAAATTCCCCTCAATCATGGTCCCTCTTTTTCTACTTGTAGTAATTGGTCTCCAGAAATGGTTCCCAGTAAGCCATGCTTCTTTTTACTCACCTCTGCAGCTAATCCACACTAAGCTTGACAACTGCTAAGAAGTTGTCCAACTCTCTTGAAGCAACCATGTGGTGAGGGAGCCCTGTGGAGCCACAGGTTGAGAGTAGCTCCAGCTAGCCCGAGTCTTCCCTACCATCTCAGTCTGGCACCAGGTATGAAGGTGAAAAGGCCATATTGGAAGTCTAGCCTAGGTAAAAGTAGGGATGCATCCAGCCGTGGATACACATACCTATAGGACATTAGAGAGAACCACTCAGCTGAGCCCAGTCAATTAACGTAACCACGGAAGAGAAAGATACATATTTTAAATCTCTACATTTGGAACAGCTTATTGCACAGAAATAGATGACTTGAACAAGCACGACAAGCCACATGAAGATCACTCTGTAAATACTGGGGTCACTTCCATTGATTGGAACAGGAAAGCAACTGTTGTCCCTTCAGTGGCTTTAATACTTTTTGCCCTTCCCACATTTCCAAACTATAATTCTAAGTGCAGAGCTCATGGAATAGAAGTTGCCTACTGATGGCTGCTCAATTTCCTGAAACACCCAGTGATGTGGGGAATGCCTGGGATTATGCTACTTGTCCAATAGCTTAGTCCCCCTCTCCTCTTGTAGAGATCTGAAATGCCCTGATCCTGCTTGTCCTATGCACAAAAGTCCCCTCAGAGGGACATGGGAGAGATCTAGAAAAGGAAAAGGAATCAGTGTCCACAGAATCCTCAGGCCAGATTGGAACCCACCACAGTCCCTGGCTCTCTCTGCCTGTTGATTTGGGACTCTGGGTGTTTTATGTTTTATTACTGGTGGCCCAAGGCCAAGGCTACAAATAAATGTTTATGCTGGCAGCAAGGGGCATCATTTCCTGGGCTGCCTTTCAGGGGAGGAAAGTCATGTTTCAAGGCTCATTCTTTGTATGGTGTCCATTTTCTTCTCATGCCATGCCAAGGTCGAAACAGAGCCGGCTCCTAGGGTTGAAAATTGTGTTCTAACTCCCCCGCTTGGCCCTCTTGAAGACACAGGGACTTGTTCTACAGACAAAGCCCTTTTCCTAGCATTGGCATTGTTTAGTTTCTCATGGATAGGTTTCTCTTCAGTGTTTCCAGGGTGTCAGGACAAAGACCACATATAGGCACTAGTGTGTGGCACCAAAGTGTTAGCCACTATCATTATCGGTATTTGTAATCATGACTTCCAGACTGACTGTTGTGTTCAGAGATCTCTGGCCAGTGTTACCGAGGACCCTTACCTATGTTGAGCCTTATAGTTGCCAAGACATTCTGATATGGTCAAGACGGTAGATTATCAACTTGGACAGGGAATAATAAACAATCTACAATCTTCTTCTGTGGTCATGTAGCTCATTACATGTATGTTTACCTAAATCTACACACACACACACACACACACACACACACACACACACACACACACACACGTCTGAGTGAGATGAATACCTTTGGGCAAGACAAGATTCCCTTTGTTTCAACAGCTGACGGCCAGAGCAGCTTGCGGGTTCTACACAAAGCTGGAGCTCTGGCCATCAGCTCGCTTCTGACTTCTGTTTCCCTAGGGCCAAATGATCTGGAACAGAGTTCTCAGTGATGGCCTGTAGAGCCTGCAAAGCCAGCAAAGTAGTTCTCGGGCCTGTTCCACGCTACCCAGGGGCTCTGCTTCTCAGCTCCTGTGCGTGATCCTCAGTACTGGCTCCAATTCCACAGTAAAGATGGAAAAACAGAATCATAGGGAACAAAGCCAGTCAGCCGGGCCTAGGGCAAAAAGCAAGAGGCCAAGCCAGAACGTGGGAGGAAGCCAAGGTTGGTAGAGAGGGTCTTGGGGAGGCTGAGAAAGGGGGCATTTGAGCAAGAGAATACTCAGGCCCTGAAAGGTCTCCTGCGTAGGCTGTAGGACTCAGATCTTGGGTAAAATGACAGAAGATTCATATGGTGTGAAGACCCTTAACTGCTTTGAGCCTGTCTCTTCCGTAACTCAGACAGACCCAAGAACACTCAGCCTCTGAGTTTTCCTGCTTGAAGGCAATGATGTGAGGTTGAAAAATGTTCTATCATGTGGATATGTGAAATAACCTTGCCATTCTCACTGCTGCCAGTAGCAACATCAAGTAGGGCCTAAAGAAACCCTCCACACCAGCTTCTATATTTTCCCCAGCCAGTTTAGGGGACAGGTAGATTCTAGCTGGTACCTGTCTGGTCCTCGTCTTCTGTAGGAGTGGGATCGGCTGGGGCTGAAGCAGTCATGTATCGGGGAGGGATTCTTGCTCACTTTATTCCTGTACTTCTTTCATGGTCTCATCAGGGAACCCCAGGGGGAAGGTGCCGGGCAGTCCCCCGGGCTTGCATATTTCCTCTCTGTGTCCTGCGTGATTGCTGTCTACCTGATCCCCAGTGCTGTGAACTCTGCTAGGACAGAATCCAGCATGCCTTGCTCCTCATGAAGTACCTGGCACAGTACTTACCAGCACTCATGGAATGACCTCTGACTGGTAAATGGGGGCACGGAGACAGGTCAGTAAGTGTTGGATTATTCAGGAAGACATTGGTAAGGAACCTGATAAAGTCACTCACTGGCCCTCACTTCCTCCAAAAAAAGTATGCTCTTCTGTCCTCACATAACTCAGGGGCACACACACACAGAGGTCCTACCAGGAAATCGCACATTCATCTTCAACCTTCATGGCAATTACATGCCTACCTCTGTGAGCCTGAATGACAGATCTGACAGCAAAGCACTGTTGCCACACCCCTTTCATCAGCCCAAACATGTCACCACTCTCCTGAGTCACTTGGGTCTCCCCATTGCTCTTCTACCATAATGTCCCCAAGTTCCACAGTGAATGTATTTGTTGAAGCCCTAAGGCCTGTGGTGGGGACTTGTGGGGAAGGGGTTTGGGAGGTACTCAGTGTTCCTTGAGTTCACGAGGATAGAACTTTGGATGAAATTGATGTCCTTAGGAGAAACTAGACTTCTCTTTGTCGTGTTAGGACACGGTGACAAGGCAGCTGTCTGCTAATTGGTATGAGAGTCTGTCTGTCATACCTTGGCTTCTGTTGCTATGACAAACACCGACCAAAGCCAGCTTGAGGAAAGATGGATTTATATAGCTCACAGGTTCTCATCCATCATCAAGGAAAGCCAAGTCATGAACCCAGAGGCCAGAACTGAAGCGGAGACCCTGGAGGAGCAGTGTTTACTGGATGGTTCAGTTTGTTTTCCTATACAACGCAGGGCCATCTGTCCAGGGGTGGTACTGCCAACAGTGGGCTGATCCCTCTGACATCAATTATCAATCCAGAAAAAGCCCCCAAAGACATGCTCATAAGCCAGTCTGATGGAAGCAATTTCTCAGCTGATGTTTCCCCTTCCCAGGTGACTCTAGTTGACAAACACTAACCAGTCCAGAGCTGTCATTATAACTCAATCCAGTAGCTCTACCTCTGACTGCTCAGCTTCCAGAACTGTAAGAAATAAATGGCTGTACTCTAGACTACTTGGGCTAGTCTATGTTTATACAGTAGCTGGAACCGACAGACATGTCCCCTCACTTCTGTGAATCTGATCCTTAGCAACACTCATGACATCCCCCCCCACACCGTCCCCGGCCCACACTGATATGAGTAGGTATCTCAATCTGACAGTGGTAGTTTCTCTGCCTGAGAAGGACACCAAATAGCCAGAGAGGTGGCTCTGCATCTGGAGTGACAAGTGTGCCATTTAGGAAAGAGACCTTGCACTCTCTGTAGCAGAATGGGGAACAGGCTCATGGAGAAATGAAGGAGAAGACACCATTAACCCCGCTTCCTGCCTGTATATGAGAGTCTCTGTCCAGGGCTGGCCTCGGGCCGAGTGATGAGCATGTGGAAGGAGTGATTATCTCCCATGTCAACAGCATTCTGGGTCAGGGGTGCAGGGAGCTCCATGCCCGGTGGCCTCAGGGAGGATCTATAATGGGGGTCCTCAGTGTCAGAGCAAAAGGAATCACTGGAAACTGGGTATGGTGGGAAGCAATACAGAGCTGGGCTTGGGGTCACCAGGCTGCCGTCCACATCTGAGAGTCATCAGAATCCATGGAAAGAAGCAGCAGAAGCTCACTGCTGGGTGGCTCTGGGAGACCACACTGGGGCCTCAGATCCAGCTCCCTTGGACTCCTTTGGTAGATCTGGCCTCCCCTCGTTTGAGTAACTCCGAGCAATAGCTTTAGAAGCTCCTAACTCAGGAATCTTGAACCCTGCTGCACACTGTAGTCACACATGGGATTCTGGAAAAATGCCAGCCATGAGGCTGGGAGGCTTAGCACATTTTAAACCTTCTCTGATTTGAATGTGGAACTGGAATTGAGAACCACTTGTCCAAAGAATGTCTGAGGAGGAAGCAACCTGTCTTCACGTGCCACTGCCCATTAGGCAAAAGAGACTATTGCAAAGCCCGTTTTTTTCTGCGTTGGAACCCTCCCTTAAAACTTCGAGAGTGCATCACGTAAGTATAGTCATCACACTAGACATTGTCAACCTCTTTAATGTATCTCTCCCATCTAACTTAAATTTTGCATTTTTGATCAACAGCTCCCAATTTGCACCCCCATCCTCCATTTTATAGTCACAGTGACACTTATGGATGACCAGTCATCCAGCTAGAGTCATCTTCTTGAAACACCTTCCCCAAAGTAAGGACTATTCTTAGCCCTACTTTGTGGGTGAGGAAACATTCTCAGAGGTGTGGGTAGTCACTTAATCAAGGTCACAAAGCTGCAGGGAAACACGGCTAATTGCACTACATCCAGCTAGTCTGGGGAGGATTTTCTCTGCATGCGTTCCATCACTCCATTATACAGAAATAGCTTTGTGAAGTCCATGTTGGGATGGGCAGCCAAGGCTCTCAGTGC